>NC_041394.2:225159141-225491641 GCF_900747795.2 Erpetoichthys calabaricus | reverse complement strand
CACCACAGTCGGCCGCCATATTGAACTTTACAACGGTCTTTGTTACTTAATGGGTCCATCTTCAAGAAATTTGGTACGCGGGTTCTCAACGCTAACTGAATCCTACTTACGTACATATATACGTCCATAGCCTACAGCTCGGTCCACACTCTGAATCCTCCAGGCACTCCTGAGCATAATCTAATTTTGAAGGTTGGGTCACCAATAATGTTACTGAGAAACTTACAGCCACCGAAACTTTGTAATGGCACGAGACTTCAGGTCACATGCCTGCAAAAGAACCTAATTTAGGCAACTATTTTTACTGGCGGTGGCTCAGGGGAGAGAGTTTTTATTCCTCGCATCCCCGTTATACCCTCTGATCTCCCATTTCAATTGAAACGCCTCCAATTTCCAGTAAGGCTCTGCTTCGCAATGACAATTAATAAGTCTCAGGGACAGACCCTACAAAAGGTTGGCATTGATTTGAGGCAAGATTGCTTTTCACATGGCCAACTATACTTTGCTTGCTCAAGAGTAAGCTCAACGCACAGCTTGGTCATATTACAACCGGAGGGGCGAACTGACAACGTGGTATACAAAGAGATCCTTAACAAATAATTATTGGTACATTTTCCCTTAGTTTATTATTTAAAATTTTAAAGCAGTACTTCGCCGCTACGAACCGCGGGTATTTTGCTAGTAATGACTATATTATTGAATTAGCTGGCAATGTTAAGAATTCCAGGGTTGTAGTATTTGGGGTCAATTTTATTTCTAGTATCCACACTTGGGTGTTCCCGTAGTGGTTTTCTCAGCACCCCTGATTTTGCAAATATGCTTATTTTCTGTTACTACTAAATGCACAAAGAAACTATAACTTTTAAAATATTCCATTTCCTTTAAGCATGTCTAATGATGCTTGTTTTAGAGATATGTAATCACAGCAGGACATATACTAAGCAAACAACAGCTGATCAGTTTTAGATTAATTAATGAAAAGGTCCTTTCATATCAAAATTACTTTTTTTTCCATACTGCAGTTTAAAAAGGTGCTAAATCATGCTTTAACTCTACTCATTAGCCACTATTTATAGCAATCTTTTCACAAATCTGTGTTTCTAAACTGCTAACAACTGAACATACTGTATACATGATGTAAATAAGTGTACAGTTTTTTAAATTATTTCTGTAATGTTTTATGTTTTAGTTTGCCAACCAACATATGCACCCAGGAAAAAAGCAACCACTGCCTTCAGTATTTCACACGCAAGCCCCTGCGTTACATGCTTGGCTGACAAAAACGACTAAAAAGTGGCTCTTGTGATGCATCATTTGTTAATGACACAATCACACCCTTAAATCCATTTAATAAGGAAATTTTACTAGGTCACTTACTATGACTACTTTGGCAAATAATTTTAAAACTTATGTTCTGACTATATTGAGTTTTTATACTTTACTAGTGGGTCCGCCTCTGCTCACTTCGCTCGCCAACCCCTCTGGCCTTCGCTACGCGGCAGCCTCTTCAAGTCTCTGCCGCTTATGTTGTGAAGAGGGGGGCTGAATGCACCCCAAGGAGATGTGATCGCTCCTCCGAAACCCCCTCTTAAACGGTGATACAATGGGAAACAAACAGAGTTTTTTTTTTTACCTCCTCTTTACTCAATCAGCTGCTGGCTTGCCGCTGCTGCTAGCCCGCATGACCTGCATCTCACACGGCACTTTGAAAATTTAAAAGCCTGTACCATAGCTGTCCTACTCTTTGTCTTTTATTTATGGCCCCGGCGTGGTTAAATCACTTGGCACAAAGTCTCGTCTTGTGGGACGTGAGTTCTTGATATTTTTTAGTTTATAATTTAAAAATGGAATAAGAATCTGAAAATCTAACAGCATCACATTAAAGTTCGATAAATTTTGAAAACAATGATACCAAACATATATATTAAGCCCGACTTAAAGCGTGACAAAAAATGTGACATAAAAATGTCACATAGGATTTTATATATAAAGAGTGGGTAAAAACTTATGTTTTAAGATTTCTCTGAACACTTACACTTGTTATCATAGTGAAAACTCCTTACTTTTTTGGAACCTCATAATAGAAAATATAGTGCATTTGTTAATCTAAAGAAATGAATATTTATAATAATCTCAATAATGAATACAGTGGAAACTCGGTTCACGAATGTCTCGGTACACGTACAAATCGGTTTACAACCAAAAAGTTTGCCAAATTTTGCCTCGGTTCACGACCACACACTCGGTATACGAACAAGCCAGTTTCCCTTTCGGTTTGTACAGGTTCAGTCTCTCTCTGTGCATTTCCTGCGCAGCGAGCAAGAGAGCGAGAGAGTGCGACACACACACACACACACACAGGCAGCGCAAGAGAGAGACAGATGCACACACACAGGCAGCGCAAGAGAGAGAGACGCGCACACACACAGGCAGCGCGAGAGAGAGAGCTGGACGCATAAGGTAGGAAGGCAGTTAAGAATGCACTGGGCTTGATTTTGTTTTCACTTTTGTTTACAGCGATCAGTTCGTAGCATGCATTGTTGCAATGTTACTTTTCTTGGTGGTTTATTAAATTATGGATTTTTTCAAATGTTCATTTTTTTTCCCTGTGCTTAAAACTCATTAAAAAAAAGTGCTTTTAACCAGTGGTTGGTAGCGCTATAGCACGAACTATTGCAGTGTTAGTTTTTTCTGTTGTTCAAGGTTTTCTCAGTGTTATTCAATGTTTTTACATTTAGTTTACTATTACGCTGTGCATTCTATGGTTTAATTAACTATATTTGTGCTTAAAAACGTAAAAAATATATATATTTACATACAGTTCGTATGGTCTGGAACGGATTAATTGTATTTACATACAATTCTCTCGGGGAAATTGCTTCGGTTCACGACCAAATCGGTTTACAACCAGAGTTTTGGAACGAATTATGGTCGTGAACCGAGGTTCCACTGTACCTGTATACAGATAATAAAGGTATATTATTATAATCTATATTTTTCATCAAGTTTTTTTTTTTGCAAACATTGCCATACTTTTCAATGAGAAACTGAGCACTACAGTGGCTAAATATCATATAGTCTTAGTTAGTTAGCTTGTGTTATGTAGATTTTGGTTCCACCATGCAGAGGACTGGCATGATCATTCAGTTACAGCTAATGAGAAAGAATCAATATCATGCTATCATGTGACAAAAACGGAACAGACATTATAGATATGTATTTAGTTTTAATTAGGTTAAAGCTTAGTGCAGACGTTTTAATGAGGTACCGTCCACCATGGTTGCTTTCTGACTTGCACCCGGTGTTGCTGAGATAAATATACCCTGTTGCTGAGATAAATGTCCATGTGACACTAATCTTGGAAGATTAAAGATAATCCTCAGCACATGTAGGAATAAACATAAAACCTTTGCTCAGTTAATGATACTTAACTGCATGCTATACACATACAAATTCTCTCTCTATATCACCGGCTGCTACTCATGCACAATAAACAATAATACCAACAGGAAGAATGCAGTATTTTTTGAGACAATGCAATAATTTTGACAAATAGTATAATCATTTTTGAGTTGCAGGAATGAGCTTTAATTCTTGAGTGTTCTAAAGAAAACACTGAAAAAAGTGTGAATTCGCATAAACTGCCCTCATTTGGGGTGTTCATAATAAATGTTTAAATAAAATGATTTATTTCTTGTGGTAGAAGTATATACTATACAAAAATATTTGTGTTAAATATCTGAAATACTAAAATGTGTGCTTAAATGGCTAAGGTCTAAATATTATTAATAAAGGTCCACATAGGGCTAGTAAAGTATCAAAAATCAAAAATAACATCCTATTTGTAAATACTGACCTTGAAATAGTTTAAAATGGTACCTTCTGGGTGTGGCTCATATTGGTGATTGGTAACCTTAAAACAGAAAAAAATTACACTTGACATGATTATATTATCGATTTCGGCTTTATTGTAAAGTTTTGTGAAAAAGACTAATTTTGACCTCTCATATCTCATTGGGAATAAACCCCTGGGGTCAACTGATGTGGCATACACAAATCCTTCATGTCCTTCTAATCATTTTTGCTCAAGAAATCTATTGATTTACTCTTTATCAAAAGGGTGTCATTTCCTAAACAAAATATGGTCGAAAAATGAATCATTTTTCAGGTCAAGTGGGCCAAAAATAGGGCAAAAAACAAAAAAATTTACATTGTGCATAACTAAACATCAGAACAGTTCAAATAGTATATTAAATGTTCCCCTAGCTGAGGCGTCACCAGATGGATACGATACTCATTCCTTCATAAGTCTAGAGATTTTGGTCGAGGAGAAGGCCTTGGAGTAATTCATTGCAACAAAATGCAAATCATCCTAGATCTTAGCATCACAGTACAACCCGCATACTAGCTTAGCAGACCCTGCCTCGCATTGCATTCAGCACTTTAGTAATTTTAATCCTGTAAATGAGCAGGAAGTCTTAACTTTAATTTCTAAAATGAAACCCACCACTTGTTCCCTAGATCCAGTGCCAACAAAACTAGTAAAAAGTGCAATGGATGTTCTTGCAGCGCCTATTCTAAATATTATCAATAATTCATTATTGCATGGCAGAGTACCTGATGCACTAAAAGTGTCAGTCATTAGACCATTCCTTAAAAAGTCAGACCTAGACCCACACATACTTAATAGTCCTATTTCAAATTTACCCTTTCTCTCTAAAATACTAGAAAGTAATCGCCAATCAGCTTCAGTCACCCCTTACGCATTACAATTTATTTGAGAAATTCCAGTCTGGTTTCCGCACTGGTCATGGTACAGAAACGGCACTAACATGGGTTTTAAACGACATTCTGATATCCTCTGATGAACGAAACTCCACTGTAATTATGTTGTTAGCCTTAAGCGCAACATTTAACACCATTGACCAGTGTATTTTACTACACAGGCTAGAAAATGATGTTGGGCTTACAGGCACCATGCTCGCTTGGTTTAGTTCTTATTTATCAAATCGATTCCAATATGTACAGAAATGTGCTGACAGTACTCCATCATTATACACAGAAGTGAGATATGGTGTCCCACAGGGCTCAGTACTGGGACCTTTACTGTTTTCACTTTACATGCTTCCACTTGGATCTATTATTAGGAAAGAATGTTCATTTTCACTCGTATGCAGATGACACCCAGTTATACCTTTCATTTAGATCAAACGAAGTTTCTCCAGTGTTGTCTTTAATTAGTTGTGTTAGTGAATTAAAGGAGTGGATGAATGAGAACTACTTGTCTTTAAATACAGATAAAACAGAGATGTTAATTGTTGGAGGGAATGACGCTGATCACAACAATATTTTGTCATCATTTAGCTCAGTTGGAATCACCATTAATTTTACTGAATCAGCCCGCAATCTAGGAGTTATCTTTGACTCTAGCATGTCACATGCTAAGCGCACATTACAAAGTTGTCCAAATCATGTTTCTTACATCTTAAAAATGTTGTGGAAATTAAGGCATTTTCTAAATAAACAGGATTCTGAGAAATTAATTCATGCATTTATTTCTAGTAGGATTGACTACTGCAATGTTGTGTTAACTGGATGTTCAAACTGTTCTTTATACGGCCTCCAGTTAATTCAAAATGCTGCTGCAAGAATTATTACAAGAACAAGAAAATACGAACACATCACTCCAGTTCTTAAATCCTTACACTGGCTCCCGGTTAAGTTTAGAGCAGATTTCAAAATCTTCCTTTTAACATATAAAGCATTAAATGGCCAAGTTCCGGCTTACTTGTCTGAACTTATCATGACTTACAAACCAGAGCGCACATTAAGATCTCAAGATGCCTGTCTGCTTATGATTCCAAGGATTAATAAAATAACAGTGGGAGATCAAGCTTTTAGTTACAGGGCCCTAAAACTGTGGAATGGTCTGCCTGCTAATATAAGAGATGCTCCTTCAGTCTCAGCTTTTAAATCCCGGCTGAAGACTCATTTCTTCAGTTTAGCATATCCTGACTAGAGCTGCTGATTAACTGTACAGACTGCATCTCTGTTGTCAGTCATTAGCACTAAAACATATGTAACATGATAGCTATAATTTGTTACTAACCCTCACCTATTCTGTTTCTCTTCTCAGTACTCAAATGTGGCACTTGGTGCCACGGCCCACCTGCCAAGTTGTTTTGCCTGCCTAAGGAAAAGTCATCCCTGATGGAGTATCACAGGAATCATGGGGTAGATGGGTGCTTTCATCGGATTGGCTGGCCCAGCACTGACTCAACTGTGGAATGGCCAAATGGGGGAGGCAGTTTGAAGGCAGAGGTCTTCAGGACTCTATACAAATCCAAATCATATTATGGGATATCATCTACTGTTAAATTCTGCTCCATACTTGTACATTTTTTATTTTTTATACTGTATTGAGGATTTGTTCTGTTCTGTGTATTGTATTGTATTAACCCCTTTCTTTTTGACACCTACTGCACACCCAACCTACCTGGAAAGGGGTCTCTTTTTGAACTGCAAGAAACCAAAGATTCTTCCACTTTTTCCCTACAAAGGTTTTTTTGGGAGTTTTTCCTTGTCTTCTTAGAGAGTCAAGGCTGGGGGGCTGTCAAGAGACAGGGCCTTTTAAAGCACTTCTTGTGTGATTTTGGGCTATAAAAAAATAAATTGAATTGAACTGAATTGAATTAAATGTGGGGGTTTTCTAAGTGAGGAAATGCTGAAATTATAAAAAAACTGAAGTGATTCCAAAGTTTTTGTAATTTTCAATGAAATATTATTATGTATTAGTGCCAAGAAGAGTTTCACATTTTGGATCTAAGCCTGAAAAACACACATGATGTTCACAAACTAAAGTATAATAACAGTTTAAAAATCAGTAAAAGTGATTGTAATTAGGGTACAAATTAAATTCTGCAGGAGGAAAAAAATTGTTGCTGATTCCTGATTGATGTCCGTCCTTTTTGTTTTTCTACCAAAAGTTCATATGCTCCATGCAACAAGCTTTTGCTGCTCCTTCTGGTGATTTTATGAGATACTGCAGTCACATTACTAAAATTTTCTTAAAATGTGTCCTGCAGTCAGCACTCTGCAAAATAAAGCAGGATAACTCATTCATTCTGATTTGCTGCATTTAAAAAAGGTTGTGAACTTTTCTGAATTGCTCTCCCTGTCCAATTATTGTTCAAGTTCAGGTAAGAAGATTAGCATTTATTTTTTTTGGAAAATCTGATTTGGTACATGAGCGCATTAAATTATATTTTCCAATATATATTGTGTGTGTTACAAGGCTTTGAATTTCCACCTATCTGTTACAATATTATTAATAAGCTCACTCTAAAACACATTCAATATTGCAAGACAGTTTTGTAAAAAAGAAAAACATTTTTTCAGTTATATTGTGATTTGCAAATGTAGGTAACTTTATGTAAATTATATTTATTTATATTATATATTTAATTTATTACTCCCTTTAATTCTTAATTGCTGGAATTTCAAAAAATATATGATGAAACATATTTATAAAGGGAATTTTCAAAGGAACCATATCCTGGAACAACTAAAAAAACATGTCAAAATAGGAGAATATTCCATAATTTTCTGAATTTCCAGGCAAGCAACAGACATATACCACACAACTATAATTGAGTGCCTGGAGGCATTCATTCTTACTGCAAAAAGCCACATTTGAGTAACTTCCAGTAAAGAGGCAATCCAATTGTAGGAGTACATAAAATGAGTGGGCTGCATTATGAGACTGGAAATTCTAGCAGCATTTTATTAGCCAACCAAGATATCTTTTATGAAGAAATGTACAAACTGTTCTTACGTAGGACCATGCAAGACAAAAACTGCTTAACATATATTAATGAAATAGGTATATAGAATTACCAAGGAGACAAACATTCAATAAACTCTTTGATCACAGTTGTGATGCATTTGTTATTGTAATTGTGTTAAAATTTTTCATGCAAACAGCTTAATTAAACATGCTTTTTTATCTAAGACTACAAAAAGTTAAGCATGGAAATGAAATTTTGCTGCAGAGAAAAGAGAAAACAACTGACTGACTGAATGAATGAAAGTAAAATCAATCAATAGGCAGCCTTTGAATTTATGGAGCCATCAAAAAGACAACTCTCTACTTTACTATCCTGCTAGTTTTGGTCTTGAAACTCTGGCACATAAATAAGAAAGCTCACTTTCCTACCTTGATCTTGCTTCTTTGCCTGGCCTTACCTAAAGGTTCCTTTTATTTCTGCTGTTTCTTCAAATTTACATTTGCTCATGCAGGATTACATTTATGTTATTTGACTTTATTATTAATAATTCTCCTCTGTCTTTTCTAAGATATCTGTTTTCTTATTAAAACTCTGGCTTATGAGGTAATTCTGAATTAGGACATTAGGACTGCCGACAATATCTTTGCACTTAGGAACAAACTTCTCCACTTGACTCCCAAGACCAGATTAAAACCCTTACAGGTCCCCAGTCATTGGTCATTATGGCATGAGGAGACTCCATTGTTTCATCGTGCTATGGGAGGGATTGGTGCAAGGGCACCCTGCATCACAGGCCTCTGTACTCAAAAGAGTACTGACTATACAATATATGGTTAGGCTGAATGTCCTAACTCACTCACTTGAATGTTCTTAATGGAGTGAAACCTAGTATATCAACATGATACAAAGAACTTTTCATATTTGCTGCAAGAACCTAGACAAGAACCTACTAGATAGATAGATAGATAGATAGATAGATAGATAGATAGATAGATAGATAGATAGATAGATAGATAGATAGATAGATAGATAGAAACTTTATTAATCCCAAGGGGAAATTCACATACTCCAGCAGCACCTTACTGATACAAAAAACAATATTAAAGATTGATAATAATGCAGGTAAAAAACAGACAATATCTTTGTATAATGTTAATGTTTACCCCCCCAGGTGGAATTGAAGAGTCGCATAGTTTGGGGGAGGAACAATCTTCTCAGTCTATCAGTGGAGCAGGACAGTGACAGCAGTCTGTCGCTGAAGCTGCTCTTCTGTCTGGAGATGACACTGTTTAGTGGATGCAGTGGATTTTCCATAATTGATAGGAGCCTGCTGAACGCTCGTCGCTCTGCCACAGATGTCAAACTCCAGCTTGGATGCGCCTTTGGATATTTAATTTACTTATTCATTGTACACCATGGCTATAAAAACAATAATCAAACTGAAATCTAAATTATCCTTGCTAGCAAGTTTTTCTTTTTGTTTTGTTCTTTTTCTCTCTTTTTATTAAATATCTTTATTCTTGTCTTCTAAAATGGGTGAATCTCAATTCTTTCAATGTAGGCAGATTTAAGTAATGTAGTAGTAATATTAGATAGATAGACAGATAGATAGAGGCGGCACAGTGGCGCAGTGGTAGCGCTGCTGCCTCGCAGTTAGGAGACTCGGGTTCGCTTCCTGGGTCCTCCCTGCGTGGAGTTTGCTCTCCCCATGTCTGCATGGGTTTCCTCCCACAGTCCAAAGACATGCAGGTTAGGTGAATTGGCAATTCTAAATTGGCCCTAGTGTGTGCTTGGTGTGTGGGTGTGTTTGTGTGTGTCCTGCGGTGGGATGGCACCCTGCCCGGGATTGGTTCCTGCCTTGTGCCCTGTGTTGGCTGGGATTGGCTCCAGCAGACCCCTGTGTTCAGATTCAGCGGGTTGGAAAATGGATAGATAGATAGATACTTTATTAATCCCAAGGGGAAATTCACATACTCCAGCAGCATACTGATAAAGAAACAAAATTAAATTAAAGAGTGATAAAAAATGCAGGTAAAACAGACAATAACTTTGTATAATGTTAACGTTTACCCCCCCTCGGGTGGAACTGAAGTGTCGCATAGTGTGGGGGAGGAACGATCTCCTCAGTCTGTCAGTGGAGCAGGACATTGACAGCAGTCAGTCACTGAAGCTGCTCCTCTGTCTGGAGATGACACTGTTCAGTGGATGCAGTGGATTCTCCATGATTGACAGGAGCCTGCTCAGTGCCCGTCGCTCTGCCACGGATGTCAAACTGTCCAGCTCCGTGCCAACAATAGAGCCTGCCTTCCTCACCAGTTTGTCCAGGCGTGAGGCGTCTTTCTTCTTAATGCTGCCTCCCCAGCACACCACCACATAGAAGAGGGCGCTTGCCACAACCGTCTGATAGAACATCTGCAGCATCTTATTGCAGATGTTGAAGGACGCCAGCCTTCTAAGGAAGTATAACCGGCTCTGTCCTTTCTTACACAGACCATCAGTATTGGCAGTCCAGTCTAATTTATCATCAAGCTGCACTCCCAGGTATTTATAGGTCTGCACCATCTGCACACAGTCACCTCTGATGATCACGGAGTCCATGAGGGGCCTGGGCCTCCTAAAATCCACCACCAGCTCCTTGGTTTTGCTGGTGTTCAGGTGTAGGTGGTTTGAGTCACACCATTTAACAAACTCATTGATTAGGTCCCTATACTCCTCCTCCTGCCCACTCCTGATGCAGCCCACGATAGCAGTGTCATCAGCGAACTTTTGCACATGGCAGGACTCCGAGTTGTATTAGAAGTCCGATGTATATAGGCTGAACAGGACCGGAGAAAGTACAGTCCCTTGTGGCGCTCCTGTGTTGCTGACCACAATGTCAGACGTGCAGTTCCCAAGACGCACATACTGAGGTCTGTCTTTAAGACAGTCCACGATCCATGCCACTAGGTATGAATCTACTCCCATCTCTGTCAGCTTGTCCCTAAGGAGCAGAGGCTGGATTGTGTTGAAGGCGCTAGAGAAGTCTAGAAACATAATTCTTACAGCACCACTGCCTCTGTCCAAGTGGGAGAGGGATCGATGTAGCATATAGATGATGGCATCCTCCACTCCCACCTTCTCCTGATATACAAACTGCAGAGGGTCGAGGGCGTGTTGAACCTGTGGTATCAGGTGGTGAAGCAGCAGCCTCTCCATGGTCTTCATCACATGTGATGTCAGAGCAACAGGCCGGAAGTCATTCAGCTCACTAGGACGTGATACCTTTGGGACTGGGGTGATGCAAGATGTTTTCCAAAGCCTCGGGACTCTCCCCTGTTCCAGGCTCAGGTTGAAGATGCACTGTAGAGGACCCCCCAGCTCCGATGCACAGACCTTCAGCAGTCGTGGCGATACTCCATCTGGACCCGCTGCTTTGCTGGCACGAAGTCTCCTCAGCTCTCTGCTCACTTGCGCTATTGTAATTATGGGTGGGGATGTCTCTCCTATGCTGGTATCAGCAGAAGGATTTGTGGAGGGTGCAGTACTCTGAGGTGAGAGTGAGAGTGGGTTAGGGTGGTCAAACCTGTTAAAGAAATTGTTAATTTGGTTTGCTCTCTTCACATCTCTCTCGATGGTGGTACCCCGCTTGAAGCTGCAGCCAGTGATGATCTTCATCCCATCCCACACTTCCTTCATGCTGTTATTCTGCAACTTCTGCTCCAGCTTTCTCCTGTACTGCTCCTTCGCCGTCCTGAGCTGGACTTGGAGTTCCTTCTGCACGAGCTTGAGGTCATGCTGATCACCGCCTTTGAAAGCCCTTTTCTTCTGGTTCAAAAGGCCCTTGATGTCACTTGTAATCTATGGCTTGTTGTTAGCATAGCAGTGTACAGTTCTTACTGGAACTACAATGTCCATACAGAAGTTGATGTAGTCAGTAGTGCAGTCAACAACTTCCTCAATGTTCTCACTATGTGATCCCTGCAGGATATCCCAGTCTGTAGTTCCAAAACATTCTCTCAGAGCCTTCTCTGCCTCCGGGGTCCACTTCCTGAATGAGCGTGTAGTTGTAGGTAGGACCCTCACTTTTGGTTTGTAGTGAGGCTGAAGCAGAACCAGATTATGATCTACTTTCCCAAGCGCAGGCAGCGGGGTGGCGCTGTATGCATCTTTAACGTTTGCATACAGTAAATCAATAGTCTTATTTCTCCGGGTGTTACAGTCCACATACTGGGAGAAGGAAGGTAATGTTTTGTCCAGCGTCACATGGTTAAAGTCTCCAGCGATTAGCACAAGCGCCTCAGGGTGCTGCGTTTGTAACTTAGCAACAGCAGAATGGATGATGTCACTCGCTGTCTCCATGTCCACCCGAGGAGGGATGTACATGATGACAACAATGACGTGTCCAAACTCTCTGGGCAAGTAATAGGAACGCAAACTTATGGCCAACAGTTCGATGTCACTGCAGCAAGTGGTGACTTTGACGTTAACATGTCCAGAGTTACACCACCATGCATTAACATAGACAGCGAGTCCTCCTCCTTTGTGTTTCCCACAGGTACTTGCATCTCTGTCCGCTCTAACTGTGCTAAACCCAGGTAGCTCCACATTAGCATCTGGGATGGTGGTAGTTAGCCACGTTTCGCAAAAGCACAACAAACTGCATTCTCTGTAGGTTCTGACATTTTTCACCAGCGCAGCCAGTTCGTCGATCTTATTTGAGATTGAGTTCACATAAAACACCACTTTCTTGCAAGCTGCTTCATTTTTAGTTTAGTGCCGGCTCTGCTGCCACGATTCCGCCTTCTTCTTACCTCATCGGGTAAATAGGGAACCACACTGGCACTGGCATTTGTTCTCAGCGCTCGAAGTTGACCACTTGAACAGACGAGTCTCGGCGTGTAAAAATCCATGCCCACGTTGTAAAAGTAAGTGTTTCCAGGGAACGAATCCACATAAAATAAAGTGAAAGAAGTGATCAATAAATAAAAATAGAAAAATAAAACTAGAAAAGTACACATACACATACAGTCATACACGGAGCTGCTGAAAAGGCTGCCACTCTCGGCGGCGCCGGAACTAACATGGGATAACTACTATGGGATCACTGGGATAGAAAGCAACAAGTGGTGGGAGTAGTTCACACTCTCTGTATCTGTTCCTACATTTTTTACAGCAATTTTCAAAGGAAGCTTTTTTAATGTACCTTGTTTCATCTCTGGTTCTACTTAATATTGTCACAAGAATGAACTGGAGACATCAAAGGTTTGGGGCAGCCACTCGTAAATTATGCCCTGGCTGCAAATGGGTAAATTTCTTGCATTGTTCATAGGTCAGAGTCCAAAACAGAACTTATTTAGGTATGTAAAAAGGGCGGCTTTAAAGGCAGAGGCCGGAAGTGACATCATCGTGGGTGCCCGAACCGGAAGTGACATCTCCATGAGTGCTGGAACCATGTGGGATTTCCCCTGAATGGTCTGCAGAGGATCGAGAGAGAAAGTCAGTGTACCTCGCCACCCCCTGGTCTGGCGTGGAACTATCATTATACAGGTCCTTTAGCTGCCTCCCATGCGCATGTGTATGACAATGTATAGCAAGAAGAATCAGCCTACCCAGAAAAAACAAGGTCTGACTTGTTTTTGAGATAACCCCCTTTCCTTTATGGACTAACTGGGCATCATAACAAAAACACAAGTAGCCACTGAGCTAATATTGTGGAACACAAAACACACAGTCCAATTTTTTAACTAAAGAAATTTAGTCTTTTATTCACAAAGTTTTATTTGTTCTCAGTAAATGAGCAAACAGTGTTTGGCCACACATACCAAGAAAACCCAAGAAAAACATGTTAATTAGGACTAATCAGCAAAAGCTAATTTCGAACTCTGCTTCACTGACTTCTTTAACAACCTGCATGAGTGCTTCTATCATTTAATCACTTCCTCAACATTGGTGAAATATATTGTGAATAAAATCAACCATATGAAACTATTATCTCATGCGTAAATCCTGTACACAATATATCAAATTAATAATAAATCGTAATATCAATAAAACAAACATACTGTACATACTTACGATAAGTAACACTATAATTCTAATTATACTGCCTAAAGGTATATTTGGTATAAATAGTAAGTCAGAAGTCAAAGATTTCACTGTCAACTCACTTTAGATAGATAGATAGATAGATAGATAGATAGATAGATAGATAGATAGATAGATAGATAGATAGATAGATAGATAGATAGAAAGTCCTTAGGGTTAGTGTGTCAGAGGGGGTATATGCAGCATTGTTCAAAATGGCATTCAGTTTTGTTTTAATTCTGTCCTTCTGTACCACCTCAAAGGGGTCCAAAGTGTTTCCCATAACTGGGCCTGCCCTTTTAATGATCTTGTTCATTTGTTGGGCCTCTCCTGAAGTGATGTTATCAGCCCAGCACACCACAGCGTAGAAGATCACACTGGCCATCACAGAGTAAAAGAAGATGTGAAGGACTATACTACCTACATTAAAGGAACACAAGAAAAAAGAGCCACTCTGCCCTTGTTTAAGTAGTTTCTCTGTGTTACAAGACCAGCCCTGCCTGTCATTGATGTGAACTCCCAAGTACTTGTAGCAGTGCAAATCCTTCACATCCTGTCCATTAATAGTAACCACACATAGAGGCACTTTGATGCAGCAAAATTCAATAACCAGTTCCTTATTTTTGCTGATATTAAACAGCAGAGAATATCTTTGCACTTAGGATCAAACTTCTCCACTTGACTCCCAAGACCAGATTAAAACTCCTACGGGTCCCCAGTCATTGGTTATTATGGCATGAAGAGACTCCATTGTTTCATCGTGCTATGGGAGGGATTGGTGCAAGTGCACCCTGCATCACAAGCCCCTGGCCGTGAAACCCAGAATGCCATGATGTTAGACCTGCCCATGTTATCTCCAATGCTCTGTCTCATCACCTTTATCAGAACACCATATTAGTACAGAATCATATGAAAATTTTTGTAAGTGGTATGACCTGGTGTTATAGTTATAGTCTAAGCCTAGATGGTGAAGAAAAAAAATGATAGGACTGTCCCTTGTGATGTTCCAGTGTTGCTCACATCCAGCCTCACAAACTGTGGTCTGTCTAACAGATAACCCACTATCCAGGAGACTATAAGCTCATTCACCAACATATCTCTGTACTTACCCTTTAATAGGCATGGGTGTATGGCATTGAAAGCACTGGAAAAATCAAAAACATAATTCTCACAATGTTGCCAGATGGGAATAAGCCTTGTGGTGCAGATAAATAATTTACACTAATCTTTGTGTCTTTGGTCTTTCACAAGAGGATTCATAAAGTCCAGCACCAACCTTCTGAAATTCTATGATAATGTAAAGGCCCCTGATCATTAGTTATTAGGTGAAGATATGCCTGCTTTCTTTGGGACAGGAACAATGCAGGATGTCTTCCACAGCAGTGGCACTTTCTGGAGACTTAGTAACAGACTGAACAGCTGACAGAGGACACCGCAAAGTTGGTGAGCACAGATCTTAAGGGCTCGAGGACTTCTCGTTATCTCCTTACTTGGGTGGCTTTGTGACTTGTTTGTAAAGCCCGATGTGATAAAACAGTAACAGTAATTTACAAAAAAAAAAAAAAAGGTTTTCAGCTAGAATATTACAAATTACACTGCCTTAAAACTCATTAATAAAATCTGTGAAATTTACTGGATTACTATATTTGCAGGTACAGAAAATGTATTTTTAGATGTTTAAGGACAAAATTTTGCTATTTTAATGACATGAGACATTTTTGCAATTTTATACAAATTAAAAGCTACTGTGGAAAATAAAACAGGTAATATGTAAAATTTTTTGAAAAATGTAAAGTAGTCAAATGCAGGTGTAGTACATTCTTAAGATGGTGCCTTAGATGGATACAGTATGTTCATCTTAATGCATCAGATATTATTTATTCACCTGAACTGCAAAACAACCTTTACTTTAAAAGGTCATATTTCTGCACGGTGCAAAGTCACTTGTTTTAAAATACAAACTAATTCAAGAAGATTAAGGAGAATGATAAAATCAGAAAGTTTAAAGAAATATATGTACAGCAAATAGTGATATTTGATGTGATAATTAAGAAAAAAAAGGCCACTTATTATCATCCTATACATACAGCTTATTTCATTACACATTCCTTTTTTTGGGGTCTGTGGATACAAGGTTACCACCACAACAGTGCTTGAATAATCTACCTGCAAAGGTACTGTATATACTCGTGTATAAGTCGGGTCTTGAAACCCAAAAAATCACTCATAAAAACAGACCCCGACTTATACGCCCGTTCAAAAATACGACACTTAATTTTTTTTTTTACATCTTCTTGCTTCCTCCAATCTTGCACTAGTTTCTCAAACACACCAAATTTTGTTGCAGCAGCGCAATTACCAATTTCTTTCACCACTTCAACGATTTTTAATTTAAAACCAGCTTCATATTTTCTTCTGATTGAACACTCCATCGTAGATAAGGGATGCTCTTACGATAAAGGTGTATGAGGGTGTGAGATACAAAAAACTCTAAACAAATGTCGTTTTGGAATATTTCGGGTATTACCGTGTGGTCACATAGGCACAATACATAGAAAAAAAAGGCAGAGTGATCCGTGGTTACTCTTGCAGGTATAGAAGTGTATTAGGGCCACGGAGAAGAAAAAAAAATATGGAATATATATAGAGGATAAAGTCAAGGAGAGGAAGAGAGGAAGTCAGTTTAAGAAGCATGTACGAAGTAACATGGGTCAGGGAACACTTACTCAATAGCATGAGTTTTCCACATTGGATTTATACGACCAACATTATAAAATACCAGAAATTTTACAGTAAAATCAAGTTCCGACTCAAGCGAGTATATACGGTAATCAAAAATGTACATATGCTTAGTGCTAGCCATCAAAAGTAGCAAATTGGGATAAAACAAACTTGAGTTAAGCTGTATATTTTTTGCGTATTTAATATTTTTGTTTTGTTTCCTCACTTTCTTGCTTTTGTTTTCTTACATGTAAATGTTGTTCCTATATTTAAATGGACTGTGACCTATCGAACAGACTTTTTTCTGAAGCATTCTGAGTATTGTTCTTTTGTTTAAACTTTGCTGGCCTTCTGACCACTTTTGTTCTGTTTATTGCTTTGTTTTGATTGTTTTTTTCTTACAGTATTTGTTTATGAGATTTGGTGGAACTAGGATTCCCTTTACGCAACTCATTTTCCCTTTTTTGAGCATTTTTGTTATAATGTCTGTTAAATATTTTTCATTTATAAAGATTACTTGGTGGATTGGTCTCTTCAAGCCAACGGTTTTTACTTGTTTCCTTTCTCATGAGTGTAAATTTATTCAGCTGTGCTTTTATGCTTTTTTTAATTCAGTTACACTCTTTTTGTTATGCTTTTTTTCAGCTATCCAAAAGTACTGTACAGTATATATTTTTAATGAAAAACTGACAATGAATTATACAACATGCCATAACTTGTGATTTTATGCATAGCCTTTATATATTTATATATATATTTTAAAATAGCTGATTTTAAATATTTTTTACAATAATGTATTGAAGTGGTAAGACACACTGCTCACCAAAATTACTTTTTAGGATAAATAGCTAGCAATTCTTTCACAGGCTTGGAATTCTATGTTACCCTCAAATGAGTCAGACTCATTTACAGTGTAAAGTTTGAATAACTCTTGGGACAGTATTGACCTGCTATCTTGTAGATGAAATAACATTATGCTGCAAAATATCACAAATATTTCTTTGTGTTTTGCCATTCTACATCAATATTCATGAATGATGTGGGTCCTTTAACCAAAACACAATGGTGTGTAAATGAGAAGCTGTAAAGCCAATTTTAGAACAAACTGAAAGTGAACCATTAGTTGAATTAAGCAATAGTGATGACAATGTGAATTGGTCATCAGACGTAGACATGGATAGTGAAACTGACACTTACAGGACTGTATGACCAAATCGTCAGTGAATTCAATGGTGTGAAGCTTCACCATGGTGCAAGTAGCTTTGTAGCAAAAAAGGCAAAAGTGATTGCAATCAAGTAGAAGGGCAAGAAACATATTAGCCCACTAAGCACTCTTCACAATGCAGTAACTGTCAATGTTCATTTCAGAGGAATTGTGGAAGTCACTGAGCCCTGCACTATGGTAGCCTATAATAATAAAAAGAGTGCATTCATTGTGCAGTTCAGGCCCTGATATTCTACCCTCTCATGCGTATGCAAAAGAAATTTATAAGAAACTAGCTGTGTAAGCCCGTGCTGTAAAAAGCCCGGAGTTCTAGAAACTATTGAAATCATCAGAAAAAAACTGAAATGTAGAGATGTCAGATAATTGAAAGGAATTACTCTGGGCATCTCTCTCCTAGGAGGTTTCGTTTTGCCGATGTGCTCGCCTCATTTCTGTATTAGCGGCAGGAAGAAAAGTAAAAGGGATACTGTTTTGCCGATGTTCTTGTCTAGCTTCTGTATTAGCAGCTAAACGAGTGACTTTCTTCTGAGGTTTTGTTTTACCGACGTGCTGGGCTCGTTTGCATATCCTCTGAGGTGGAGCCCTTTCCCCAACTCCACCTCTCACTTCCAGCCGGACAGACACACACACTCCACATGTAGACATTTATATACAAGAAGTGCACTAAGAAATACTCTTCTACTGCCCTGATTGCAACAACGGATTGTCCACTAGTGACTGCTTCAAACATGTTCTAAATCAGTATCAGTACAGCAATGGATGCGTCATATTAATAACTACTACTAATAACCTAATAACTACCTACTAATAACCTACAAAGCCTTAAACGACCTTGCGCCAAACTACATCAGTGACCTTCTCCATCACAATGTGCCTGTCCGCCCACTAAGGTCCTCTGATTCTGGCAATCTTGTTGTGCCCCACACTAATCTACACTCCATGGGTGACACAGCCTTCAGCTGTATAGCGCCCAGACTCTGGAATGACCTACCGAAATTAATCAGGTCAGCTGACTCCATGAATTCTTTTAAAAAACAACTCAAAACTTATCTGTTCAGAAAGGCTTTTAGCTCTACTTGACTTTACTACCCTTCTCTCAGTTTACCTTTATGTCAATATGCTCATGTAACCAGTGTGTGTGTGCTAAACCATCAATTATGTTGTCTTTTAGGCTTTTTTCTCTGAATTTACTGTCTTAATCTTCTTCATTTATTTATCTGGTTTGTACAATGCTATATACTGTATACCCTGCTGTTCTATCTTAAACTCTGTGAAGTGCCTTGAGCATGGGAAAGGCGTTATATAAATAAAATGTATTATTATTATTATTACCTTTCCTACTGTGTTTATGTTGATGCTTTGTGTTACACACATTTTTTATTTGTTGAAAAAAAATTCAACATTTTTGTCATGCTTTTCCAGAGATAAACATAATGCTAAGGAAGTTAAAATTACCTGTACAGTACTGTGCATTTAAGAAATCATGTTTTCCTCATAGTAGTGCTTTAGCGTCATGTTTAGAATGGCAGGTATAACCTTTAAATTGAAAGTACTCACAACTGAAGAATACAAGTTGACCATATGGATAGATACAACAGCAATAGTAACGTAACCAATTTAAAATAAACAGTGCATTAAAATGGCTTGTTTTAATGGTAGGAATATTGAGAATAAAATAAGTGATTTGAATTCATATGTAGCTACACTTAACTGTAATAAAAATCAGAAAAATGGAAACCTGCTTACATAATAGAGATGGACAGGAGTATAACATAGATGGGTATATATTTACAAATAAATTAGGAATGACAGGCAAAACCAGAAGGGTGGTGGAGTCACCATTTATATAAAGCAGGATTTCAATGCAAGTGTTTTTCTATCGATGAGCCATATCTCTGTGAGAATGCACTGAATTTGGCTAGATAGCATTAGATATAGAGGCCTGATATTAGCAGTGTGTTTTATATATATATATATACTATACATTGCTTAATCTAAAATTGGCAAGATAAAAGGGGGATATTATATTATATTAATTGGAAAACGTTTTTCCCAGGTGTTTACTAGGTTAGCTAAATAGCAGAGCACAAGAACTTCAGTTTTTGGAGGTAATCATCCATCCATTTTCTAAATACACTTTATCCTGGGCAAGGTTGTGGGCAACCTGGAGGCTATTCCAGCAAGCATAGAGTGCAAGGCAGAAACAGTCCTTGGAAGGGTGCCAGTCTATTGCAGGAATGAAGAAAAATAATTAGTTATTTTTTAACAAACTATGTTGTACACAAATGATGGGACAAGCCTTTTTAGATTTTGTACTCTGTAATAACCAGAATAGGATTTAGGGAATAGATGTAATTAAACCTTTAGCATCTAATTACTGTTGTTTTGGCAGAGTACAATATTTAAAAAGTAAAATAATGAATTTCAGATTTGGTAAGTCATATTTTGAGCAGATACAGAAAATCCTAAAAGGGATAGAGTTTTGAGAAGATGTGGGGTAGTCTCAGGGATATTCCTTTTAAATAACCCATGAAATCACTCCTGTAAATGTTTCCAATGAACCTCCTTAATTCAGCAGGAAGAGAGTACTTACATAAGACCGCATCAGTTCACTATGACAAATGCCAACAACTTTAGGAGAGCTTAAATTGATAATGGCTGGGATTATTTGCATAACACACTTGCATAACCACATTATATCCTTCTACATCAATCTCACTTTATTCTTTGGGTATGAACTGCTTATATGGATAACACAGTTAACACTAGTATCCCTGAAGCCTACGAAAAAACTTGTAATCCCAGACCACCTTAAATTCCTTTGCACATCTCCATCAGCATCTATTGTTTTGTAAATGTGTCGATCAGCACAAGCAGCAAGCAGCCTGCTGTCCCATCCCCCCACCGCTGCAGCAATGCTACTTTGTATGCGAATGACTTTAACTGCAGGTGGAAGCTCCTGTCGCACTCTACGCAACTATGCAATGTACTTTGTCACCATGCTCGTGTCGGTCAAACACAGGAAACTCTGCAGTCTAGTTGTGACTTTATGCTGTAGGAAGATAAGTAAGTAAATCTAGGTAAACAACATTCGATGTGGTTTTTATATAAGTAACATATACATGTTTTTCATATAAAGACCATCACAAAACATAATCACAAACAGAACTTTCCACGATACCTTGGCAAGCTCTGTAAGCCCTTCTATTTCATTTAAGGACACGTTTGGGGTAGACTGACTGGCAGGATAATACATTTTATTTTATTAATTCGAAGGTGCCTTTCCAAACACGCAAAGAAACCGAACAATTGATAAAACAAACATTATAAACAAAACTAAAATACAAAATTTAAAATCAGACAGAGCAATTGTTGTCAAAGAGAAAAAGCAGTCTTAAACAAATGAGTTTTAAGTTTAGATTTGAAAAGTGAGAATGATTCAATATTTCTAATCTCAGTTGGTAGTGAGTTCCAGAGTTGGGGAACAGAGCAACTGAATGCTCTGCTCCCCATGGTGGTAAGACGGACAAAGGGGACAGTCAAGTGGATGGATGAAGAGGATCTAAGGGTGTGGGAGGGAATAGCAACATGGAGGAAGTTGGACAGATATGGAGGGGCAAGGTTGTGGATAGTCTTAAAAGTTAACAGAAGAAATTTGAATTGAATGTGAAACTTAACTGGAAGCCAGTGAAGCTGCTGCAAGATGGGAGTAATATGGTGAATACAGGGGGTTCTAGTAATGGAGCAGTTGAAGCTTATAAAGACATTTGTGAGAAAGACCAAAAAAAAAGGGAATTACACTAATCCAAACGAGAAGTGACAAAGCTATGAACAAGGATAGCAGTGGTGTGGGGAGTGAAGGAGGGGCGATTACGATTAATGTTACATAGGTAGAAATAGGCAGTCCGGGAGATGTTATTGATGTGGGACTGAAAAGAGAGAGTACTATCAAGGATGACACCCAGACTCTTAACCTGTGGGGAAGGGGTGACAGAGGAGTTATCAATAACACATGAAAAATTATCAGTTTTGTATATATTGAGGATGACGCCCGATCTCTTGCTGCATCCAAACAGTGCCATCTTTTGTCTTTACACTTGATGCAGCTGCGTTGTTGTTACATGTGAGTGGGCATTTCTTGCGGGGAGGGCTTCTGTTCCCTTTCTCCAATGTAGAGCCCTCATCCTCATCTGAGTTAACCTCTGTTGTAGCACATCTTTATTTGAAAACAGCAGTGTCAGATCGGGGGAAGCGTGAACGTGACTGAGAGAATAAAACTAAATAAAAAAAAAATGCTAACCTTTTCAAGTACCATAAATTGACATGGGCTGTTGCAGACTCAAATCAAATGTATGTTTTTATTGTACAATAGTAACAATAAGAGCAGCTCACTACTAATTCTTAAAAAGCGCCTGGAATTGATTATGAGCCGGCAGTTCTTATCGCTGCACCACCCAAGTGGTCGTGTCAGCGTCATACTCTAACTCAATTTTCTTTTTCTTCGGTTATATTCTTGAGTAAAAGCGCACTTGTTTTGTTATATGTGTACCTTTGTGAAAGTGTTTATTTGATATTTGGTCTTGACACATTATACACTTCAAGTCAAAATTTTGTCGCTAGTACTAAAACAAGAAAAAAGTTTCTATTTTAGGTATTTGTTCAACATTTCTTGCATTTCCTGACATCCTACATTTGCATAGATCGTTGTAGACACGGAACACATATGAAATGTATGTGTTCCAAATAATGATATTTTATTAGCCCTATACAACTCCAGGCAGCTAAAACCCAGATAAACTAGACTTGAGCTGGGAGAACTTTTTGCCCGAGTTGAGCTGCGGTGGTGGGGGGATGGGATAGTAGGCTGCTTGCTGCTTGTGCTGATCGACACATTTTTGTTTTTTTTAGAGCAGTGTAGGTATTTAACAACATCCAAGTAAGGGAAGAATGAAAGAAAATTATGGTCCTCCTTTAAGGCTGTCCAAAAGTCTGCTAATGAAGATAGAGCATCCATATAACTAACAATGGTTTTCTAGCACATTGCCATTGAACACATGAATATAAGTGAAGTAAACAACAAGCATAAATAGGTGATGAAGAAGAATCACTCTAACCAGGTGTTTTTTATGCAATGTACATGCAATTACGCTGTATCATGAGAGTCATTATAGATGAGAAGCAAACACAGTTAATTATAATCTGTGACTCAGAAGAGGAATCTGATACCAGTTTGAGAAGAGAAAAACCATAATAGGTGTAGTCACAACAAGAATAATAGTTTCTGCCATCTGGGAAGATAGTTCATTCAGGTTTTCGCCATCAGAGAACAATAGTTTGTCCAGAACTTCTCAAATGTAACCTATGTAATCTGTAAGTTTCGGTATTACATCTTGCCTGAAGAAGGGGCCTGAGTTGCCTTGAAAGCTTTCAAATTCTAATCTTTTTAGTTAGCCAGTAAAAGGTGTCATTTTGCTTGACTTCTCACTACATTCATAATAACTAACACGGTACAACACCCTAGTACAGTACTTCAAATGTAACCTGAAATAGAAGATAGACTGAAGTCTTACCTGGAATATAGGTGCAAACAGCTATCTCCTTCACTGGCTTATCAAAAATCATTTGATTCTTATTGACTGCCTCCACAGTAATATTCATCACTGCCGGAAATGCTTGGGCCAGTCCATTTATTTGTACCAAGTGCAGAACCAACTTTTATAGTTGGAGCACCGTGTCCGCATGGGTTTCCTCTGGGTGCTCCGGTTTCCTCCCACAATCCAAAGACACGCAGGTTAGGTATATTAGCGATGCACACACTAGGTTACAAAAATGTATGGCTATAATATTCAGGTCCATAAATTCAAGATGGATGGTGAGGCGTGGGTTAATCTAATAAAGAAGAAAGCCATCCATCCATCCATCCATTGTCTCCCGCTTATCCGAGGTCGGGTCGCGGGGGCAGCAGCTTGAGCAGAGATGCCCAGACTTCCCTCTCCCCGGCCACTTCTTCTAGCTCTTCCGGGAGAATCCCAAGGCGTTCCCAGGCCAGTCGAGAGACATAGTCCCTCCAGCGTGTCCTGGGTCTTCCCCGGGGCCTCCTCCCGGTTGGACGTGCCTGGAACACCTCACCAGGGAGGCGTCCAGGAGGCATCCTGATCAGATGCCCGAGCCACCTCATCTGACTCCTCTCGATGCGGAGGAGCAGCGGCTCTACTCTGAGCCCCTCCCGGATGACTGAGCTTCTCACCCTATCTTTAAGGGAAAGCCCAGACACCCTGCGGAGGAAACTCATTTCAGCCGCTTGTATTCGCGATCTCGTTCTTTCGGTCACTACCCATAGCTCATGACCATAGGTGAGGGTAGGAACATAGATCGACTGGTAAATTGAGAGCTTCGTCTTGCGGCTCAGCTCCTTTTTCACCACGACAGACCGATGCAACGCCCGCATTACTGCGGATGCCGCACTGATCCGCCTGTCGATCTCACGCTCCATTCTTCCCTCACTCGTGAACAAGACCCCGAGATACTTGAACTCCTCCACTTGGGGCAGGATCTCGCTACCAACCCTGAGAGGGCACTCCACCCTTTTCCGGTTGAGGATCATGGTCTCGGATTTGGAGGTGCTGATTCTCATCCCAGCCGCTTCACACTCGGAGAAGAAAGCCAGAGATTTGGTTAATGGAGGGTACAACAGGCCACCAGATTTTGATATTTTATGCAATTCCATATTATTTAATCACTAAGACACATGTAAGAAAGAAGATATAGTGATATGAACTTTCCAAACATTGATTGGGAAGCTCCCGTCAGAAATATAAAAGAGAAAACTGAAATAGTGGTAATGGCAAATTAATGTTTTCTCATCCTGTTTGTTTAAAGTCCAACATGTGGTAACACCTATATGGATTTCATCATTTCAAAAGTAAAGACAGAATAATAAAAACAGAAGTTTCTGATACTTGAAGCAACAATGAACACAACATGGAGCAATTTTTTGAAGACAATTTAAGAAACCACAGGGATACAAAAGGAGAAATCTTTGAAAATGAGAAGGAAATGGCAAGTGAACTGAACAAATATTTCACTCAAGTACTTAAAAAAAAAAAAAAAACAAATAAAATGCCCCATGCAGATGTAAAAAGTCCTAAATACATTAAAAACTAATATTGCTGCTGACCTGATGAGATTTTCCCAGTTGGCACTTATAAATCCTTATTAGGCATATTTCAGCAGTCACTACAAAAAGGAGCAGTACCTGAGGACTGGATAGTTGCAATTGTTACTCCAGTTTTCAAGAAGGGAGACAAAATGGATTCTGCTAATTGCAGACCAATACATCTTACTTTTGTACCATGCAATATTATGGAAACTATATTAAGAAATAAATTAGTACTTATATGAAAATAATATGTTAAATAACAACTAGCATCTACTTAAGAAAGGAGGATCTTGCAAAACCTAGAATTTTTTTAACAGTTAACTGCAATAGTTGACAAAAGTAAAGCATAAAATAAAGTTTACTTAGACTTTCAAAAGCAATTTGATGCAGTCCCACAATGAAGATTAATTTTGAGACTAAAAGCTGCAGGCATCAGAGGAGACCATGTAAAACTGGATCTCAAGTTCGTAAAACGGCAAAAGACAATGAGTACAAATAAGAGGAGAATGCAGAGAATGCTCCCTGTTGAGTGAGGTCATCGTTGGAGACCCTTTGTTTTGTTATAATTAGTAAACTTGTGAAATTTGCAGATGATTCTAAATTTGGAGGAATGGTAGACGATAAGGAGGCAGCATAAACAATTCAATTAGACAAGCTATCAAATAGGGCAAACACTTCAATTTAATGTAGAAAAGTGCAAAATGCTACACATGGGCAAAAGAAACTATAAATACAAGATTAATGACGTTGTAATGGAAGCAGCCTCTGAAAAGGTGTTTATGTTGAGACAACAGTCTCATCATCTAAACAATGCACAAAAGCTATTAAAAGACAAGTAAAATATTAGATAATATTGTAAAAAGTTTGAATACAAATTGAGGGACGTTATGCTCATGACTATATACTGCATTAGTGAGAATGCATCTGGAGTATGGTGTGCAGTTCTGGGACCTCATGGATAACACCGTGCATAGAATTCACACTAAAACATGGTGTAAGGACAAAAGCAGAAATGTGCGTACACATAAAAATATCCAGATGCATACATCTGTGCATTCCCAAACTTCCACGTTCTTCCGCTCCATAAATCCCGGTCAGCATGACATGCACGCGCCTACTGCCCCACCCAAACTCGTCCCAGAATTACGCCTCTTTGAATATGCAAATCAATATAAATAGCCCTTAAGCTCAGTGTTCTGTGAAAAAGCAATGGCAAAAGCATGGGGGAAAACAGAAGAATTTCAGCGAATACCAAGTGGAGGCAAGGTAAAAGGTACTATTTGTTGGTTTAAACAGTGGTATAAACAACAAAAGGAAGTTGATCGAGTAACATAGAGTGTCGGAGAAACTCAAAAGCTCAAGTTCACAAAGTTGCAGAGTGCTTGAAATAAAAAAGAAGCGAGTCGTAACCCACCGTCTGAGTGTCATATGAAAGCTTATTAGGGTACAGAGAAAAAGAAAAAAATTAGGGACACAGTGACAAAAAAGCTCGAAATGTCAACTTTAATCTCGAAATTTCCACTTTAATCACGTAGTTTATTTTGTCATTAAAGTAGAACATCATAAACTTCATTTTTAAATCATTTAATTTACTAGTTTCTCAAATACCATCGTAACTAAAGTAGCACGTTAAATGCTTTGTTTTGTATGTGTTCTTCTATGTGCTCTATGTGTGTGAATCACTATGTGCTTCTTAAATGGGCTTTCATTTCCTCCGACTGAACACAGAATCATTACATTCGTGATATTACAGCTCTCTGAATAATTAAAATACTGAGATGTATACTTGTATATCATTTTCATGATGATAGGAGTTAAAGCGTGTTAATAAATATGGGAACACGGTGGCGCAGTGATAGTGATGAGCTGCCGCCCTGTCCAGAGATTTTTCCTGCCTCCCACAAGATGCTTGCTGCGCTGTGCGCAACCTTCGATGAAATAATTTATTGTAGCAGTACTGTCCTTCCTTTTCTTTCTCCAAGTAACTGATCGCCACACAATCAGCTCTGTAATAGATGTTAATCCATCTGTAACCATTATATTGTTACAGGTTAATTACAATCAGATGCCTTAAACTAATAAACAATATGTGGTTAATTTCAGTGTATTTATAAAGCTGCGTCAGGGATGTGCATCTAAAAAAGAAAGGGAAACCACACTTGAACAAAAGTACTGCTTTGACGCTGGGTGCCGCTATTCTGCAAAACTGAGAAGAGAACTTGCGTACGTCAGGGTTTAACCTAGCATGAAAATATGTGTGGCTTTATGCCAAGTTTAGGTTTCATACATCACGATTTGAGTGTGGAAACAGGCTTACGCAACATTTTTGGGCATATGCACTGTTTATACATGAGACCCCTGGTTATCTCACTATAAGACAGGCACAGCAGCATTTGAAGCTTTGCAGAGGAGAGCAACCAAGTGCATCTCAGGACTTAAAGACATGTCCTGCTCTGACATACAAAGAAAATTACACCGGTTTAGTCTCAAGCAGAGAAGACTGTGTGGGGAGCTAACCCAGGTTTTCAAGGTCCTCAAAAGCATTGATAAAGTAGAACCAGCAGAATTGTTTCAACTTGATTATGAATCATTCTCAACACTCATAAAAATTAAAGGGTTTTACATTTAGGACTAAAACCAGCAAGCACTTCTTTACCTAACTACCAAGGCGTGTAGCTGAAGCAGAAACATTAACAACCTTTAAGAAGTATCTGTATAAGATACTGGGACAGCATACCTATTAGCTAAACAAATGAGGCTGATGTACAGAATGATCTCTTCTCATTTCCCAAATTTCTTATTTTCTAAAGTTATTGATAGCTAATAATGAGATATTGCTAAGTAGGCAATAATTGCATGCTTCCTATATGGATGCTTGTGAAAATCAGGGGATATAATGTGATGTGGAGGAGTTGTATCTGCTTATACAGCATTTGATAATAATGAACCCTCAAATACCAATATCCTAAAACAAAGATTATTAATATAGCAACATTTGGAACACTTGATCAAACATGGAAGGATGCCTTCTTTGATCTACAAAGATAGAGAACATCATCTAAGGACAGTCTTGCATATGTTTGTCTTCTTTGTTGTCAGAGGTTACTAGTCTTTACAGTCTTTACCACTGCTTCATTCTGTTGTGGTGAATGAAGGTTCAGTTTTCTGCTGTCTCTTCAGGAAGTTCCACTTTTAAGCTTTCTCACCCTTTTAGCTTCAGAACTGTGGAAGTACCTGATGTAGTCCATTATACCAGGAGATCAAACCCATCTTTCCGTTTGAAGACTTTTTATTATGGTGCAATACCCAGGTTCAAACTCATGTGTCACTATCTCTAAAGGGCATTCCTAGTAGTAGTGCCACTACTTTTAGATCAAAACTGGTTGTATTGTTTATGCAACCACAAAATTAGGAGATTGTAATTAAACAGTATGTGACTGGAAAACCCGGATTTAAAAAAATTAAAACGTTTTATGTCTGTTAAAAATAAAAGAAACTGGTACTTTTTTATACTGTATATCAAACAGACCAATAAGGATTGTTATAATAAGTGCTATCATGTCAAATTTGAAGTTTTCATCATTTCCATCTTTATCTACACACACATACACAATCCTATTTTCTCTCATATGGTGCTAATTTAGAGTCATCAGTTAGTGTAACAGATGTCTTTTGTATTTAGGAACATGTGTGCTTTGAACTTCTTGCAAAATTTCCAAAGCAATGCAGATATACAGTAGTTGTGAATATTCCATCCATCCATCCATTTTCCAACCCGCTGAATCCAAACACAGGGTCACGGGGGTCTGCTGGAGCCAATCCCAGCCAACACAGGGCACAAGGCAGGAAACAATCCTGGGTAGGGTGCCAACCCACCTCAGGACACACACAAACACACCCACCACACACTAGGGCCAATTTAGAATCGCCAATCCACCTAACCTGCATGTCTTTGGACTGGGAGGAAACCGGAGCGCCCGGAGGAAACCCACGCAGACACGGGGAGAACATGCAAACTCCACGCAGGGAGGACCCGGGAAGCGAACCCAGGTCCCCAGGTGTGAATATTCCTATTTACATAATAATAATCAAATTGGAAAAAAAGGTTGGTATCTGTTCAGGTGAGAATTAAGAACCCTTAATGAGTTACAAAAGTAAAATAACACACATGAGACAAGGTATATATGGTAATGCTAGTGTTATGTTGTCAGTTTTTTAATCATTACTGTATGCTGAAAATCACAATTTAATTTACTATAAATTATATTTTCTGTATTTAAACACTACAGTGTATCCATAAGTCTCCTTCTG
The DNA here is from genome assembly GCF_900747795.2 of Erpetoichthys calabaricus. Lineage (NCBI taxonomy): Eukaryota > Metazoa > Chordata > Cladistia > Polypteriformes > Polypteridae > Erpetoichthys > Erpetoichthys calabaricus. The sequence goes on along the minus strand of NC_041394.2, from coordinate 225,462,375 downwards.
TTACTCTCTCTCTCTCTTTCTTCTCCCTAGCTGGTGACAGATTGGGGTTTCCCACATAGTCCATACACTGCTCTTGGTGCCTCAGGGGATAACTTTCCAAGCTGGACAGTCCAATGGGATTGCTTTGCCGTCCAGAAGGCTAATACAATAGTTCTTTAAGTTGTCTTTGATTTGTTTTGTCCATATCTTTTTCAATGCCGCCCTTTGCAGCTTCCAAGTCTGGGATCATTCTCACAATAAGAGTTTAAATGGTGTTTGGCTGTTGTTGATTCTGTGTCCAAATCATTGTAGCGGCATTTGCTGAATTTTCACTTCTTCCGTCAGTTGGTTGTCACATCATGCTAGTATGGTCCCGTTTTGAAGCTGATAATAGAAGGAGACACACAGAATCTGGGGTAGACAGCACATTTGGAAGACTTTGAGCTTATTCAGCTAAGATTTGAGCATAGTCCAAGTTTCATATTGGTATAGGAGGATCAGTAGAATCAGCACTTGGAAGAGGCATATTTTAGATCGAATTTAAATATTTGTTTTCTTCCACAGGCACCACTTCAAAGCAGCGAAACCGTGGTCACTTGGCCGATTCTGCCGTGGATGCTATCTTCTTTTCTTGGACATTTGAACCCAGATATTTAAATTCTTGTACTTGTTTGGTTTGAATCCCATATATGTGAATAGTTGCAGATGATCCGAAGGTCGTAAGGACTTTGGTCTTTTCTGGGTTGATCTTCAAACTACACGGTTTGGTGGCTTGGGCGATGGTATGTAGTGTGTCAGTGGCATCAGCATTCTGTCTCTGACAAAAGGGCACTATCACTGCTAAATATCAAGTCTGTCGCATAGTTTTGATTATCGTACTGGACTCCTGCTTTTCCAGAGAATGCTTTTCTCATGATAGCATCGATCATTGTGTTGAATAGTAGGGGAGAGAAAACAGCTCCTTGTCAGATACCTGTTTGCACAGAGAATTCTTCAGACAGTTCATTTCAGATTCGCAAACAGCACACCGAGCCATCATAGTATGATTGTAGGATGTGGATGATCTTCTCAGGTACGTGCTTGGCCTCCATTGTTCGCCAGAGGGCTGGCCTGTGGACGCAATTGAAGACGGAGTTCATGTTGATAAAGACGATAATCATCTGCTTACCACTTCTAATTCTTTCTTCCATAAGTTGACAAATCGAAAAGATTTGGTCACATCTATGGTTCGGTGTAAAGCCAACTTGTTCTTCTCCGCTTATCTGCTCTTAATATTTTTGGAGCCTTGGCTGAATAACCTTTATAAAGACCTTGCCAAGGTCCAATGATAGACGGCGGCTCTGATGGTGGACCTGGTGGATCATGGTTTTGCAGCTCTTGAAGGAATTCCTTCCACCTCTGCAGGCATTTGCTGGATGACTGTACGAAGGTTCTGTCTGCTTTCCTGATGTTATAGTTGATCGTCTTGATTCGGTCACTCAGCCATCTGATGGTTTGATACAGGAAGTGATATTCATTTTGAAAAGCTTCTTCCTCAATGTCAGCTGTGATTTTGTTCCAGTATTCTTCATGATCAGCTTTCATTATCTGATTTCTTGGTTCACTCTTCAGTACCTTTTGAAATCAAAATGTTTGACTCTCTTCCATTCTATCACCAGGTCAAGGCATTCGTTCGAGATCCAAGGCTGCAAATGGTGACGTATTGGCGGGCATATGGGGATGGCACATTCCTGAGTTGCTGATGATTTCCGCTTTTCTTCTACATCAACGTCATTGGACGGATTGAGCTCTGCAAACTTGTTGAATAGAGTGATCTGAAATGACAGGCTGGTGACTAGGTCCCTCATTCATGCCCGTTCTCACTTGACAGAGGGGCGGGTTTTTAGTCTCACCCATTTTAGCCGTCGCCAGAGTTTGTCACAGAGGAGATAGTGATCAGAGCCACAGTCAGGTCCCCACATTGCTCAAACATTTTGGATGGATTATTGGAAAAGGGAGTTGATTATGATGTAGTCCAGAAAGGGTGTGACTTTACTGGATGGGTTCATCTATGTAAATTGATGCTTCTAAGAATGATGAAAGAAGCTGTTGCCACAAATCAGGTTGTCAAACAAGGCAAAGGACAAAAGACGCACTCCATTGCCATTCACTTTGCCTACATTGATGTTGCCCATCACTTCCTCCCATCTGTATCTGTCCGCACGGATGTGGGTGTTGAAATTGCCTGCTAAACTAAAGATCTCCATTTGAGGACTCAAGTCCACCATGTGTTGGAGTTGGTTGTAGAAGTCACCCTTTGACTCCTCCAAACTTATTTTTGTAAGCGCGTAAGAAGAGAGGATATGGGTTTTGATTGTACCATTGATAGTGATCGTTGAAAGCCAATTGGAGATACGTTTTAAAGGAGATCACACTTCTGGCCGCCCAATTATCTACCATGAAGCTGACAACAGCTTTGCGTTTAATGTGGCTGGAGCAGAAAAGAATCATCAAGCAGTCAGACGATGGTGGCTGGATGATGAGTAATTCCATAACTTCTGCAATGATTATTTTGCAAGACAACAGCTCTAGAGCAATAATTTCCTTCTGGCCAACATGGTGCCCAGTTCGAAAGTTCCATGCCACAACACAAAGATCCAAATTCGGCCGTATAAGTTTGTTTCTTCTTTGGCTGGTAGTCCACTTCTCGCCGGAGCCTGGGTCCCCAATACCTGCACATCGGCACCCCAAGATATGGCAGTATTAATTGATAAATTTGTTTCGTTTGTATCCATGTGGTTTCCAGCCTATTTTCCCTGATTTCATATTTCCTGTCACCACAGCATGGTGAATACCGTTCTCCTTTTTGAGCAGGGCTTGGAACCATCTGTGGTGGAATAATACATAATACTAAAGGCAAAAGAGGCTGATTTAAAACATTTTCTCAGTGTGAGTATTTGCAATAGATTAAGAACAGATTTCATTGATTTTTAGAAATATGGCAAGAGAGTATCTTGTATGTTTCTTTGTTTTCAAGCTACTCCAAGCTACATCATTTTTATTAACTATTTTAATAATTTAAGATTACATGAGGACAACTTTGCAATTGTCTAATTATTTGCAATATATTTCTTCCAAGAGTAAGCAGCTTACCATACTGTAGAAAGGTAATATTCACAATGAAGTGGATATGTTTTATTGTTCCAAATACATTTACATATTGTAAATAGTAAATTACTTAATTTCACATATGGAGACAAAGCAACTGCTAATTAACTAGAATTTACATTTTAAATGTATTTTCTTTGCACATAATGTAATGCACTTATGGGTAACAAAGTAAATTATTTCAGAATTTACTGAACCGTGATAATCTGAGGTGTTTTTAGGTGATTTTTAGGACTTTTCACAATTTTTTTCAAAGAATAAAGCTACAATATATATTGATTTACACCTTTCTAGTAAATATAGTGGGCGGCACGGTGGCACAGTGGTAGCGCTGCTGCCTCGCAGTTAGGAGACCCGGGTTTGCTTCCCGGGTCCTCCATGTATGGAGTTTGTATGTTCTCCCCGTGCCTGCGTGGGTTTCCTCCGGGCGCTCCGGTTTCCTCCCACAGTCCAAAGACATGCAGGTTAGCTGGATTGGCGATTCTAAATTGGCCCTAGTGTGTGCTTGGTGTGTTTGTGTGTGTCCTGCGGTGGGTTGGCACCCTGCCCAGGATTGTTTCCTGCCTTGTGCCCTGTGTTACCTGGGATTGGCTCCAGCAGACCCCCGTGACCCTGTGTTCGGATTCAGCGGGTTAGAAAATGGATGGAAGGATAACTGTAGAATTTAAACAGATAGCAGTTTTGCTTTTTTCCAAACACAAGATTTTTTCTAATATTCTTTATTAAAGCTATTTTTAAAATTGTCCATGTTTTTTCATAATGTAGAATATACAATATATCTTTTAACAAATGAACTAGAGGAGTTGATTGGTCCACATTTCTCCTAAATAGCTTAATGGCATATTTTAAATGTCCTGCTTCCCATTCAGTCAAAGAAGCATTCAGATCTAAACTATGTATCTCTCTTTCTTATAGTATAATGTTAATTTTACATTTTTTAAGTGCAACATGCAATACTTGTTAACTTTTAATAATTTAAGACAGCATGTGTAGCTCTGTAAATTAGTCACCTTTAAGAAATGTGTGACTTCTGTAGCAATGCAAAACCAAGTCTAATTGATGTGATCTTGAGTTAGCTTTTTTGTAGTAGGATGAGACATGCCTTTGAAATTTCAAATGTTGCAGTCTTTCCTCCTCCATCACCCAGTTAATTATATTATGGCTGAGAACGTTTGATGATATTTCTAAATGGCAGCAATTTGTAAATCTGTACTCCTCCGGGGTCTTCCCTTGTTCATTTGGTTTCAGGTTAACTGAATAGTGACAGAAATTGGGAGGTTGATTTTTTTTTTGTGGCCATCTTTCAGTTATGCATAATTTATCATTTCTGTCAATGAGCTACCGTGTTTCACCATGCATAATGTGGACTTCCGAGTTGTAGAATTTGCTCTTTATTTCCTGCATAATGAATTAAGAAGTGAACAATGGCATGTTAAATAAATCAGCATATGTGGGACTTAACAAGTAGTAAAGTGGTAGGCGAGATTGTGCTGGTTTGGACATGTGCAGAGGAGAGATGCCGAGTATATTGGGAGAAGGATGCCAAAGATAGAGCTGCCAGGCAAGAGAAAAAGAGGAAGGCCTTGTGACGATGCGGGTTCTGCAACATGCTCCCATCTCCTGTTAGGGAGCTCTTGAACCCAACACCGTCGGTAATGTCACCGATGAACTAGACAGTGAGGCAATAAACAATTGAGCAATGGGATGATGTATTAAATGTGCAAAGTGCTTTTATTCAAAGAACAATCAAAACAATCAGTGTTCTAATAAAGTGCTGTGCAGTTCATTCAAATGTCTTCATTAAATAAATAATCCATAAAATGAAACGTGAAGGTTAAAATCAATAAATAGAAAAACTCTTCTAAAAATAACGAGATTAAAAATCCACCAAGAAGCAATCCTTTAAGGTTATAAAGCCCGGTGTCTTCCTTTACCATGGTGGCTCCCCTGCTACTCCCATTTGGGCTGCTCAACAGGAGAGTCGCCAACCTGCAGGAACAGCTGCCCTTCATTCAGGTCCGGTAGCCCTCCGATCCTTGGCTTCGTCGGGCTCCCAACCGGACTGAGACTTGGGATATTTCCCAGCGGCCAAGGCGCTCACGCTGGGGCTACACCGGCCCAAAGCCTCCTCGACTCCCGCTCCTAGCAACGGCCAAGTCGATACCTCTACTGGTCACTCCAGCTACTTAGTCGCTCAGCTGGAGCGACCGCTTTCTCAGCCCCACTGAGTGTCGGCCAAACACTCCCCATGTGGGCTCTCTTCCCAGCTGCCTGCTTTCTCTAATACGAGCCTGCTCTCGCTCGCTCTCCTTCCTCACACAGGCTTTCTCCACCTGCTTCCTGCTACCTCCCGTTCTCTCTTTCCTTCCTTTTATTTCTCTCTTTTCTAACCGGCTTGCGCTTCTCTTTATATGCGGAGAGGACATAGCAGCTGCAGCCCATTAGCCACAGGAACAATCACGGATGTGAGCAGTCTCTCACCTGTGCACTTAGGTGAGAAACGCCCACACCGCAGATCGCCCTGTGGCTTGCTATAGCCACCACGCCTCCTAGCTAAGCCGTGAGCGCGGCGATTATTTATTTAGATAAAAACGGCCTTTGATGGGAGAGCTGTGGACCCATAACACCACAGGCCTAAGAGAAGGTTTATGGATGTGATGAGAGAGGACATGCAGGTGATGGGTGTAACAGAACAAGATATACCTGTAGAGGAGAGAAAGATATGGAACAAGATGATGCGCTGCAGCGACCCCTAACGGGAGCAGCAGAAAGAAGAAGAGAAACCTGTTCTTTTATCGCATTTTAGACTTCAACTGCCAGTTAAATTTGTGTGTATTTATGCAAAGTGAGACAACAGATTACCATCTCAATTAGGGGTCTGAAAGTCAATTCCTGAATGACCACTATTTTGGCACCAAGTCAGTTCTTGCTATTAATGAAGTGCATTGTTTATCTCTCTGGCTTAATATTGCTCTAATTCTCCCATGCTATATATTTCCAAAACTTTTTTTCCCCCCCAGAGTGCACCATTCTGATGTTTTGTGTACCACAGCAGTCCAATATTTATCAGACCTTCACTTTGTAATTATGAAATATTTTAATTGAACAGATATTGCATGATGGACACTGCTGCAAATGGCATCCCAATTATCTACCATGAAGCTGACAACCGCTTCGTGTTTAATGTGGCTGGAGTAGAAAAGAATCATCAAGTTGTCAGACGATGGTGGTTGGATGGTGAGTGATTCAGATCCTGTGAGACATAATTCCATAACCTCTGCAATGATGATTTTGCAAGCCAACAGTTCTTGAGCAATTATTTCCTTCTGGCCAACATGGTGCCCAGTTCGAATGTTCCATGCAGCAATACAAAGTTCCAAATTCGGTCATATAAGTTTGTTTCTTCTTTAACAACTAGTAATAAGCTGTTCCTTTATCACATTTTAGACTTCAACTGCCATCTTCTTAAAGTTCTATGCAGCAACATAAAGTTCCAAATTCTGCCGTATAAGTTTGTTTCTTCTTTGGCCTGTAGTCCACTTCTCACCGGAGCCTGGGTACCCAATACCAGCGCATTGGCACCCCAAGATACGGCAGTATTAGTTGATAAATTTGTTTCGTTTGTATCCATGTGTGGCAGTCCATTTGCTTGTCCAGAATTTTAAATCACCTGTAGCTCTTAGCTCTACCTATTGACCTGAAATTTGATACACATATACTACGTGATGTCTACTATCCACTTTCAGGGTGATGATTGACCTCCAAGGTTATTCCTCTTTTTATTTTTGTTTTATTTTATTGTAGAATCAACTCTCGGCAGCGGCCAGCAGGATGGCTGTGTGGCGCATGCGTACGGGCGCCATTCTCATCCCTACCACTTCCCCTACCTCTTCTTATCTTAAATCAGGGGTGGGCAGATTCAGTCCTGAAGGGCCGCAGTGGCTGCAGGTTTTTGTTCCAACCCAATGGCCTAATAAGGAGCACTTATTGCTTCATTTTAGTGGTCTCGTGCATTAAGATTTTGAACCCTTATTGCTTATTTTAGTCTTAAAGAGCTGTAGTGTTGTTTTTTAATTGCTCCCTATTAGCAATAAGATACAAATGACAAAAAAAACATAATTTCTCCATTTAGCTTGTTTCCATTTTCACCTGTGTGTATTTATCATGCACTATTGGGTTTAAGTAAATACTTGGAAGGAAAGTGAAGAGAAAAAGTGAAGCACTGAGAATTACTTGTTTGTTTTAGACTTCAAATCATTTGGGTGATATCCTTAAAAAGGAAAAAAAATCTAGGATATGAGAATGACTTGACATGGGAGAGTCAAAGCACTAGCAATCCATGAAATTAAATAATTGACATGGACTGTTTTGTAATTAAGCAACTGGGTTAGAACAAAAACCTGAAACCACTGCGGCCCTCCAGGACTGATTTTGCCCACCCATGTCTTAAATCATTCTTGAGGCAGATTGAAGACTTAAAGAAAACATAGTAAGTAATTGCAACACAAACACTGGCTTAATCAGTTTTAATGTAAAACGATGCAAACGAAAGAAGAGAAGAAGCGGGCTGCTAGGGTGGAGAAAACAAGAGCTGCTCAGGAAGTAGCAAGCGCATCAACCTCTGAGCAAACAAATGCTAAACGTTCAGAGAAAGAGAATGAAAACTATGAATGCTCAAGTCAAGATTATTCTCTCCACATTATCGTGCAGTGCGCCGTTACTGGTACTATATATTTCCAAAACTTTTTTTTCCCCCCGAGTGCACCATTCTGATGTTATGTGGACCATAGCAGACCAATATTTTTCAGACCTTCACTTTGTAATTATGAAATACTAGGGGGCAAAGCCCCCTGCTCGCTTCACTCGCTCACCCCCGGGGCGCGCTTCGCGCCACTGCCACTCATATTGTGAGGGTTTGGTGGCTGAACACATGCTAAGGAGATGCAGACAGATCAGCTGCTGTCTTGCTGCATGTTCTGCTTGTCATGCTGTGCGTCAATCATTTAAAAGCCTGTACAGCAGCTGTCCTTTTGTCTCACTGCTTTGTCTCGTGGGATGTCAAAATGTCTTCCGAGAAGATCACGTCTGGACCCAAGTGTTTTTTATTATAATAGAGAGATTTTATTGTAACAGATATTACATAATGGACACAGCTGCAAATGGGATGGTTAGCAGATCATCTGTTGACTATGTTTGACTACTAGTTAAAAAAAAGAAACAGTTAATAGTTGTGAATCTTAAAAAGCAAGTCAGGTAAACTTAAGGCAAAGATGTCTGTTCCATCAGAAGCAGTAATTAGTTATTAATTATAAAAGTAGTTTAAGTAAATACTTGCATTTACTATGTCCATCAGCAACTTATACTTGACAGCTGTCCCTTCCTACTCCAATTTGTTCATTGGCGTGAATGCCCCTCTTTTTCTCTTGCTTGACATTTCTTCAAACTGCATCTCTCTTCAGTTCAACTTATATAGGTCACTATACAGGTCTCTATCTCTTAAATGTGTCTTGATATCAGTCTGGATAACCCACCTCTGGAAACTACAATCTTTTAAATTAATTTTAATGTTTTTTACCTTTTCAACAAAATGTTGCTCAGAAACCCAAACTCCTTCCCACCCTCCAAGTAAAAGTATGCAATACATGCAACAAACCCAGTTGGGATTAACATCCTTAGCCTGTGTGACAGCAGTTTGTCAGGAAGTTTAAGTGAAAGTTATTTGTGAGCTAAAAAGTAAAGAGAAAACTGAACATGTCTTCTCAGCATTTTCATCTTACAGCAAGTAAGTCATTAGTTATAGTATTAATCATATCTTTAGCTTCAAAACATGGGAAAATAGAAAAATAATGAAGGAAATTAGTTCTTAATAACTGAATTTAATTCCCTAAAACAAAGTAGTAATGTAAAGTTTTACTTGCAAAAAAAAGTAACTTGCAAACTGTAGTATGATTTATACTAGAAAAACATACAAAAACAGTTACTTGTAAACATTTTCCTTCTTGCTGTTTTTAACAACACATCTGACACATTGCGTCAGAGATGGTGCTCACATTTGGTATAAGGCAGCATCAAGAGGTTGAGGCGATTCTCTATAGCTGATTAGTGGGATGTATCAAAGACGTGTGTTAGTAGAGACAGAAGAGGTATCCTATTAATTTAGCTGGAATTCAAAATTGGCATTGCTGCCTTTTGAGAAAGGACAAGCAAATAACAACAATAAAAGCGATAATAATGACATAAGGCACAGAAACACAATGATGAGTGCAGGTGCTTTGTGGATCAGCCAATAGGAATTTGAATTTCCTGCCTAGTTGTTGTCTGTATGGAGTTTACATTTTCTTTCCGTGTCTGTGAAGGTTTTTCTCCAGGTTTTCTTGATTTCATTCTGATATTCTAAAGATGTGCATTTTATTCTAACTGAGGGATTCCAAATTGTAAGGTGGTGTTGATGCCAGGAATGGAAAAAAATATATAAAATAATCAATTGATTTTAAGTAGAATTTAAAATATTCCATACATATTATTTTAATTGCCCATACAGAAAACAGAAGATAGTGCTACGTAGATTGCCCTGCAACCCTGAATTGGATTAAGTGAGTTTGGAAAGTTATTATTTTAATATGTTTATATTATTTGGATTTCTCTCTTGATTAGAACAACTTTGGTGTTCCATTTTGGTCAAAATAAAAGTGAACACTGTCTGCAAAGTAGCATTTTTTGACTCTTCTTTCTAGCTTTCAAATCTGTCAAGTTTTGTCAGCTGGGAAAGAGAAAAATACCATGCAGTACAGTTGTAAACCAAAAATTTGAATTTAATTACAGCACTATGTAAGAGCAAGAGGCTCCTCATGCACATTACTGACAGGCACGACAATGTTTGGCATGAAGCATGCAACAAATTAAAAGAACCAGTTCTATCCGTTCCTGACCACTTTAAAAAGTGGTTAGATGAATCTGATCACAATCCTGTAGCAAATGTTTTTTCTCATGGATTTTAAAGCTGACAAGCTGATTCAATCGTGATCGGGGCTGAAGGTTGGTTGAACTGGAGGCAAAGACTGCAAATTTCTAGAAGTGCCCAGAGAAGAAGCAAAGGCTAAAAAACACAACATACTGCTTCTGTTAGTTACTAGAGTGATACCTTGGCTAGTGCTTAGAATATGATCCTAAAATTTTCACTGTTAACTGAAACAGCAATGACTGTTTTCATAATAAGATTAATTTTTTACATGTACTGTATAACAATAATGATAATTTATTCTGAAATAGATGAAAATCTAGAACAAGAATCAACACTGTTTATGAAATGTATTCCTTTTTGTCATGATCCAGTACATTTTTTTTATTTAAATACATATTTTGGTCAGTATTTTGTGGTTTATGTATAGTTTTATTGTCAGAGTATATATATTAATTATTATAGTCTCAATTTTCTATTTAGGTAAAATTTGAAATTATTTATTATTTTATTTTCGTTTTCAGTGCTGCCATATTGTGTTTCCTGTGGGAGCTGCCATCTTGTGGTTCATTGCCATGACATGGCTATTCATTGCCAAGGGTGGTGCTTGACTATCGCTGATTGTGATATCATAAACGCGATGCTTTATAAGCCAACACTACCTGGAGATCAATATCTAAGAATAAGGATATTCTCTAAACAGAAAAGAAAACTGTCGTATTGTCTATTGTTAACAATTTGCTGCTGTGTTTTTTCAAGTTAGTTTCTTGTTTTTTGTATGAGGTTTTGTCACTTTTTTCATTTTGCCTTCATACATTTGACCTCTGTAAATCTTTATGTTTACATTTTATCTCCTGTTCCGTCTCCTGCTTTTTTGCCTGCCATATTCCAGCTTCTGGCAAAACACTTTTCAATATTTACCAGACTGTGAGGGGCCATCTTGATGATTTTCGCCTAAAATAAACAAGTGCTTAATATCTGGATTGTATCTGTATATAATTTAATTGGACTATATTTACACCTACCATTAAAATGTATTTACAGTGTTCAGATTGTGTAAGGGTTGGATGAAGATGATGTCCAAAATGTGGATCACACTCTTGCCGTGTATGTTTTGGGGGTTTGGCGGTTACACATATTTATCTATGCAGCACAGGGTACCACAAGTACTAGTCTGTCATTACCCAATATGAGAATGCAAAAAAGTGTTATCACACTTCCATAAAGAAGTTTAGTGCTTTAGCATAACACCAACAATTTGACTCATGAATGAAGAATAGTAACATGATTCACTTCCTAAGACCTAGTCCACGTTATCTGCATCACTGTCAGTGCTGGCCACCTTCACATGACTTGTGTATCTGCTGCCATTACCCTATGCAATCCCTTTGCATTTTTAGGTTACTTGACTGTTGTATACAGATTGAAACTGTATTGTACAATTTGGTTCTGAACCACACCCCAGTTAACAAGAATGGGATGACTTGGATAGAACAACCACTGACGCTCCAGATAAATAAATGGCAACAATGGGCTGCTGATGCCAGGTTTATGAGTTCCCAGGAGATGTTGTTCTGGCAGAGAACTGTGCTCGAATAAATTCCTGTGGCCTTTGGAAGGAGCTCCCAGCATTCCTTCTTCATATTTTCCAGGGTCTTTGGCTAGCCACAAGTGCTTATTTGAGAAGTGCTCTATGGTCAGGTTTTGAGTGGGAATCAAGCCCTCCTTCTGAGTGAGTCAGTGTTTAGGAGTAGCTTGTGGACAAAGTCTCACCTTGTGAAGTGAAGGAGGAGAAAAGACCAGGGGCCTCGTGCATAATGCTGTGCGTAGAATTCACACTAATACATGGCGTATGGACAAAAGTGGAAATATGTGTAGGCACAAAAAAATTCTGATGCACAAACCCGTACGTAAGTCAACTTCCACGTACTTCTGCAACATAAATCCTGGTCAGTGTGTAAAGTACCGCTCGTGCATGCGCCTGACGCCCCACCCCAACTCCTCCAAGAATTTTGCATATTTTATTATGCAAATCAATATAAATAGCCCTTTTCATTCAGTGTTTGGTTAAAAGACAAAAGAAAAAGCAAGTGAAAAAAAGAATTTCAGCGAATGCGAAGTTGAGGCATGGAAAAATGTTCTATTTCTTGGCTTAAGCAGTGGTATAAACAATAAAAGAAAGTTGATCGATTGATACAGAGTGCAGAGAAGTTCAAGTTCAAAAAGTTGTACAATGCCCGAAATAAAAAAGAAATGGTCAGATATCAAAGTTGCCGTAAAAATATGAGTCATTGTCCATTGTCTTAGTGTCATACGGAAGCGTATTAGGGTACAGAGAAAAGAAAAAAAATTAGAACACAGTGAAAAAAAGGTTGAAATGTCCACTTTAATCATGTAGTTTATTTTGTCATTAAAGTAGAACGTCGTAAATTTAATTTTAAAATCAATGTTTAATTTACTACAGTTTCTTGGACCCCATTGTAACTAAAGTGACACATTAAATGCTTTGTATTCTATGTGTTCTTATATGTGCTCTATGTGTGTGAATCACTACTTGCTTCTTAAACAGGCATTCTCTTATGCCGACAGGAACAGAATGTATTACATTCATGATATTACAGCTCTCTGAGCTATTGAAATACTAAGATGTATTCTTGATATCATGTTCACATGAAATGAATTAAAGCATGTATTAAAGACGTGGGCACAGTGGCACAGTGGTTGTGATGAGCTGGCTCCCCATCCAGAAATTGTTCCTGTCACCCGTAAGATGCTTGCTGTGCCGTGTGCAACCCTCAATATAATAATTTATTGCAGCAGTACTGTCTCTTTCAAACATACTAACCCCCAATTCTTGTCCTTCCTTTTCTTTCTCCAAGTAACCAATCGCCACACAATCAGCTCTTTAATAAATGTCAAGCCATCTCTAAGCTTAGAACACAGATTCTTCAAAACTTTTAAGGAACATTGAAATATCTTCATGTTTAATTATTCCATCCATCTATCCATCCAGGGTCGCTTCAGTCCCAGCAAGCATACAGCACGAGGCAGGAACAATCCATGGACATGGCTCCAGCTTATCACTACCGCTGCACCACCATGCACGTTTAATTATTAACAGTATACATTATTTAAATGAAGTTAAAAATGTATCTGTATTATGTAACATACATACTTTACTGCATTTCATCTTAAAAATGATAAAGAGCTCAAAAAAGATAGCACTTCAATTTAGAAGGCAGTCGTCATCATCTGTAAATACAGTCTCTCTTCTACTGAATTGAATTGAATTCCATTATTGTTATTGTATAGTACAATGAGATTTAATATGCAAATCATCCATTAACGTATTTTCCTGTAAAATGATAAAGTAACAACAACAATAATAATAAGGTAAAAAAAATGAAAAATATACAATATGTAAGTATAAGTGGCTCAGGTTGTGCAATATTAAAACTGTAGTGCACGTTTAAAGTGAGGTAACTGTACTTGTAAGTACAAAAAGTTCTACCGGGAGCACTTAATGGACTGATTAAGTATGTTTAGAGCTCAATGAAACTACTTCTGAACCACCAGGTCCCGACAGAAAAGGCTCTGAAGTGTATGACGTATAAGACAAGTTCAAATAGACTGTGTGCATGACTGAGGCAGCGTTTGCTAGATGTTGTACCCCAATAATCCTCTTTCTGATCAGCTGCTGTAGAGCTATGATTCCACACTCAGATACAGTCATTTAAAATACTGGTGTGAACCGAGATTAACAACGCAAAAGCAGCTATGGCATTTGGAATAGTTTGGCAATTCCGTGGGCCATTATACTGTTATAGATTGATTACAATCAGATGCCTTAAACTAATAAACGATATGCAGATAATTTCAGTGTATTTGATAAAGCCGTATCCGAGATGTGAATCTAAAAGATAAAGGGAAACCACACAGGAACAGTAGTACTGCTTTGATGCTGGCTGCTGCAAGTTTGCAAAACCAAACCGAAAACTTGCATACACAATGGTTTGAGCTGGCATGAGAATGTGCATGGCTTTACTCCAAGTTTAATTTTTATACATTGTGATATGAACGCCTGGAAACAGGCGTACACAACATTTTTGTGCGTACACACAATTTATACATGAGGCCCTAGAGCTGTGGAATGTAGAAAAGAGTCAATAAGGGCAACACATTATTAAATGTTTCATTTTTGTTCTCGATTTGCTCCTCTGCAGTCCCAGAAAGGTTACATGGTACAATTACAGAACATTACTTAAATCGTGTAGATCTGCTACAGTCATTGTTCCAAAATGATGCCACAAAAGTATTTGTTCTTTTAGGTTAAATCTATTCTGAAAATAACATTCAAATGGGAAGCTAGTGTCATCTCACAAATAACTGCATTGCTCTAATCTATAGTAAGAGCTTGACTTATGAAAGTAAGTGTAAACCAAAATGATTTCAAGAATAAATACTCTCAAAATGTATTTCATCCATCCATTATCCAACCCGCTATATCCAAACTACAGGTTCACAGGGTTCTGCTGGAGCCATTCCCAGCCAACACAGGGCGCAAGGCAGGAAACAAACCCTGGGCAGGGCGCCAGCCCACCACAGCAAAATTTATTTTATGTATTTTATTTATGTAAACTGTGGAAAAAATGAAGCATTAAGAGTTTTAGTCTTACTTAAACAGCCACAATTGAAATTATTTTTTTTTATTTTATTTGAAGAAAAAAACATTGCATACAATCAAGTCAAAGATATACAACAAATGACATTAAAAAATAGGAAAAAATGAAAACAAAAAAAAATTAAAATAAAAAAGGAAAGCAACAAAACAAAATTCAGAAGTAAAAATTTACATTAAAACATTATTTTCTCTGTGTCCTTATGATTGCAAAAAAAATCAACATAATGCAGAAAATGAAAATATGTCTAAGTTGCATAACATTATAACAGAATAATGTTCACATTACTTCCTGAATATTTTCATTGAATTTTTGTGTTTCACTCATTTACAAGGTCATACTAGAATTCTTAGGATATTTTAACTGACTGCAGGTGGTGGAGCCTTTAGATAACTGGTCCCCTGACTGTGGACTGATCTACCAACAAATAAGAGTAATTCTAGTAGAATCTAGAATAATGATGCTAAAAACTTTTTTTTTTTTTAATAAAAGGCTACCTACATTTCTAGATGACTCTTCGTTGCCAACATTATTGTAATTTTTCCAGTAAAATTTTTCTTTTCCCTTGTTTATTTCCTAAGGATTGCAGCCAAGTAGTTTAACCTTCAGCCAGGCAATTGCTTTAAGTCATAGGACATGGCCTCACAGCAGATGGAGGAAACAGTGTCACCACAGACTGACCAGATGGTACACTTCATATGATATGAGTTCAGCCATGAAAAGTTGACCACACTTTTTCTAACTCTATTGTCTTTGGCTTCCCATTAAGGGGTTGGGCGGCCAGCTGGTCTATAGTGCGTCTGCCAGAATTTCCTATAAGTACCAGGAAAGGTAAAATGTTTATTTTCTCCAACATTTGCAATAATGCTGTGTTTTTTTCTTTCATTGGCACCTTGTCTTTTGCTTATTTTAAGATAGCAAGGGACTATTTCTGCGCGGTATCTTAATTCAACCCATTTCTATATAGAATTAATTGGAGTTGAATTAAATATAGCATTTCCATAGCCATAGTTAACCATAGTTATTTTTACAATTGATCATTACATTTGCTTTCAATCACATGTTAAAAGAAGTACAGCAGTACATTATTATTACTTTAAACTATAATAAGTGTGATGAAATCCTGTTTACTTTTTATGATTCAAAAATGTGCAAAAGGAAAAAAAATGTTTGAAATAACTTCCATTTTAGTCAAATGGTATAAATCTGAAGTATAATTAGCAATTTAGCATTTTTTTATATTAAAGAGATGATCCTGGGTTTGTTGATTAATCACGTTGGTGTATCTAATTATAATCAGGATTTTACATAAAGTAGAGATTAATGATTTAGCAAGAATTTTAGCAGTAGCTCATTCAAGGAGGTATTCAAACAAGGCAACTGCCTTTTCCCGACATGAGTAAATTGCTTTTAATTCCTCTACAGAAAAAGAAACCCTGAGAGAGTCAAAAGTCTCTGGTGGCATTTTAGTAAGCTTGAAGGACTTAAGAAAATCTAGAAGAGAGACCATTAGCGGTATGTGAAGTACTGAATTGGCTAAAATCAAAGGAATCAAAGTCATTCAGAAATTATCTGGGCCAGATGAAAAGCCAAAATTTCCCATGTGGTCTTAGTAAAAGAGATAATGGTGAATGCTTTGTCAGAACAAAATATTACTGCAAGTAAGTAATTAGGTCATAAATCTTAAAATATAAACCACAAAAAAGTGGCTTTTAAAAGTTAAAATTCAGAAGATGATTCGCTGAAACCACCTACAAGGCTAAAATCTTATAAAACATGTATGTATATCTGTTTGGCTTCTTAGATGGCCTACCTAGGAAACATGTTGCATGATTTGCATGTAAGTGCAGATCTGCTTATCAAGGTGAGAGTTCTTCCATTTCACTATAAACAATTTACAGAATATCATTCTTGTACAAATTACTGAATTGCTGTAAAATGCCCTGAGTTCCATGTAAAATTAACAAAGCAAAGACAAGGTCACGATCAGCAGGCAATTTAAAAAAACAAGACAAGTACAAAAAGTGCCAAGTACCCAAGGAATTAAAATGCAGAAAACTGCACATAGTATGTAAAACCTTAGCACTAGACACAAATTAAACACACAGATAGTAAATGCACAGAGATCTCAAGAGCTCTCAGCTGTGTGCTTTAACTTGTTCCTAAAAGAGCTTTAAGGAGAACAGCCTAAAAATATTAACAGTAAGTAGCCAAGAACAAACCAAGAAAGTTGGAAGCTCTAAACAAAAATTACATAATCAGAAGTACAAAAACAAAAGAGTAAAACATGCTGCTAAAGATTATGGTGATCTTAAGAAGAACATTGTGATTAAAAAAAACTGATAATCTGTCCATGTTTTCAGTATTCTTAAAATGGTTATAAAGATCACCCTCAATGGCACACACTTGCCACATTATCATGCCCATATCAGCAAGTGCCCATGGCTCTTAACTTTATGACATGCCTGTCATTTTGGATCCTGTGAAATAATTTCAGCAAAACAAAATTAGAAAACAAAAGACAAAAAGTGTAAAATAATGCTATGAAATGCTTGACAAGCCTCATATGACAATACATAATACAAATATGGAAACACTAGTATTGTATGATCAATAAAAAATAATCTCAAAACATTCTTTCTCTTTAGTGAGATAGGAAATTATTATTTGCACCTATACAACGGAAAGAACCAAGTATAAAACAACAAGAAATTAATAGTAATCTATATAAATAAAATTGTACGCTGTATCCTGTTGAAGGTCTGCTTGTCTGCCCGTTTGCTTGATAGATAATCATGCAAAAATAGCTGAAATCGATTTTCACAAAAATTTTGCATGTGCCTTGCCATTGGTCCAGCTTAAAATAAAGGCTGTGTGTCATATCGGCAAAAGAGGTTATAAAGGAAGGGGGAGTCTCTTAAAAAACAGCATAGTTGCGAGGACCACTATTCCCATCAGGCCAAATGAGTGTGCTGGAGTGAGGATATTGTCACCAGTATGCACAACATTTTGTAGTGGCCAAAGCAGAATCTAATCTAAGGCCACAGGTACATACAGCATTGTCTTTTCAATTAGTTTGGAATTTTGTCTCGTTGTGGGTTGTGTTTAGCCATGTTGAATTTCCAAAAGACAGTTTTGCCCCTGTTTATTTATACACAGGCATATATATATAAATATATATATATATATATATATATATATATATATATATATATATATATATATATATATAGTAAAATAAAGCGAGGGAAATATATTTGAGTGTTTCTAGTTCTTTGAATTTGCTGATAAAATAAATCATGTTTATAATCTCCAGCACCGATTACACCAACATTAACTAAGCATTCTACCATCATATAACAAAATGTTAAAATGGAAATACATTATAGAGATGTCAAGAAGTGTCCTGCAGAATCCAACACTGAGTTACCTTATGTCTGCTTAATTTACTGGCAAAAATGTACTCACTGTATGGGCCACCATCATTTTATGAAGTAAAAAGAATTACAGGGCTTTCAAAACTAAAATCTACCCACTAGTATGATGGACAGGTTTACACACATTGCTTTTATATATAAAATTGATTTTTAATTTGTAGTCAAAACTGTTCAGGGAATGAGGTTCTTTTCCACACTAGTTCTAAATTTGAAGTTAAACAAGCCTTTGTTTTAAGAAGAAATTATTGCAGTTTCAATTGCTACAATTATTGCAATGTATTCTGTTATTTTTTTATTCATTTTTTTTGCACTGCATTATTATTCACTGCTTTTCTGTGTAATGCTCTGATTTTATCATATACTGTATATTGTACAATTTAATTTTACTATTGTTATATCTGTGGATGTAACATGCAAGCAAATACCTATCATCTACAATATGTTGTCTGGCAATAAATTTCAATCCATCATTTAACATTCTCGCTTCTCACTGCTCTCCAGACAGCAAAACAAGACACGCAACGTTCATGAACAAACATGGAGGTTAGGAAGTGGGGCTCCATTGTCCACCAATTAGAAGTCTTCTGTGGATGGGGTCTCTGAGCTACTGGCTGAGTCAAACAAATCTGGAGTAGGTCAGCACATTTGGGTTTCACACTTTGCTGTGCTCCTTCCAGATGCTTACCTCATGGGATGTGTCTGTTATTTCTGTTTGCTGGTAATAAACACATTGATCTGTTCTCTGTGTGCTGACATGCAATGAAACATCTTAACCAAATAACCTTCCATAATTCTGAGTTGCTTAATTAACATTTTATTAACATTTATTGACATTGTTACTGATTAATTTTTCTAGGTATATCATAGTTGACTTTATACAGTGTACTAAATAATATTTTAGCTCCCTGTTGTGTTTTTCTTTAATTAAGCATATTTCATTATAGAGTTTTTTCAGTTAATTCATTAGCCTCCTTTCTTTCTTTATGTATATTGATTTGGTAAAATGTACTCATTAAACAATTGTTTAATAAATAGAAACAAAAGAGTATGCTTTATTACAGAATATTTTCTTTGCTTTGCTGTTTATTTGTTATAAACAGAACAGATCCATTTAGCCAATATCCATCCATCCCATTATTACAATATAGTAAATATACACGTACATAGGAATTACCTTAGCGCCAGCAGGATAATGTTAATAGTCAAATATGAGGGGAGAGAATAGAACAAATTAATAATTATTAAAGAAAAAACAATGAAGTACATATTGGGGGGGGGGGGGGGGCGTGCGGGGCTGGGGCGACATTTGAAGAGAATTGGTGAGTGTATGCATTTTTTCCCTTAGTAATAATAATAATTTTAATAATTTTTTGCATTTATATAGCGCTTTTCTCACTACTCAAAGCGCTCAGCAATTGCAGGTTAAGGGCCTTGCTTAAGGGCCCAACAGAGCAGAGTCCCTATTGGCATTGACGGGATTCGAACCGGCAACCTTCCGATTGCCAGTGCAGATCTCTAGCCTCAGAGCCACCACTCCGCCTAGTTACTGAATTACTCCACCTTGCAAAGCTAATTCCTTTTTTGAAAACGTCTTCATAAGGAAAGTTTTTGTAACAGGAATACATAATTATCATTTATTTAAATGTGCAGCAGCATTCCATACCCCTGTGAAATGCTCACCCTTTGCTTATATAATGCCAGTACAAAATATACATGAAATTGGACAGAATTATTTTGTAAGAGCATTAGTAGTGCAACAAATGTTAAAATGATATTTCATTATTAAATATTATTCAAAAAGGTTGTTTTCCAGCACTTTGCAGGTTCAAATTGCTCATTGAATAGAATAGGCTGTTGATCTTTGAGCTTTTGCAATTGAACTTTATTCTAAGTAAGCTTAATGTCTGCATTTTAGTAATTTTTTACTTAAGTCAATGTCCAGAGGTCAAGCCTGTAGCTAATTTTTTTCATATTTTCCCATTGAGAGATATATTGTCAAAATCAGTGAAAAACAGAATTTTGTATAAGTTGGAGAGAATTTGATTAGCAGCTAATAAACAATTTTAAGTGTTCTTGTTTACTAATATCACATTTCTGGGCCAAACCTACAAACATAATAAAGCTATTATTTTGAAAGATATTAGGACATTAGAGCATTTGAACAATCTAGACGAGAACAGGCCATTCGGTCCAACAATGCTTGCCAGTCCTACCCACTTAATTCTTCTAAAAAACATCAAGTCTATATTTGTCAGTCCCTAAAGCCCTACTGTCTACCACACTACTTGGTAGCTTATTCCAAGTGTTTTATTTAATAAGTATTAACTTTTCTTGTGGGTGAGTTGAATAATAACCATTTATCAGTGAATAATTAATAAGCTGAAAATGTGAGGGTGGTCTCTCATTTTACTCATCTCTGTTAATGTAGTCTGCTGGCCATGACCTTTCACTGTACTCCTTTGTTAGTGTAAGATTGGCATGCATTTAATGCATTACTTATTGTTACGACTAAAACAGTGAACACTCTACAAAGCTGCGGTTATCTCTTGGATATTTAGTTTTGTTCCTGCAAGCTAACCTTTAGGAGGGGGAACATGCAATACCATCACACTCAAATGAATTACATAGTGTACAGTAGGTTCAACATAAACCTGATAGTAAACTTTCACTTTAAAAACTATTAGAAGTAGAATACTATTGCATTAGTTTTTTTACCTCAAACTATAAAGAGAGGTTTGAGAGGGGATGTTCAGATAATAGCATGGCTCAGTGTTCTATTGGTTAAAAATAGTAAAAGTGGAATGTGTTTATTTTTAATGACTCAGGCTCCTATATTTTATAGAGATGTTTCTTTTCCTACAGGCATAGCATAGCAAATGATAATCTCAAAAGTCTGGCAGAACAGGACTTGCATTTTCTTGACCACAACTGAGTAACACATTTTAAAAATGAACTTGTGTGTACCAAGTGAGACCATTTTATATACCAATGAAATTTGGGCAAATTATCACCATTCTAACCTCCAGTTATTTTGAGTCATCTTTACAGACTAGTAGTTCAGTCTCATCATCTAGCAATATACCGGACTGATTGCCTTTCCCAATGTCTTTAGCAAAAAAGGTCTTAGCACCTTATATAATATATTTGTTCTGACAGAGAGAAGTTCATTCAGGAGACAAAAGGGCAACTCGTAGTCAATAAACTTGTAGATGTCTGAAGATCAAACAAGTCTGAACACCAAAGCTCAAATGTTCACCAAAGCACATAGTAAAAATTTTGTGTACAAAGTTGTGACTCCCTAATGTTCTGGGCAATATTGTGAAATCCCAAGAATTACCAGGAGACCAGGAGATGGCAGCCAAAGGGTCAGACAAAAGAATTGTGGAAGGTAACGTAGATCAATACGGGGAAGGTAACAGAAACTAAATGGAAGAGCTGAAGAGCAAAACAAAAATTGTGGTCTAAAACTAAATGAAATTGATGTCAAACTAACACTGAAACTTTTAAAGTCTTTTTAAATTCACACCTAACAGTTATAATTGACAGTTCTAATTTTTTCGATCCAACAGAGGGACAAATATACCTGGCAAATATTGCCCTTATATTTCAGAAACCTGTGACGACATCGTCTCTTGCATAGCTGCTGATCACATTGTTCTATCCACACAGCTTTGCGACAGTGCCATGTTTCGTGCTGTCTTAGGATAATTCAAAAAAGCATGCGTAGATTTAAAAAAGGGACTACTGAAGTAAAGGATTATTGCATGCAAACTGAACATTGTGCTGTCTTCGTTAGAGCAATACAACATACAAGGTAACAATTGGAGCATGTGTTTAATTACTACTCCACAAACTGACGGCACCCATGATGGTTATACAAAACAATGTTAATTTAAAACAAATAAACAAAAGGAAATGTTCAAAATGAAAGGAAAACTGAAATATGTATGTACTAAAACCTTAGAGAATCCTTTTTGTATTTTAGTAAAAAAATTATAAGACAAAAAAATCAACAAAGTACTCAGTCTTGACACTTAACATGATTGTATTGCTAGCTAATGGCATGAAAGAGGTTTTTTTATTGAGTCCAAACTAGCATGCCACCAACTTAAAGACATCACACAGCACAACATACTGTTGTCAGCTGACAGCTATAGAGTACCATTGCCTAGAATGATATAGCTCTGTCATGAAAAAATACTCAAAATAGCAGCACTGTGATAAACAAATTTATAGTACAAAAATGAAGGGATTAAGTTTATGCAAAATTAAAAGGAACAAGCGGGGGACTGGTAACAAAAGTAAAGGAAAAATAGAGTATGTGCACTAAAATTCAAAATGTAATACTAAAATTATATTTTCCGTTGTGGCCACTGGGGGCGCCAGAGAGCACCAAACCCAAGACACAGTATAACGCCACACATTATATGAATAATATAAGGAATATTTATTCCACCAAGCACCTTTTACAGACCTCTTTCCAGCAATGTGCCACAATTATACAATTAATGAATAATTCACTAATAATTCTTCCTCCTTCTCTCCTTCACTGAGTGTTGCCTACTGACTCCTGACTCTGACTCATCCACGTGTGGCAGTGGGCACCAGAATACTTCCATTGTTATGCTGTAGCTTTCTGGAAGCACTTCCAGGCCATGAATAAAGTAGGGAGGTCATCCCTTGACAGAATCCTCTCTCAATCCCCAAAGACCCCAAAAGTGCTACACTTCCAGACTCCATTCCCTAAGCATCCCTGCGGGTGTCCTGACTGGGTTCCCATATGAGGACCACTGCCACCTGGTATATGGCGAATGGAACCACTCCAAATCTTTGGCTTTTCTCAGTCTGTCCATTATATAACGCCAGCCGGATGCAAAGTTATTTTTCTTCCAACCACTCCATATATAGTTCAGCCCGTTCTCCTCTTACACTGCTCACATAACATTCCCATGGCAAATGGTGTCATTACTATAAGAACATGATGATGTCTATAAATGCAAAATGATTGTACTGAAAGCAATAAAGTAAATTCATCCAAAAGTTAATTTTATAACATTTAAAATTATTAGACACAATTTGTCTTTTAAGATTTATACAATGCTGTACTCTGTTTTGTATATGATTAATGTTTTGAATATGTGGAGAAGGATTCTTGCTGCAGGTTCATATTTTATCATGTTATTATGACTTTCACTAAAAAGCTACATGAAGGTTGATGGATGCATCCATATATATGGCATAGCTCTATGTTTGTAAGGTGTAACAGCACAGCAAGAGTATTTTTTATTTTTTTTTTCCATTTTTTCCATTGTTTTTTACTACTAGGTTCTCATATAACCACATTTTTTGGACATATGTCCCATCAGCCAGTTCCTAAGTGTTTTTAAAAGCGCTGATCCACTGTTTTTCATATTTCTTTTGAGAAAAGGTAAGTAGTTCATTTTTGGTTTTTTTGCAGGTTTTTAAGAACAATTACTTCTTTTATTTTGCACTTTGCACATTTTCCTTGATAACTCTGTTGTGCACTTTATGTATGTTTTTTCCCCTTTCATTTTCACCTTTTATGCTTTCTAGGGTTTTTTTTTCCATTGTATATTAGGAACTTGTAAGAAAAACAAATTTAACTTACAGATCTGACCATAAGACTTTTATCTCCTTTTTCCAGGATATGAATCAGTGAAATATTTTGTTCCTGTATAAAATTAATTTTTATTTGTCTATTAGTTGTGACAGTTTTCCTACTGCTTTGTCTACTGGGAAATATAGCATTTTTTTTGTGAAATATTGGCAAGAATAATTCTCATCCATATATGTTGTAGTGTGCCATTATCCTCCCTAAAATAAACTCAAAAAGAAATTAGCAATCATTAGGTTGCAAATTGTTTTAGTTTTTTGGCAATCTTTCATCGTTTTATGAGATCCATAGTTCCTTCCAACAATTTCAGGTTCACAGCGAGCCTGCGCCTATCACAGCAGCCTTAGAAGCAAGATGGGACACATCCCTGTATAGGCTGTAGTCCATCAGTGGGCATGGGACCAGTTTTGAGTTGGCTGTTATTTTACACATCTTTAGGATAGGGGAAGAAAAACAGAGAAACCTTAATAAAATACAAAAAGTAAATACTACACATGCACACACATAAAAGAAGAAATATCCCCACAGGTAGTGCACAGGGCACATACATTACATTAATTTTTCCTTTGATTATATCTCCTGTATTTTTTTTCATCTATGTTGTTTTTTGTACTCACTAATAGTGTAACTGTTTGACCAGGCACTTAAAAGATTCTATAGGCCAAGTGGGATATTCGACCATGAGGCCACTGGTTTAGCCTTATTTCCCAGATTAGTGACATGTAAGATGTTTTTTAACCATGACATGATACATTTTTAGTCTCTTGGTCTCCAACTGATTACTGGGACCGTAAGACCTTGTTTATATCTTAAATGCATCCCAGTGGCTGCAAAAGTGAAGATTTCCAATTTGAAAGTGACTCTGACACTTTCTGTTGTAGAAAAAATAACTCTTCAGATATAGACTGAGTATAGAAAACCTAATAAAATAACTTGAAAACAAGTCTGTTCTTCTTCTAGTATGGTTTACAGTATAGAGTACACAGATTTACAGTATAACTAAACAGATTTACTTTCACCCTAATCAAAAACAGCATCAGTGGAAAGCCACATTTAAAATTTTTACTTGGCACTGTAAACACTTACTTGTACTTGGTAGGTTGTCAAATACTGTCAGCAGTAAAATTTGTACATAACAGTTTACATAAACAGAATTTTAGCTTCAGTCTAAGCTGGACCTGGACATGTCAGAAAATGGTGTAGGCACAGTTTCATCCTGGCATCTGGCATTGAATGTGCCCGGGTGCATATTAGATCCTACCTGTCATGTGCAATTATTAGTTGCTTTATGTCACCATTGGCTGGGTCGCACCACAATAACTTGTCTTGTTTGAAAACAGCAAAGTCTGGATACCCAATACTGTAGTCTGAAAGGGTCTTATTCTGTAATTATTTTGCATTATTAGCCTGCATTAGCCAGGAGAAAAGAATCATAAAATGAAATTATGCTACCCAATTCTATGATGAAAATAACACTCAGTATGCACTGTTGAAATGAAGCCTAATTTACCTAAAAATAGGTTCTTTATAGTTACTAATTCACACTGTTGCTGTAGAATCTTTGTTTGTTGCTGCATTCTTTCCCTACTTAGGTATCT
Organism: Erpetoichthys calabaricus; assembly: GCF_900747795.2. NCBI lineage: Eukaryota > Metazoa > Chordata > Cladistia > Polypteriformes > Polypteridae > Erpetoichthys > Erpetoichthys calabaricus. The sequence goes on along the minus strand of NC_041394.2, from coordinate 225,436,942 downwards.
AAAAGCACGAACAAGCAAGTTAAGCAGCTTCTCCAGGTGTGCCGGTTGTCTCAGAAATAGCCCGTGGGATATTCTTTTGAATTTTTAATCGCATGTCATCTCTAACATAAGAGATAAGAAAAATATCTTTATTAAACCAGCAGGTCAAAATTAAAGGATATTCTTTCAAAACAGCAGTTAGAGGTACAGAGTCATATGTTAAAAAGCTGTACAATAAAATAAACCTAAAGCCTGATTTATTTTAAAAATGACTAAAACAATTTCTTGCCATTCTCCATATTATCATTTAAATGTTCATACACTGCCTCTGTTTTCTCACATTTTGACTATATTTATGGGTAGAAAACCCCTGTTTCTCTGCATTTTAGTGTCTCTGTGTGTTTTCCAACATTTTCCACTTATCTATGTCTTTCTAGAGGATAATTGTTTCAAGCCATTACGTTCTTTTTGCTTTAGTGTTTGTGACATCAAACGATGATGACATCAGCAGGTGCACCACACTCATGTTAAATCATGTCACTTTGAGAAGGCAGCTGTCATATTGCTATTTAACTGACTGTCTATCATTCGGCCATCCGTAGTGGCCATCTTCTCTCTGCTGAAATGACTGTCTGTGTAAGGCAGCAGCTGCTTGATTTTTCTACTTTTTTGGCAGCTTACTGAACCCTGCAGGTAAAAGCTGATTGCCATTGTAGCCAGCAGCCCCACTAAGATGGCTGCACTGATTCTGCTTTTAACAATGAATTCTGAAGTTGGCTTATCCAGGCTAGAATTCTCTTGGTTTAAGACATGTTCTTAGTGTGTTCTTTCTCTCATTTGGAATTGTTATAGCCCCCAATTATCACGTATATTCTCTAAACAGATTAAATTTAATGAAAAGTGATTTGTTTATGACCATAACTTTTGTTTTGCACTACGTAAATAACCTATGCAACGCTTAAAAGAAAATTTGTGATCCAGTGGGCAGAGTAAGAAAATAATTTCCTCTTTTGTCTCCATATCTGGATAAAGGTGTCCATACTGTCTCTATTTGCTTTTGTGCTCTCTGTTCTAATGGGGTTTCTTCCCTTGGGATTGTGATGACTGATGTCCTTAAAGGGTGTTGTTGGTAGGACAAGAATGTCATATAAAGGACCAATAAGACATTCAAACAAGGCAGAGCCAACAGGTATAACTGTAATACAAAGATTTTTATGCAAAAATACAAAAAAACAAAACAAAACACAATGCAGTCTTTAAAGCAGTACTAAGGGAATTAAAAACAATGACCAATAAACAGTGGTTAAAAGTATCCTTAAAAATCATAATGAATAGACAAAAAAACAATAAAATTCTACATTCCTTGATCTTGCATTATACAACTCACTAATGTCCTATGTGCAACATCATCAGAAATACTTCTAGCAGAACTCCTCTACTTCATACTTGCTTTATTGATGACATAACCCTTAAAACTGTCATCAGTGCCTATGAGGAAGAAAAAATACCTTCAGCACATTTTTTTTGTTTCCAAGCCTTGTTTCATTTATCAGCTTTAGACGAGCAAACCCTCCTTAAACTAAAACAACCACTGCAGACACAAAGAAATGCTAACCAAAAAAGCCACCTGTTATGCCTTACACTCTGCTTTCTGGAATTCTGCTGTTCCAGACGTTCACCTAACCATGGCATGTTCGTGTATTCTTCAATCAGTCGCAATCTGAATAATATCACCATGAAGAGAACATGTGTTTGGTTCAAACCACAGGATTCTCCAGGTCTTCCATAGGCTTCCATTGAAAAGAACCCAAAATAAGGCCAGTAAGTAGTAAAGCATTCAAATAACAGAATGCAATAGGGAAAGTTGTCTTGTTATCTTTAAGTTTTACATATTGGTAAGCGTAGCAGAAGCAGGTTGGTGCTATGTGGCTCATGTGTTAATCTGACCTTTGATTATTATGGCAGGCAAACATTTGCATTTATAAAATAATAACTTAGACTAAAACAATAATCAAATATTGACACAGACCTTTTTACTTCGTAAATTGTTTCCCTTTTGGTTATGTTGTGAATGAATTTTAGTCTTGACTCTTGGCTGTTATGGTATAGCCAGAGTTTCATCCTTTGTGGCTTAAGGATGTTATATTTTTGATTAGACGTTTTGATTATTTTATTATTTTGTAAATATTAATGTTTTTTTGTTTTGTTGTCTATGTTTTATGTACACCTGCACGTTAGAATGGGTTATCCAACTGAAGCTAAGCAAGGTCGGGCACGGCTAGTACCTGGATGGGAGACCATCTGAGAAAAGCTTGGGTTGCCCCAGGAAGAAATGCTGCTGAGGCCAGTAGGGGGCGATTGTAGTCTGTGTGTGGATCCGAATTCTCCAGTGCAGTGATGGGGACACTGTGCTGTAAAAATTGACTTAAAAAATTTGGTCCTTGCTATCTGTGGTCATAAAATATCCCTGGACATCTTTCAAAAAGAGTAGGGTATACCCTGATATCATTGCTAAAATTATCCGTCATGTCCTTGTCCATTCTACCCCACTAATCATTCAGTGTCTCTAATAGGCTATTTTCTCACCATTTCACTACCTAATAGCTAATGTATGGTGAATGTAAATGTACAAAGATGGCTGAGATCACATCTGTTATGAACTTGTAGAGAACCTTAGCATAAAGTTAGCATACTTTTAATTAACAAATTTCATTTAGGGAACATATGTTTAAATTTTGTTCTTAATTATTTTTTGTTAAAATGATTAACACAAGTTGAGCTGTCTAATCAGGAAAAAACTTTGGGAGGATTTGGTTATTAAGAAAGCATGGAAGCTACACTGTGCTTTGCAGACAAGCTTTTGTTATGACAACCTTGAATTACTAAAGTATTTATTGAACTTATATGTGTCCTTTTGGTGTTTTGTTATCACGTAAGCCCCCCAGATGAATTCAGTCATCTTTGAAATAAGCTGGGATAAGGCATCAATATTACCCTTTAATCTGTTGATTGGCTTTTCTTCTTGATTGTATTTGCAAATACTGCCTTGGTTATTTTTTGGTGAATGAACGTTGGCTTTCTTTTAAGCTTTAAGAATTTTTAATTATGGATGGGTGTATGCTTGGGTTGGCCTTTTAGGCACATACATTTTGAATACATTTTTACTTTTTATTTTGTTTTTGATTTTTGTGAATAAAACCTGAAAAATATAAAGAAATGTTGTATTATCATATATTTTTCTATTCAATCTTATCCTTTTCGGCCTGTGAAGGCTGTGAAGCCTGATTCTTTAGTTTGATTCTTTTCTGATTTCTGCTACTAAGCCTTATCTAAGGCTTTTTGATTCAGTTCTTAAGAAAACCTGAGTTCTCAAATGTGTTCAGCCTAGCCAAACCTACCAGAGGTCTAGTGATATTACCTTACACATTTGTAAATTAATTAAATGCAAGAATCCTTCAGGTTGAATTATTCTGGTATTGTAATCAAAAAGATTAATTAGATTTCAGAAAAAAATGAATTCATATCAAACATTTCCTTATTGACAAGACTGGCATTAGCATTTAGTCATTACAAGGGGGCTCCGCCCCCTGCTCGCTTCGCTCGCCTACCCCTGGGGTTGGGTATCCTGAAATACATTAGTCGAGCTCATTCGTTTTGGAGCCGTGCCCGCTTTGCCCACAGCATTTCAGACGCGCGTTGTATGCGCCTGCGTTCATTGATTTTATCCAGGCGGGCTCGTGTTTGTATATCCGTCAGTCGAGCTCGTTCGTTTTGAACCTGTGCCTGCTTTGCTTCCGCAGTTTCAGATGCGTGTTGTAGGCGCCTGCGTTCATTGATCTTATCCAGGTGGGCTCTTGTTTGTATCATAGAGCTGTATTGTGTTTGAATTTGGTGTAAAGCGTTCAGTGGTTTGTACAATCCCAAGCAGCACATTATTCCTAACTTCACTCCGCAGTAGTGCCACTCACAATATGGCAGTGATGCCTGCGCCTTCACTCCACACTAGTGCCACTCACAATATGGCGGTGACGCCTGCGCCTTCTGTACTATCTTTGTGGACCTGTGGGGCCTCCGTAGCCTCTCACGTTTGACTCTGGGGTGCAGCGCAGAATCATCTTTTGTGTTAGCTATGGGCGCGTTGTTGCTTCATTTCTCATTCACATTAGTTGAGCTCTTTCGTTCTTGGGCCGTGACTCCTTCGTTCGCGGTGGATAAGACTTCGCTTGCGGTTTATAAGACGCGCACCTGCGCAGTACGCCTCATGATCCCATCGCTGTGTACCTGCGTCCATATCCGGTTTATTCTCGGTTAGTAATATGGATAACATTGCTGTTGTTCAGGCAGTGGGTTGGTGAGCGGGGTGAGAAGCCACGTCTTTAGAGGGTACTCGCTGTTACCTTAGCAATATATTGTTACATCATACAGATAACTTACAATTTTGACCAACGGGGTAATATTAAATGTCTTATCTAACCAAGAAGCCAGCCATCACGCACAATACCATTTTCAAGTTTGTTCCCAACACTACTATATCTCAGAATAAATGAATCATGAGTTGAGCCAGTACATCTCGCAACCACATTAATGAGGCACATTAAGATATGCCTCATTAATTAACATCACAGATAATGTACACATTAATAGAGTGGAAATGCTTTCTATTGACTTAAGCACATTCATTCAGTGATGTGTATAGCAATGTGTGTGCAGTCAACTGCTCTGATTACATTTGGAAAACCAGATGTTGCTGCAAATTGTGTTTTGATGTCTGCCTGTCTGTTTGATGTCTGTGTAAGGAAATCTTATTTATCTGCTTGACATGCAGATAATGCCATCGCATACAGCTGGCATGGCGCAACTCAGTGATAACTCAGTGATCGATCAGCCAGTTCAAGTTGAAAACCCGAGGGTGAACAGAACTTGCATAGTTCTGCACAGGTAGATCACAATTCCTCAAAGTCTGCCTTTGTAAAGCCTATGCAAGTTCAACACACAGTTCCAAGAAGATAAGTCTTGGAAATCTAAATCGACTTAGAAGCCAGTCATTATCATGGAACAAGAAATCAGTACGCTCTCTATAAACACGCGCTCTCTTCTGATTCTTCTATTTGCAATGTCTTCTAACAACAACAAAGCAGCCATGGTATACATGGAATAGTTTGGCCATTCTGTGCACCATTACATTGTTAAAGATTGACTTTAATCAAGCGCCTTCAATTTGAAAATGATATGCAATTAATTTTGCTATATTTGATGAAGCTGGCATCATGGATGCAAATCAGAAAAAGAATGGAAGATCACACAGAAACAGTAGCACTGCTTTGATGCTGGGTGCCACCCATTTGCAAAACCAAGCAGAAACGTGTGTACACGTGGTGTTAGGCTGACGTGAAAATGTGGCGGCTTTACAACAAGTTTAGTTTTTATATGTCTAAAAAGTGAACATGCAGACGGGCGTTCAGTAGCACTTAATAGAGTGGCATGAGGTGGAGTTGATAGTACAGACGATTAGGTTGTGGATGCGACAAAAAAAAGATAATTGGAGCAACATAGGAAGAACTATGAATGATTGAAATAGACAGCAGCCAGTTATGGAAATGGCTTCTAGTAACTTCGAATGAGGGGGCAAGAAAGAGACATTACATTTTATGTTGTGTTAGGCTACTAGCACTTGTGATAATAAAGTAACAATGCCATAAAAATCACAAAAAAACAACCCTAATGATCTGTTAGTATATTCTTTAGTTATACAGTACAAGCACCAAATTAAAGTATTAAAATATATTTAGATATCAAATACTTAACACCCAGTCAGAAATGTAAATAAATTTTAATCAATTTCCAGTGTTTGTTCAGTGGTATATGGTACTACACATACGTAATTGACTTGACTCATGATAATGATGATGTTCAAGTTGCAAGTTGTACAAATTAATGCACCCTTTAAACTGTGTCACAATGTGTAGCTTAAAAAGGCTGTAACCTTCAAACCTCAAGGCATAATTGAAAAGTTCAGGCTGCACATGTGGACAAATGAAACAAGCATACTGAGAACACTGCAGAATCAAAATGCCTACCAGAGTAACCTAGATTTCTACATAAGAAATTGCATTATGTATATTATTTGAAATTGGAAAAACATGTGACTATAATAATTAAAATAAATTTACTATAAACACAATAAATTACTGAGGCAAGTTTACTACTTATTTAATTTCTTCAGAACTTTGCCCTCTGCTAGAAGATGGAAGCAGTGTGTCACTTGATATTAATGTAGAAACACCAACATGCATTAAAGTAAAATGATTTTTTTACTAAATTCTTTAGTGGCAAAAGAAATATTGAAGAGATAAAGTTAAAAATGGAATTGGAGACCCCATTGATAGCAATCTATGGTAGCAAATGACTAATAGGGCCTTATAAATAAATATCATATAATCAGATGTTAATCTCTGGGATAAGGAGAGCCAGCATACCTTTGAGTACAGAATACAATGGTGAATTATGTAAGTATTTCTTATGATCAAAATAAGCTGAACTGTAATGAACAAGCAATGTTTCAAAGGCATTCAGCTTCACCATGCTCAAATACTGAAAGAAATATCGACCAAACAAATTGTTTTCTTATCTACCACTGAAAATCGCAACTTGTTCTTATAATGAAAACCTAGCATATTTCTCAATTTTTTAAGAATTTCTCAAGGTGAGTTTTTTAAGTATGTTATGAACTGAGACATCAAGATAATTATAACATGTTATATGGTTCAATAAGGGTTCCAATGAGGTCTTCAGATCCACAAAAGTATAATTATGTATGAATGTAAAAAGAGCATACATTTAGTTGTACTTGAATTTTAAAACAAATTTTAAGTCTGTAAGGGCCTTCTGGACTTTGTTGAATGTAATTTGCAAGTCATTGACGGATTTTTAATTATAATTAGAAGGTCACATATGGAACAGTCCACTGAGTCCTGTCAGTCAGATACTCATAAAATTAGCTGCAGGCCATGTCAATTAGTCTTTCTAACAAAAGATTATGGTTGACTGTATCAAATGTTTTTGAGTCCAAATATCATTTCTAACTAACCTTAGATGCCCTTTTGGTACTATAACCTGGGCAAAATCCTGATAATTATTTAATTTTTTTTTAGTTCAGAATGAGCAAAGCTGAGTATTTATTAATTATTCTAAGCATTAAAAGGATAAACAAGAATGTATAGAAATTGGTCAATATGTTTTAAGTCTTTAGGATCTCCATCTGTGTATAAGGAAACAGCATAAGCTGCTTTCCAAATGTTTATGACAATTCCTGATTTGAGTGTCAGATAAAGAATATGTGTATGTTACTTAGTTGTAATTGATGCAGCCAAAAACAGAAGTGATCTGGTCTAGTATTGATTTGCAAAATACATCTAAGCATTTTCCACAACAAATTAATTGGGTTCAACTGCAACCTTGTTTGCTGAATTTTTTCCTGAAAATTTTGCTGTGTTAGGCAAACTTACTTCATAGTACCCTATGATGCTTTGCAAGGCCACCATGACATCACAGAGCTATAGAAGCCATGTTGAAAAAGGGCAGTCACTACCCAATGTGTACTCTAAGGATACTCCACTCCACACTTTGTGCCACTGCCTGATCTGCTTACTTCATGCATAAATAATTTATGGCATATACATGCATGTGATATGTCACTACCCAATAGGTACTTAAGCCAAATTTGCACCCTATGTATGTTTAAAAAGTAAATAAATAAATAACTCGAATTATTTTAAGTTGAAGGGTATATTACTTGACCAAAATGAGAATATTATCAAGAATATTATTAAAATGCTTTTAATTCACTAACTTCACTAATGCCAAATGATTGTATTATTTAAATCATAAGTCATAACCATTTATCCCTACTTTGACTGAACTTGAAAGGCTGTTTGTTTTATTTTAAAATTTTAAGTACAGTTGCTGTTAAGTTAAAAAAAATGGCTCAGTGAATATACTGGAACTAATACTGTGCATTTTCCAATGTTGACTTATGAATGAGGAGAAAACTTTTAAGATAGCTTACTTCTTGATCAAGATTAGTATGTGTAGGCAATATTTTTCATAGCTTTTATTGTGTATTATAAGAAACCTACTTCAATTGATTTTTTTGCATTTATAAGACTAGAGTTTTTATTATCTCATCTTATTATTAACATTGCTGTTTAAATCAGAGTCATTATTTTGAAATCATAAATAGAATTATCATCATGCAATCCAGAGAATGTAAAGCACACTAATACAACTGTGTACACAGTTTAACTTTGTCTCAAGGGTTAGCCTTACCTAGTCCACCATGTATGGTATTGCATTGCAATTTACAAAGGATACTTGGAACCAGAGTCTCAGCTCCAGTCTGTTTACCTGTGTGTGAGTTGCCGGGAGTTGTATAGGGTAAATAATATATTGTTATTTGGAATGTATGCATTTTAGGTGTACACGCACATAAACAGACTTGAGCTGGGAGAACTTTGTGCCCTTTCTGCGTTGGTGAGGGGATGGGATAGCAAGTTGCTTGCTGTTTGTGTTGATCGACACATTTACAACGCAATAGATGCTGACGGAGAGGTGCGAACGTATTTAAGGTGGGCCGGGATTATGATTTTTTTCGTGGCCTTTGGTAATTCTAGTGTTAACTGACTCTGATTTTGATACAAGTGACATTGAAATCAAAAATGTGTAACACAAACTGCAAACAGTATAATGTGATAATGCACGTTGTTACCATACCTTGCAGTACTATGATATATAATAGGTATGTGAATTCACATACTGTAGAGGCTGGTGAAACATAAAACACAGTGACATTAAATAAATACTGTATTTTAAATTGATTTATGTGTGAAACCATTGCTTTATGTGCTTTTTAAAAAACAGAGTTTTTTTGGAAAAAATATTCAGCCTTGGGCCAAAATGGAAAAAAAAAATTATTAGCCCTCAAAGAGTTAAATTATTTTTAAATTTACAATTAACGATTCACTCTACTGTAAGATGGCACTAGCATCATGTTTTAAAATAAGTAATACAAACCATGCAAGTGTAAATGATTCAATTTAGCATATCCTCACAAACTTTCTATTTTTTTTTTCCAGCAGGCAAAGAATGTCATCTTGAAATGCTGGTTTAAGATGTGGTTCAACAAAAATGTCTTAGTTGACAATTATAATGTATATTAATTTTAACTCTTTGAATTCAAATAATACTATACTTATGGAATAATCAGAGAGCATGTACACACTGTTTAAAAATATATTACTTATGACTTGTAATGTCACTCGTAATGTTAATTTTGTGCTCATAGCTCTTTTGTAATAAACAAGTTAATTTGTGACCTTAAGCACTGACCTGAAACCACTTTCCTAACACAAATAATTTTTTCTTTTGTTTAAAAGTTTTCTTTTTGGTTACAGTAAGCTTTAAGCTTTTACTTTTTTAAAACTTATATCATGAAGATTGTATTCTTAAAAATCAAAAATCCTTTTTTTAATCCTCCAATTTTAATTTCTAGAGTATTTGTCACATTTCAGTACTGAAAACATAAAGTTAATTATATTTTTATGAGATCTGTATGTGATTTATTATACAAAATGGGTTTACAAATCACATGTGGGTGTATGTGTAAAGTACCTGGTGATAAGACATGCTTTTTTGGTACATTATGAAAAAAGCCTCCAGCAAACACAGTACATTCTTATGAAATATCACTAATTCACTGCTATAAGTGATGTCTCAGGTCTCAGTGGCATTTAGAAGAGTAGGAATTGTTAATAACCTGCCATCAGATAGCAAATCACAAATATTTAGGAGATTTAATTTCCACCATGTAAGCAGTTTTCTGCTTGTTTTACAGTCCTTTAAAGATATTTTAATTATTTAATTTTCCAATTAGTTGGCACAGAGTGCAATGCTGCATAGATTATGGGACCCATTCTGCATTTTGCTGAGTTACTTAAAAATGTCAGGAAACTCACAGCAAAACAAAACTGCATGCGCAAACCATATTTTAAATCTTGCTTGAAGCAGGAAACAGTCTCCAGGTTCTTTGCAGATCATATGGCTGTAAGGTATTGCATTGCAATTATTTGTAAATAGACATTTTCAAGTGTTGCATAGCTTTGAAATTTCAAAACCACTAGATTGTCTGGATGCTCATCAACCTGCCTTATTTTATTTTCATAATACTGCAACTATCTCTGTCTGACCTAGTATAAAGTAAATGAACTTGATTACAACCATTCCCCTATTATATGATTAATTTGAAAGTTGGGAAATATATTTTAAAGGAAAGCAGAAGGCCAATACTCAAAAGGGGAAATTTAAATTAAATTAAATGTTTATCAAAAAGTTAGACCAGTGCTTAAAGGAATGTGCTATATAAATGCTTATATTGCTTATATAAAATGCTTATATATATATATATAAAAAAAGAAAATATACATCCTAGAAATTGCATCATTTTTTTGTGATTATGATACAGTTTGAATAAGAGAATTAGGGCTAAATAAAATTATTGAGAGGAATTAGCTGAGATGAATTGGAATTTGAGAGCAAATTCCAGCTAAGATAAACATGACAGGAGAGGAAAGTTGTGATGTTGTATGTAACCGTAATGTTTGTCAAGGATTTCCAAGTAGTTTAAAATAATTCAACTGCAGTTACCAGAAAGGCATTTCAGCAATAATATGACTTGTACAAGAAAAAAACACCACAGTCCAAGTTTCTTCATTTAAAAGATTTTAGTGAAATTCAAAGTAAACAGTTCATTCAAGATAAGAAAAAAGATAATACACTCAGAAAGAGGGAAACTTCTTTGTGGTACTTCATTTGAGGCTTAAGTATCTAGGTTACGTTTCTTAAGGTTTTTATATGTTATCTCATTCATGGCATATACCTATGTACAATCAGTGCATTATATGCACTTAATGCATATCTGACTAACAGTGTTTCTCTCTAGCTGTCTAACTTCACTCTAAGGCCGAGTTTATACTTCACGTGACGCATGCTGCAGCGGATGCTCCTGCTACACAAGCGTTGTAGTGTTTATACTTGCGCGCGTACTTTGCGTACATCTGGAGGAATCCACCAGGTGGCAGTGCAAGATATTAACACGGTGAGAACAGGTTCGGCTTCGCTGTGTTGTGAGTTGTCTGGAAAACCCATTGAATTCCGATGACACCTTACCGCAATATCTCTGAAAAAGATGTTTATTGATTAAATCCAGGGATGTGTCCATTTCAGCAAGCATTGGGCACGAGTGAGAAACAATCCCTGGACTTGGCCTCGGCTCATCGCAAGGTGAATACAAGCACACACATACACTAGCGTCATTTCAGCGGCACCAGATCCCCAAATCTGCATATCTTTGGAAGGAAACTGGAGCACACTGAGGAAACCGAGCAGGAAAACATGTAAACTCCAGACAGGGAATATCAGCAACGTGACTCCCTGCAAGACAGCAGTGCTAATGCTGCGGCACTGTGTCACCCCCATGTGTGTAATTATTAACAGTATTCATTATTTAAACGAAATTACCGATTTATCTGTAAAATGTAATATACATACTTTAATGCTTTTCATCATGAAAGTGATATCAAATATAAATCTAAGGATTCTAAATGTGCAGAGAGTTGGAATATCATACATTTAATGTGCTCAGTGTTGCGATCTATTGCTGGCGATCCGCTGCTGTCAGGAGCAGAGGAAGCCCTAGAAAAAAAGACAGGACAGAAGACGGTATGTGAGACTTTTAAAACATATCGTGTCATTACAATCGGAAATATGCGACGCTTGAATATAAAAGGACCACAAATACATCTGTATGTCAGCATTTTGCTTCACCACATCGAACCATTTATTAAATATTGAAACGCGCACACCGATCTCGTAGGATCCGCAAAGCGGCTTTCTGTCACATGTAGATAGTAAACAGAGACTCTGACGTCACATTCCAACTTTTAGCACACTGCACCCCCCGACTTTTTGCTGGTACTGCAACTCACGCATGCGTTGCATTAATTTCTGAGGACCTGCTCAGAGGACGCATCAAATGAACGCTCAGAACGCGTGGCAGCCATAATGCGGGCGCGTACGCATACTGAGTGTGAAGTATAAACAAGCCCTAAGAGCTAAGCTATAGTCACATACAGCTAACATTAAGAACATTCCATTACCTTTAACTTAAAGGGAATGGAACAAACTCTTTCATTATCTATATTAAAGCTACATTAGTTCAAACTAAGTAAAAACTAAATTAATTTACTATTAACACCAACTTAGGATTTGGCTCTAACACTCTGTATTGAAAAAAATACTCCAGATCAGGAAAATAAGTGGAAAATGACAGTAGATGTCTTATATCACTGTGGGTCAAGTTTGACAGGCAGACATCCACTGATTAATTGTCTAAAGTTGGCTAAAGTAGTAGTAGTAGTAGATTTGTCACTAGTACAGTAAAATTGTCACTGGCATATCTGACCATCATGTAAGGTGTTGTTACTCTCTGGTGCCATTGGGAATATAACATGAAGTGAGTGGAATGCATCATAAAAGATAAATATGAATACAACTTACCTGATGTACATGTTGTAAATGATAGTAATACATTTAGGGACAGTTCCTGCTAATGTTTGATTTATTGAAATCAACAAATAGAACATAACTTACTTAGACTTTTTTATTAGTATGGTAGATGCTATTGATTGTATTCAATATTGGATTGTAAATTTTTTAATGGTATAGAACAGAAGATTTCTTGTAGCAGAGGTTCCTTGGGAATCAGTGCTTGGACTGTTAAACTTTGTTTATTTGAACAGTAATACTGATACAGCATGTGAACTGGTGAAATGTTTAGCTGACATTAAGATGTGACTAATACCAAATATAAACACTGAGAAAATAGCAGAACACATGGGGTAAGATTTGGCCAGCCCTCTAATATGGGAAAGTACTTACAAAATGCAGAATAACGTGGACAAGTTTGAAGTGCCACATGCAGATAAAAGGAGAATTAGTTCTACGTAAAATAAGTGCAACTCTAACTTACAAAAAGCAATCTCTGAAACTCATTTAGGTCCATACCACATGCACTTCAGAACAGGTCATCCACCTGAAGCTAAGCATGGTAGGGCCCTGCCAGTACTTAGATGGGAGATCATCTAGGAAAAGCTAGGAATATGGCTAGAAGAGGTGTTGGTGAGGCCAGCAGCGGGTGCTTCTCATGTGGTCTCTGAGTGGTTTCCAATACCTCAGTGCAGTGATGGGGACACTGTGCTGTAAATATGGCTCCATCCTTCAGATGAGACCTAAAAGTGAGATTCTAACTCTCTGTTGATCATTAAAGATCCCTGGGTACCTTTTAAAGAGTAGGGTTTATCCCCATCTCCTGGTTACATTACCCATCACAACCTTGTCCATTCTGCCCCCCCTAGTCATCCACTGTCTCTAATTGGCTATTTCTCTCACCCCTTTACCACCTAATAGCTAAAGTGTGGTGAGTGTACTGGCTCAATAATGGCTGCCATCACGTCATTCGGTGGATGCTACACATTGGTGGTGGTTGAAATGGTTCCCCTCTGTCTATGTAAAGTACTTTGAGTAGCGAGTAAAGCACTATATAAGTGTAACTAATTATTATATTATTAGTATTTATTATTTTATGTTAATTTAGTGTGTCCATCCATCAGATCATGTCTAGAAGCAGAAAAGAGGTATATTGTAAAAATTTTTATATTGTTAAAGCTTTATAATGTATTAGTCAGACTACATTTATAATAGTGGATGCTCTGATGATCATCACAATAAAAACAAATCTTACATAACAGTACTATAGACTACATAGGAAAAACAAATAATCAAATCTTTAAAATTAAGAATTTTTCTTACCTTGACAAGGAACTGAACTGCTTCAGACATACCAAAAGAAGCTGTGCAGTAATTTAGTCCAGATGTACACAATTCTCAGAATTATTAAAACATACTGTATATATAAAGTTACATTTAAATGGAGAAGTGCATACTCAGGTGTATATATCAGCTGTTGTACTGAAGGCTGAAATATTTTCCATATATATTGTCAAGGGAAACTGTAATATAATTCCAAGCAGAATATTTGAAGTGAATATCCCCACAGCTTTTAAAACTGGACAAACTAACTTCCCCTGGTTATTGTTATTCTTGTGACTCCATCAAAGTTGTCATTCTAAAACAGTGTTTTACCCTCAACCAATTAGGTTTAAAGTTAGTCTCTGTTTTCATACAACAAGGACAACGTGAAAACATGTATAAACCACCACCTCCTTGGATGACAAAAAAAAAAAAAACAACCGTCTTCATCAATAAAAAAAAATACAAGCAAAATCCTTCAGGGTTGGGGTGGAAAATATGTCATTTAAATTTCTAAGGTAAGCAGATTTTTAGACCATTATTAAGGGAAGAAAATAGTGAGCCTATGTGGATACAGTCCCTGCTTTATGATGCCCGAGGCTAACATTAAAGCTGATTGGATGAAGGTGAATGGCTATCCTGGAATGATAAATTTGATTTAGTTCCAGGAGCAACAGACACCCAAGGAAACTTGTAAAGCTGAGTAAACCAAATAGTGCCCTTTGATTTATACAATTTGATGTTTTAATGTCTTAAAAGCTAAACAGATGTTTACTATCAACCAAAATCATTGCATAATCTGGTTCAATTTAAGTATTCAATTACCCAAGATAGTTAGACTTGCAGAATATAAAAGTGAAAAATAAAGAAAAACTAAACAATGTTTTTTCATTCAAGCATATAATCCTGCACATTACATTCAAAATACCTGAATTGCCAGCATGCTGTGTATGTAAATTGGTAGAGTTCTATTAAAACATTTTTAACACATGAACAAGTATATTTGAAGGTGCATGGCTCTTGCTCCTTTGCAATGAAAGCATTTAAAGTACTCTGTATGTTTTGTAGATTCATCTCTGAAAAAATCAATCACCTAATCAATCCTCATTTCATACAGCAATTTTCATGGCAAGTGCTATTTCAAAGAGGGTTATAAAACAATTTACAGTATGCAATTGAGGTGAGAAGATAATCCATCAGGATGTCAATTTGAGTATCAGGTTGGCAATGCAGGTACCGTCAGGTAAAGGTGGATGTAGTGGGCGCAGCAATTTGAAATCTCTCAACCCAGATTTTAGGATCAGTAGCAGTCTTTTATAAGTCCTTAAAGATTAGATCTCATAGGTTATGTATCCAATGTTACTCTATTTAAACATAAATTTATTTACAAAGTTACCTCATGCTTCCAAGCAACTCTAAAGGTCTGGGTTAAACTTTTGCCCTCATCACTATCAATTTGGGGACTGTCTGCTTCCCTCCACTTCATACAAGTTTTGTCTGAGTACTTTTGTTTTCTAACATGTTTAAGGTTTATTAAAGAGTTAAAGGTGTAGGCCTTTTCCAAGTTCTTCCTACTGTCAGCTCATAAGCTGCTGTTTACAGGTTAATCATCTACTAAAATCCAGTTTGTTCAGTTAAGCACCTTGCGATGGTGAATACTGAAATGTACAATTCAGAGTATAAAATAAGTACACCTGATGAAGGCTCAAGCACTGTCTTTCTAATTTTTCTTTTATCCTTTTAACATGGCAGCATTTACTCATCTCTTGCCTATCTGTGCCACTTTTGGTCTATGTGTCCCAGTTTTCTCCATATCTTAAGACACAAAGGTAAGGGGAGACTTGAAGAGAAACGAGATAAGGAGCCTTTTATTATAGAGTGTTTATTCAGACATCTCTCTTTAATAATTGTTTTATATTTATGTTCCCACTATAAGTGTTTCTAATTGTATTTGCAAGTATGAACCTGTCTGTGTTACTACAGATTTTAGTTTGAAAACATTTTATGCTTGGATGCGCCTTTGGATATTTAATTTACTTATTCATTGTACACCATGGCTATAAAAACAATAATCAAACTGAAATCTAAATTATCCTTGCTAGCAAGTTTTTCTTTTTGTTTTGTTCTTTTTCTCTCTTTTTATTAAATATCTTTATTCTTGTCTTCTAAAATGGGTGAATCTCAATTCTTTCAATGTAGGCAGATTTAAGTAATGTAGTAGTAATATTAGATAGATAGATAGACAGATAGATAGAGGCGGCACAGTGGCGCAGTGGTAGCGCTGCTGCCTCGCAGTTAGGAGACCCGGGTTCGCTTCCTGGGTCCTCCCTGTGTGGAGTTTGCATGTTCTCCCCATGTCTGTGTGGGTTTCCTCCCACAGTCCAAAGACATGCAGGTTAGGTGAATTGGCAATTCTAAATTGGCCCTAGTGTGTGCTTGGTGTGTGGGTGTGTTTGTGTGTGTCCTGCGGTGGGATGGCACCCTGCCCGGGATTGGTTCCTGCCTTGTGCCATGTGTTGGCTGGGATTGGCTCCAGCAGACCCCTGTGTTCAGATTCAGCGGGTTGGAAAATGGATAGATAGATAGATACTTTATTAATCCGAAGGGGAAATTCACATACTCCAGCAGCATACTGATAAAGAAACAATATTAAATTAAAGAGTGATAAAAAATGCAGGTAAAACAGACAATAACTTTGTATAATGTTAACGTTTACCGGCTCTGTCCTTTCTTACACAGACCATCAGTATTGGCAGTCCAGTCTAATTTATCATCAAGCTGCACTCCCAGGTATTTATAGGTCTGCACCATCTGCACACAGTCACCTCTGATGATCACGGAGTCCATGAGGGGCCTGGGCCTCCTAAAATCCACCACCAGCTCCTTGGTTTTGCTGGTGTTCAGGTGTAGGTGGTTTGAGTCACACCATTTAACAAACTCATTGATTAGGTCCCTGTACTCCTCCTCCTGCCCACTCCTGATGCAGCCCATGATAGCAGTGTCGTCAGCTAACTTTTGCACGTGGCAGGACTCTGAGTTATATTGGAAGTCTGATGTATATAGGCTCAACAGGACCGGAGAAAGTACAGTCCCCTGCGGCGCTCCTGTGTTACTGACCACAATGTCAGACCTGCAGTTACCGAGACGCACATACTGAGGTCTGTCTGTAAGATAGTTCACGATCCATGCCACCAGGTATGAATCTACTCCCATCTCTGTCAGTTTGTCCCTAAGGAGCAGAGGTTGGATGGTGTTGAAGGTGCTAGAGAAGTCCAGAAACATAATTTTTACTGCACCACTGCCTGTGTCCAAGTGGGAGATGGATTGGTGTAGCATGTAGATGATGGCACCCTCCGCTCCCACCTTCTCCTGGTATGCAAACTGCAGAGGGTCAAGGGCGTGGCGGACCTGTGGCCTCAGGTGGTGAAGCAGCAGCCGCTCCATGGTCTTCATCACATGCGACGTCAGATTGACAGGCCGGAAGTCATTCAGCTCACTAGGACGTGATACCTTTGGGACTGGGGTGATGCAAGATGTTTTCCAAAGTCTTGGGACTCTCCCCTGTTCCAGGCTCAGGTTGAAGATGCGCTGTAGAGGACTCCCCAGCTCCAACGCACAGGCCTTCAGCAGTCGTGACGATACTCCATCTGGACCCACTGCTTTGCTGGCACGAAGTCTCCTCAGCTCTCTGCTTACCTGGGCTGCTGTAATTATGGATGGGGGAAATTCTCTCCTATGCTGGTGTCAGCAGAAGGATGGGTGGAGGGTGCAGTACTCTGAGGTGAGAGTAGGTTAGGGTGGTCAAACCTGTTAAAGAAATTGTTCATCTGGTTTGCTCTCTTCACGTCTCTCTCGATGGTGGCACCCCGCTTCAAGCTGCAGCCAGTGATGATCTTCATCCCATCCCACACTTCCTTCATGCTGTTATTCTGCAACTTATGCTCCAGCTTTCTCCTGTACTGCTCCTTCGCCGCCCTGAGCTAGACTTGGAGTTCCTTCTGCACGCGCTTAAGCTATTATTATATACGTTATTATTCAACATGCAGAGATCAATGAAATTCTTACTTGCATGTATGACCAACATACAACACATCACCACTCCCTGGCACCATGATAAACATGATTCACTGAGATCTACCTTTTTGGCTTATGTCAAGCACAGAAAATGTCATAACAGCCTTGCATAAGACATGTTAAGAAGTCATAATGTCATTCTCCCACAATAGAGGACATGAGAGTTATAAAGCTACTCCAAAAAGTGCTTAAACTGTAATAATAAACCTACTTGTCCCATGGTGGGCACTTTGATACAATACTACAATAAAAAGGAAACTGTGAAGTAGAATCTCATACACTACTCAAAGAGTTCTCAGCTTACCACTGTCAATGCACTTTTAACACAATAACAAAAAAAAATAAAATTGGATATCCATAAAATTTATATTAACAGAGTGACTAGAAAGTGACATTTTTTTTCTTTTTAACTGGATAAGAAGAATTCATAGAGACTACTGCCATCTAGAACAATGTCTGGGTTTTGTAATTAATCAAGGTTTGATAACACTAGGACTAATACTTCAGTTGGGCTTTGTTGAATTTCAGCGTGCTTCACATTGGGCTTTGTCTTGGAACTCCAGTTTGCAATCATAAAGATATCCAGTTTACTTAATTCATTTAGGAAAGTGTGGTTGGCCATGGTGTATTAAACTGAATCAGCAGGCTGCAGGTTATTCCAGCCAGATCTAAAAGAATATGGAGTGCTACGAGATATGAAGACAGTCTGCCGTGGAAAAAATATATTGTAATATCCACCTTCATGTATTCTGTGGTTTACTGCAATTCACAGCTGAGAGATTATAATCCTCCTATCCTTGCAAATGCTATGGGATAAATGACAACTAAAGTTAAAGTAGAAAAATAAATAATAATTATATTGTATTTCAACCTGATCATTGAAAAAAGATCTCCTTCTAAATCCAGATCTTCATACACCCATTAAAACCCTTCAGGAAACCAGAAATGGGATGTGGAGGAAAACAAGAGTACCTGGGGACAAATCACTAAAAGGGTGTAAACACTGACTATAGACTGACCAGATAGCAAATCTAAAATACATCCATCTTGGTTTTTCATTTTCCTTTTACATATTTTCTTTTGAGTTGCAGAGCTTAAGTGCCGAAGTCTTGACACATCTAAAAATTAAGATAAATCAAGGGGTCATAACCAGTAAATCTTTTACATGCTAAATAACAAAAAACCAAAAACTGTGATAAAGCTGCTCCTTTGGGGAAGACAGAGCAGAAACCTGATGTTCCTACAGCATATTGCAATATCTGAAACATAAAAAAATCTATACATCAGATCAGAGAAAAAGAATTTGAAAATGAAAGATTTAAGATTGTTTAATAAAGTCATATTAAGGTCGCTCTTAGCTGCACTGACTGCTCCCACAAGGGTCATAGGAAGTCAGAAAACAGAAGTAAAGAAGCTGTTACATATTCCACATGGGTAACCAGACAGAACAGAACAGCTACCATCTCTCAGGATTTCGGGGGTGCTGCGTTCATTTTAAAATCATTCCCAGTGTTGTTTTTTCTTTGTCTTCGGCTTCTGTTTGACATCTGCTTTTATTTTCAAAGACATGCAGGTTAGGTGGATTGGTGAAGCTAAATTGGACCTTGTGTGTGTGTGTTTGGGATGGTTGTGTGTCCCTGTGATGGAATGGCATCCTGGCCAGGACATTGTTACTCCCTTATGCCCTTTTCTTGCTGGGACTGGCTCCAGCCTCTTGTGACCCAGCTCAGGATTAAGTGGGCTTAGAAAATGGTATGGTATTTTCAATGTCTACTATAAGTTTGTTTGCTGTTTTAACCACTTATGCTTAGAATGCCCATAGCTTTTCATAACTGTTTTACATGCTTCTATTTATTTTATGTGCAGATGAATTTTAAAGCTTTTCTAATAATGTTTTTGCAACTTCAAGAGTATTTATGATGAATATAACTTTGAACAAATTGTTAAGAAATTTTAAAAAATTCAAATTTCCAGACATTCCCCATCCATCATACCATTTTCTTGAATTGCATTTTCTGTCACATGATAATATCATTTCTGCCAGCTTTCTAGGTTTTTAGACATTCATGGACCTTTTTAAGGTGAATTAGTAAAAGTAGAATAAAAGAGTACTATCTGTGAGAATTAATTTAAAATAAATCCATCATTTTTAACAAATCTGATGTATGTACACAATAACGTAAGAGTTAAGGGAGCAATTAAAACACTTTCTTACTTAAAACATTTTTCTAATTACCTGAAAAAGGTGACCAAAAGTTTAGCTACTACAGCAAGTGACAAATGAGAGGCCACATCAAAGGGAATGGTATTTTTATGAAAGCAAATATGTTGTGACAGTTTTCAATTGTTTCAATTATTTTATAATTTAAGTTTCTAATTATTTTTCTAGATGTCCCTTTCCCATACATTGAGCAAATATAAGTGGGATGACCTCCAGCATTAGACAGTTCTGCTTTGGGTTCTCACCAATGGAAACTGAAATGTCAGAGATTAAAAACAATCTTTTACTACAGTCAATATCAGGTCTAGCAAGAAGACATGTTTTGGTTGCATTTATCACTTGATTAATACAAATGTCTTTCATCTAAAACCTATACAATCTTCTACATATTCAGATTCTTTGAGCTGTAAAAGTGTGAAACACAGGTTTGTAATTGCAACTAGATTGGAATTTCCTTGTGGAAATCATCACAAACATGAATGTTGCAAAATGAATCATAATTTATTTATTTAATTTTATTGATTTTATTGTAATCAATACAAATAGATAAATTTTTACAAAAAAATAGGATTGAAAACAAATCCACCCCCACCCCTGAGAAAGAGAGCATGGCCAACGGAATAAAACTTAAAAATAGTAAAAATAAATAAATTGATGAGTTTAATAGGTGGATACAGATAAATGGAGAAGAAAAAGAAATGGGGAGAGAATCTACTTCCTCAGTGCTTTAAGAGCTTATTTTAAAATATTATTTATTAGATCCTGCCAGGTTTTGAAAAAGTTCTGCACAGATCCTCTAAGTAAGAACTGAATCATAATTTATTAGTGTGTCATTTATATTGATTTATTTAAGTAAACCAAACTTGAATATGTATTCATTGTACATTTAAAATATGTGTAATTTCTTTCCAGATTGTTTTTATGAATTATGAAAAACTTTAAAAAGTTATTCTATTACGGGAGTCACTTGAACGCAAGTTCCTGCTGTATTATTATAGATTTAATATGGTGTACAGAATATAACTTTTCTTTAGGTATAAAATAAAGGGCCTGTCTACCTAAAATCAGTGGAGGCTACTCCAATTGAGTCCCCTTTAAACAGATTCTGAACACATACTACTTTTCCAATTGTAATCTCTAAAGAAAGACTCCCTTATCTTTATTTTCAAGTAAATCAATATTCTGTTCTCCTCCACACCACACAGCATGGACCAAGTCCAAGCTGACAAATTCTTTTATCTTCACCTGACTAATTCATTATAAAGATATATCTATCCCACAGGATTCTGGGGAAATTTTCTGACAGGAAGAGAATCTTAGAAGGCTCATCAGACAGTTACAGTAAGCTAGAGTTACATAAAACAGAGTGATGACTCTGTGGGCATGACAGTCATCCACTACCTTCACTGTGCAAGGGGTCAAAGAGGACAGTTTCATTATATATGCCAATCCTCAGGGCAAAATGGCTTCTTATTTTGCTTAGTTAATTGAATTTTAATGATATTATGATTACCTGTATTTTCCTTACATTGGATTTATAATTTATAACGTGTTCCTACTATGCCATTGGGCATCATACAAACCATAAAAAAGTGTTAGCGACCTTGCCAGTGGCAACCTAGAATATTACACTGATGATTGTGTCTATGAAAATGCTGTGTAGTAAAGTATTTAAAGGATCTGGTTTCAAATGTAATAGGTTCAAGTATCTTTAAGTATATTTAATTGTTCAGAATATATATTACTGTATATAAATTCAATGCTAAGAACTTCAGTTGATTTGCTGACACTGCATAGAGCGTGAATATTTTAATACTACCAGACAATGAGTACTTGAGAACATAAATGTTTATATAGAGTGCAACATAAATCTTTAACAATTGTACGGTCCAGAATTAGCATCTTCAAGAATAACATAAGTGGGTTGCTGTAATTTAAGTTTTTCTTCCAAAGTCAGTATAATTTAATTGGACAGGAGTACCTGAACTTCAACGCCAAGCTAACGTTGTACATTCAAAACATGAGTTCATTACCACATTGACTGCTGGATGATTTATTACCAGGACGCCACAATATTGGTCTATGCATATATGATAATGAACTCTATCAAAACTCATAAAAAATGTAAAGAAATGTATTAAAAGCAACTGTTTTATTATCAATTGTAACTCTAGTCAAACTTCTTAAAATGTAAATAAATACAATGGAAAATATAAAGAAGCTCTTAATTACTTTATTTTCACTAAAAGTCTGCATTTGCACACGTTCCACAAATATAACAAGTTTCTTTGTACTGTTCATGATTATTTCATACAACACATTTGATAGTTAGTTACTGTTTGCTCTTAGTGTGCAGTAGAATGTACATGTAGTGCTGGCAGTCGTGACAAGTTGGGAATGCCTTATGATGAAGAAACACCACACCTTCAGGGCAACAATCTGCATCAGTACCAGAGCCTACGGGTTCCACGATATTTAATTGATTGGCAATGTGACTCCAGCTCTACAACATGATGCAAACATATATGCTAAGTTATTCTCAAAAAGAAAAAAAAATCTCCTTTAATAGTCAATCAAAAGCAGGATGATCTACAGAGGCCTAGTTCAGTATTGTCTAAACCAATAACAAAATAAATTACAAAAGTAAAGGCCAATGAACACTTTTTGCCTATACTGTCGTTCACATAACTAGACAGCCTCCTCTGGGGAATTAGAAATTATTTCCTTAGTAGGATAACCAGAGAGTTCAGCTACTTTATGTGAAAGCTGCTTTCATAAACTTGAAAGATAAAAGAAAATAAAAACTATTAAAGTTAGCAACTTTGACCAGGAACCATGAAGCTTGAAACTTCTAATTACCATAATCAAATATATAAATTCAATAAGCACAAAATAATTCATGTGAAAACAAATAATGAATATAAATAGGTTTTTACCATATTTTCACCCTTATATTAACATATAAAATAACACTTCTAACACTAAATTTCTATTTAACACAGGATTCCAATACTCCCCAGGAAATTACTGATAATATTACCCTTTGTGTTTTTTCTATATTATGTAAACTATTTTCTTTTTCATTCATTGATTCTGCTAGTAATGAAAAGTTTAAAACAGGCTTTATGCAGATAAGCCACACATGCACTTCAGTATCCAAAAATAACACGCATATATGTTTAGGGGACATAACAGAGCACATAATAGAATACAGTCTATGGCAAGGGGCCTTTGAGATGCCTATTAGCTAGTCAGATTGAACACATGATGAAAATGGGAGCTATAAAAAAGTACATTTGCATTAATCTTGTCAAAAAATACTACATAGTTTAAATTAATGCACTTATGTCTTATTGGTTTTATATGCAGTGGCCTCTGGGGGAGCTCAAGTAACCAGAATAAGAGATCTTTTAGTGCATTTTCCAACCCAGACATATGGATGCTTTTATTTAAATAGATTTGTTAATATATAGACTAAACATATTCATCTAAGTCTGTACTTTCTTCCAGTTAACAGTGTAGGCCTCTAGTCAATCATAAAAATCATAATGCCAGGTTAAATAGGAGTAGAGCTCCTATTTCTGTTCATTTTTTATGCATGCCGGGAGTAAACTGAATTCACCTTTCAGGGAAACTCTTTTATATTTGGTCTCAGGTAATGTGAATGGAAATGACATGTGGTAACTTGTATCGGACCTCATAGGACAGAGCTTCTCTCTACTGTCTTCCGGACCCCTTATGAGCTGTGTCCATTTTTAAATGCTTCCAAGGCCGGTTTCTGGAAAGAAAGCTCACTTTGAGGCAACTGTAGCCTTTTAGTCTTTCCAAGATCTGGCTTCCTGGGAAATAGAAGAGAACATCGAAAAATGTTTAGTTTTATATGGAAGAAGAGCAGACAGAGGCTGCCTTAAATGGGACAATATTTTTTTTAATTCTGTATGTTTTAGATAATGAAAGTTATAGTTATGTAGTCTTCTTTTTGATTTAGTGTGCCTTATGTGATGGTGTGTACCATAATGATTATAGTCAGATAACCTTGAAGGTTTCAATTAATGGTAACTTAATAAAACTTGCATGAGAACAGAATCAAAATACTGTACAGTATATTGCCATAGATGAGTTTAGGCTTGTTACGAAACATAAACAGAAATGTCCTTCATCAATTTTCACTTGACATTGTTTCAATAAAAAATATTTTTCTATGTATAATTTATGGCATATTATGACTGAAACCATTATCCAGAAATCTATTCAATTAATAATACAAAATGACAGAATCAATCCATTTTCTTCATTGTCGTTTTATTTTCTTTTTTGAATTGTCTTGTAATTTGCCTGCTGTTACTGGTGCTACATAAAATATTTAGGCTTGAAACATAACATGCAAAGGGAGTTGAGAAGTTGGATGTTGTCCAGGAAAATATATATTTTAATAATTTAATATATTAATTTTTTACATTGAATATGACTCACTTAAGGGTTTTGTTTCTTTCTTAGTGTATACTAGGGGGCTCTGCTCCCTGCTCGCTTTGCTCGCCTTTCTTGTCGCCTGTTAAAATTTTACATCTCAGAATTGTTTGACCAATTCTGAATACAACTAATCTTGTCCTATTGCATAGCCCATCACTCAGACACAAATTACACAATAAAATTACGATACATCCTTCTTTCAACAGTAATTCGGCTGGTAGAAGACTGGACAGTGTTAATGGTTGTAGATATTCTACGGGATATTGTAAGCTGATGTTTTCAGCTTTCGTACCATTACCACCAACTGTTTCAGCATAGTCTATTGATACGCATTTAACCAATCTGCCATATAACCTATCGACAATTTTCATGTTAATTCGTTTGACTTCTCAGTGCAAGGATTGCCTGTATACTCATTTCTTCTGTTGATAACCCTTCAGGATAAAATACTTCAATAAGATGTGGACATAATAAGTCTTCTTTTATTGAGAACTTAAAGTGAGGAAAACGTAAAAATTTATAAGAGCTGAGAGCATAGGAACTGTGTCTGACAAAAGCATTCGCACGAATGAGAGGTGAGAGGACCGTGGACGTATTTGAAAATGGTTGACAGGAGGGTGGAACTTGAAAAAATTTCTTGGCAATAGTCTCGTCTCAAGATTTTCTTTTATAATAGGGAAATACATAAACACAGGGAACTCCAGTTTCTGTACTACATCTTGCCTGAAGAAGGGGCCTGAGTTGCCTTGAAAGCTTGCATATTGTAATCTCTTCAGTTAGCCAATAAAAAGTGTCATTTTGCTTGACTTCTCATTGCATCCATAATGGCTAACATAGTACAACACCCTAGTACTATATACAGTATACTGTATATTATACTCACAAATATATCATCCATCCATCCATCCTCTTCCGCTTATCTGAGATCAGATCGCAGGGGCAGCAGCTTGAGCAGAGATGCCCAGACTTCCCTCTCCCTGGCCACTTCTTCTAGCTCTCCAGGGGAATCCCGAGGCGTTCCAAGGCCAGCCGAGAGTCATAGTCCCTCCAGCGTGTCCTGGGTCTTCCCCGGGGCCTCCTCCAGGTTAGACGTGCCCGGAACACCTCACCAGGGAGGCGTCCAGGAGGCATCCTAATCAGATGCCCGAGCCACCTAATCTGACTCCTCTCGATGCGGAGGAGCAGTGGCTCTACTCTGAGCCCCTCCCGGATGACTGAGCTTCTCACCCTATCTTTAAGGAAAAGCCCAGACACCCTGCGGAGGAAACTCATTTCAGCCGCTTGTAATCGCGATCTCGTTCTTTCGGTCACTACCCATTGCTCATGACCATAGGTGAGGGTAGGAGCGTAGATCAACTGGTAAATTGAGAGCTTTGCCTTATGGTTCAGCCCCTTTTTCTCCACGACAGACCGATGCAGAGCCCGCATCACTGCAAACGCCGCACCGATCCGCCTGTCGATCTCCCGCTCCATTCTTCCCTTACTTGTGAACAAGAACCCGAGATACTTGAACTCCTCCACTTGGGGCAGGATCTCGCTCCCAACCTTGAGAGGGCACTCCACCCTTTTCCGGCTGAGGACCATGGTTTCGGATTTGGAGGTGCTGATTCCCATTCACACTCGGCTTGCGAACCGATCCAGAGAGAGCTGAAGATCACGGCCTGATGAAGCAAACAGGACGACATCATTTGCAAAAAGCAGTGACCCAATCCTGAGCACACCAAACCAGACCCCCTCAACGCTGTGGCTGCGCTTAGAAATTCTGTCCATAAAAGCTATGAACAGAATCGGTGACAAAGGGCAGCCCTGGCGGACTCCAACTCTCACCGGAAATGGGTTTGACTTACTGCCGGCAATGCGGACCAAGCTCTGACACCGGTTGTACAGGTACCGAACTTCCCTTATCAGGGGGTCCGGTACCCCATACTCTTGGAGCACCCCCACAGGATTCCCCGAGGGACACGGTCGAATGCCTTTTCCAAGTCCACAAAACACATGTAGACTGGTTGGGCAAACTCCCATGCACCCTCCGGGACCCTGCCAAGGGTGTAGAGCTGGTCCACTGTTCCGCGACCAGGACAAAAACCACACTGTTCCTCCTGAATCCGAGGTTCAACTATCTGACGGACCCTCTCCAGGACCCCTGAACAGACTTTTCCAGGGAGGCTGAGGAGTGTGATCCCTCTGTAGTTGGAACACACCCCCTGGACCCCTTCTTAAAGAGGGGGACCACCACCCTGGTCTGTCAATCCAGAGGCACTATCCCTGATGTCCATGCGATGTTGCAGAGGCGTGTCAACCAAGATAGTCCTACAACATCCAGAGCCTTGAGGAACTCCGGGGGTATCTCATCCACCCCCAGGGCCCTGCCACCAAGGAGTTTTTTGACAACCTCGGTGACCTCAGTCCCAGAGATGGGGGAGCCCATCTCCGAGTCCCCAGGCTCTGCTTCCTCATTGGAAGGCATGTTAGTGGGATTGAGGAGGTCTTCAAAGTACTCCCCCCACCGACCCACAATGTCCCGAGTCGAGGTCAGCAGCACACCATCCCCGCCATATGTAGTGTTGACACTGCACTGCTTCCCCTTCATGAGACGCTGGATGGTGGACCAGAATTTCCTTGAAGCCGTCCGAAAGTCGTTCTCCATGGCCTCCCCAAACTCCTCCCACACCCGAGTTTTTGCCTCAGCAACCACCGAAGCCACATTACTCTTGGCCTGCCGATACCTATTAGCGGCCCCCAGAGTCCCTCTGGAGAAAAGGGTCCTGTAGGACTCCTTCTTCAGCTTGACGGCATCCCTCACCCCCGGTGTCCACTAACAGGTTTGGGGATTGCTGCCACGACAGGCACCGACCACCTTACGGCCACAGCTCTGGTAGAGGCACGGGA
The DNA here is from genome assembly GCF_900747795.2 of Erpetoichthys calabaricus. Taxonomy (NCBI): domain Eukaryota; kingdom Metazoa; phylum Chordata; class Cladistia; order Polypteriformes; family Polypteridae; genus Erpetoichthys; species Erpetoichthys calabaricus. The sequence continues at coordinate 225,409,389 of NC_041394.2, read as the reverse complement.
CTTAATGTCCCCCACCTCCCTTGTGACGTGGTTGAAGTTCTGCCGGAGGTGGGAGTTGAAGCTACTTCTCACAGGGGACTCTGCCAGACATTCCCAGCGGACCCTCACAACACGTTTGGGCCTACCAGGCCTGACCGGCATCCTCCCCCACCATCGAAGCCAACTCACCCCCAGGTGGTAATCAGTTGACAGCTCTGCCCCTCTCTTCACCCGAGTGTCCAAGACATCTGGCTGCAAGTCCGATGACACAACCACGAAGTCGATCATTGAACTGAGGGCTATGACAAATATATCATATTGAGTTTAAATTACACTCTAAACAAGACTTTTTTATTTGGGTTTCTAGGTAGAGAGCCATATTTAATTGCCAAATACAATACAAAACAAAATTAAACATGAAAGTTAATCTGTATTTAAATATTAAGTCAAAAGAGAAACATCGCTATGCCTACCTTACTAGTCATCTGTGACTAATACCATTTTAGAGTTGGGTACTGTAGAGCTGAAGTCAGAGGAGGAACATTCTGTGATGTTGTACCTTTATATCTGTATTTTCTTCTCTCAGGATAGAAAAGGAAAATGACCAAGTACAGGTGATGCATTCAAATCCTCTGACAGTGTCCTCTTTAGATCAGTCCTCATAACAGGTGCACTGGATTCACACACATTACAAAATACATCAGAAGTGGTTCCCTTTCTTATCTATCTCAGACATTTCTTGAATCAGCATGAATCCTGCAGTAATATGACACAATGTCTCATTATCCCATCTTGGTTTAAAGATATCCACCCAAAAACATATGAATGGTTAAATTGAATGAAAATATGACATGATCAGCTTGAAATCAGTGATCATTTACTTTGAGTTTTTTTTTAAGGACTAAATGTTGGATCTGTGTCAAAGAAGTATTCAAGTCTTTGTTAGAGACTGCTTGGATATTCAGTTTTCAGAGTAAAGCAACATATAGGTATAATTTCACTAATAACATTTATTTCTTTAGCTCATTGTCATACAAAGGGTGTAGCTTGAAGTGCTTTACAGAATGTCAAAGAGTTACAAAAAAGAAAAGTTAATTAAAATAGGTAAGAATAATAATGAATAAGTAATAATGAAATAAATAAATATGAGCTTACATAACATAGCTAAATAATTAGTATTAAAGTAGAGTCCTTATATATAATATTGTATTGTAAGTTTAAAGATGAGTCTGTTGATATCACTGTAACCAGGCTGTGTGGCCACATTGCAGTGCTTTTAGCATTGACAGAAATATACTTGAGAGTAATATAGCACTGGACTGTGAGTAAAGAAGATCAAACAGAATTGATTACATGGTGGAGGGGGGTGAATAGACTCTGATATGGCTGTATAGACATAAAGAACATGTTTAACGGCACATGAAAAAGCCCATGGGAACAAAGGTTTTTTTATTGAGAGCATCACTGGAAAGAAAGTAACTTGAATTGCCAGGAGGCCACATTCGCCTCAAAAACTGTAAATTACACGAAAGAACATGTTAAGTGGGAAAAAAGCTGGAACTCCTATTGCCTGACTTGGAGCACTATGTAATTATAAGACTTCCTTTTTTTCTAGTAGTTTTGAAAAATGAAATATAGTCAAGAAACTGTTGACGAGCATTACTGAAGCCTGAGCTGATACTGAGCCTGATATACACATTTAATTAAAGCCAGTACAATCTTATTACAAACAAAGTGAAAATAGTGCTGATGTCTTACAGTATTTCCTGGGATTGACACCACATTTTTATTTCTGAATTTATCTTATTATAAAAATTTCATTCATAAAAAAATTACACTTTTTCTGCATTTCATTATACTGTATGTTTGTCCATTTATTAACACAGCACATCAATGTTTTTTTTAAATAATTCACTATTATTTTCTTCATCAGCCTTCTCTGTGATTATTCATGATTATTAATCTTTAATTTTTCTCTTTAATTAGTACAAAATCATTTTTCTTGCCTTCCTTGACAGCACATTTGCCATTAGGCTCTGAATATAAGTATTTCTCATTCTCATTTTACTCATATATCAGCTATTAAAATAGCTCTTACTCTTCACATTGATTTTCTCAGTTCTATGATACCTCTCCAATATCCTTTTGATGTTGCATTCAATCCTTAATCTCTAAAGACCTTTGAAACAGCAAGAGACCTGTTTAAAACACCCTTTCTTATTTATCACCAAGAGGCAGGTCTCTCTTCCCTCTGAGATTACTGTATTGTCAATAAGCAGTCATTCTTCACTCATCTGCAATCTGATTTAATTGTAACTTAGTTATAATTCCCTGGTGTGAACCTGAATCTTCTGTTGTTACATCATTACTGCTATCAGCTCTACTTTTCTTCAGTGTTGTTGTTTCGAACTAGTGGCACAAGTGCATGTATAATACACAAAAATACGTATAATACATCTTACTTATTTAACATAAAATAACATTTTTAAACTCACTTAACCCATTTCCAGATTTGTTGGTTAGAGCCTTTGTATTTTACATCCTTATGTAAGCAAATTGCTTATAATGTACTGTAATAGCAAAAATATACTGTTGCACTTAAGAAGCAAAATAAATCTGCTGTATAAAAATGATTTAATGCATTTTGGCAAATGTAATTTTCTTATTGTTTCCTAGATAGTTAAGTCACAAATGGTAACCCCAAACCTACAAATTGTAAGATTTTGTGGTTGGGGAGAGCATTTTTAATGGACTCATTCTTGTATTATTATCTCCAATTTCAAAAAGCATAAGAAAGTGGGAAGTGGCTTTGTTATCTTAACTACAAATGTTTAAAAAAATGATGTGAGATTATCCAAAAATATAAAGATATGCTTCCAGGATCTATATTTATGGACAATCTGCAATTTAAAAAATTATTTAAATGGAATATAAGCACTACACAGTAGGGTATTACAATAACATGATTCATGATTTATGTAATAATGCATACGTTTTAGAAAGTGGTGATGCACTGATTTAAGTATCTGTTCACTGTTTTTCCCTGACATAATACCAAACCTGGGTGTGTAAATGGTACTCAGTTTTTTGACATTTTGTTTAGTTATTTATCAGTCAGTTACAATACTGAGGGAGGATTTTCCCCATCCCACTCTGAAGATTTGTTTTCAGTCAATGATATTTGCAAGTTTTCAAGCATGAACTGCTCAATTGAGGTCTGGCTACAATATCACAATGGGGTTTCTTCCAGCCTTAAGCCAGCATTACACTACGTTTTGACAACAATTTACATTTGCATAATTGTAAGAAGATCATAGCAAGTTGTACTCAGTCTTGGTGCATGCTTCTTACTGCCAGTCGTGTAGTGTGAAAAATCCTTCCTACAAACTGAATTTGATTTTATTGTAACTAGTCACTAGTCGTAGGGGATGAACTCTACAGAACTGTCAAATATGAGGATACAGATTTGTTCAAATACATCATGGACAAAGTAGAAACTAATTAACATAAATGAAAAACAGCAATATCTGTCCATCAGTTAATTGTAGAATCACAGCCAGTTTCTAGAAAAAGAGTCAGACAAGCCAGATAGAGTCAAAGTCCTGGGGCCTCATGTATAAATGATGTGTATGCACAAAAATGTTGCGTAAGCCTGTTTCCACCCTCACATCGTGATGTATAAAAACTAAACTTGGCGTAAAGCCACGCACATTTTCATGCTAGCTCAAACCTCAGTCCCTGGCGTACACAAGTTCTCCGCTCGGTTATGCAAACTGGCGTCATCTAGCGTCAAAGCAGTGCTTTTGTTCCAGTGTGGTTTCCCTTTCTTTTTTAAATCCACATCCCTAACGTGGCTTTATCAAATACAGTACACTGAAATTAACCACATATTGTTTATTAGTTTAAGGCATCTGATTGTAATTAACCTGTAACAATATAATGGTCCACGGAATGGCCACACTATTCTAAATACCATAGCTGCTTTAGCGTTGTTACTGTCAAATATCCGAGCACAGCTCTACAGCAGCTGACCGGAAAGAGAATTATCGGGATACAGCATCAAACACACGCTGCCTCAGCCATGCGCACAGTCTATTGAACTGCTCTCATACGAGCCTTTCCTGTAGGGACCTCGCAGTTCAAAGACAGTTCCATCCCAAGAATTATAAACGCGCTCAATCAGTTCATCGTTATAATATTGCACACCCTGAGCCACTTTATAAAGCGTGTATTTATATATGGTGATGATATGATTTTGAAGATGAAATGCAGCAAAATATGTTTATTACATTATACAGATAAAATGTTAAAATCATTTACATAATCTATATTGTTAATAATTAAACGTGAAGACACTGTGTCGCTGTGCTAGCGATGAGTGTCCCGTTCAGGGATTGTTCCTGCTGTATTCTTGCTGGGATTGGCGCGACACTGGATGGATAGATGGATACAATAATTAAACATGTACTACAAAGTTATTTCAATGTTTCTTAAAAGTTTTGAAGAATCGACGTTCTAAGCTTACAGATGGCTTGACATCTATTACAGAGCTGATTGGGTACTTGGAGAAAGAAAAGGAAGGACAGAAATTGGTGGTTAGTATGTTTGAAGGAGACAGTACTTCTGCAATAAATTATTTCCTTGAAGGTCGCGCACGGTGCAGCAATCATCTTACAGGAGACAGGAACAATCTCTGGATAGGGTGCCAGCTCGTCACTATCACTGCACCACTGTGTTCCCATGTTTAATAACATGCTTTAATTCCTATCATCATGGAAATGTTATCAAGTATACATCTCAGTATATAAATTATTCAGAAAGCTGTAATATAACAAATGTAATGGATTCTGTGTCCTGTCGGAGGAAGAGAAGTCCCGTTTAAGAATCACGTAGTGATTCACACACATAGAGCACATAGAAGAACACATACAATACAAAGCATTTAACTTGCTACTTTAGTTACGATGGTATTTGGGAAACTAGTAAATTTAACGATTTTAAGATGATGATGTTTTACTTTAATGACAAAATAAACTATTTGATTAAAATGGAAATTTCGAGATTAAAGTTCAGTGCTTTTTTTCCCACTGTGTGCCTATTTTTTTTTTTCTTTTACTTTTCTCTGTACCCTAATAAGCTTCAATATGACTCTCAGACGGTGGGCTACAACTCACCTTTTCACAGCGACTTTGATATCTGACAACTTCTTTTTTATAACGGGCACTGTGCGACTTTACAAACTTGAACTTTCGAGTTTCTCCGACACTCTATGTCACTCGATCATCCTCCTTTTGTTGTTTATATCACTGTTTAAACCAACAAATAGTACGTTTTTCCTTGCCTCCACTTAGTATTCGCTGAAATTCTTCTATTTTCCCCCCGTGCATTTGCCATTGTCTTTTCACAGAACGCTGAGCTTAAAGGCTATTTATATTTACTTGCATATTCAAAGAGTTGTAAATTCTGGGAGGAGTTGGGGAGTGGTGGCAGGCGCGTGTATTCACACTGACCAGGATTTATGTAGCGGAAGAACGTGTAAGTTGGCGTACGCACAGATTTATGCATCTGGATTTTTTTGTGCGTACGCACATTTCAGCTTTAGTCTGTACGTCATGTTTTAGTATGAATTCTATGCACAGCGTTATGCATGAAAACCCTGGAGACATCGCCCAACTAGCTGCCTCCGCCCTACTGGCCATTCTATAGCTGAATCAATGCTGGACTGGCTAATCTGATGAATGGACCCTTTTACCCGATGATTCCAGTGCTCCTTTTTTCCATAGGTAGCCAAACAACATGGCAGTAAAACCACATGAAGATAAACAGAGTAGGAGAAAGTAAAAGTTTATAAAAATCATATTACTTATACTTTAGTACTAATGACTAACAATGCAGATTCAGAATGCGCAGCTAATCAGCTGCTGTATTCAGGGTACGCTAAACTGAAGTAGTGCGTCTTCAGCTTGGATTTACAAACTGAGACTGAGTAATGTAAATTCTTTTGTGTGATGCCATCTTTAAATATGGTTTGTTATATTTTACACAAGTGCAAACAGTGACTTTTTTCTGAGATTTGCAGAAGGAAAATTACCCATATTAATTAATGAATGAATAGAAGGTTTATTAAACATTGATGGATTTTGAAATTCCCAATTGTCCATTCATTGGCTGTCCTTTTAAAGGTTTTGAAATCTTGCCTTATTCATATTCATATTTTTATCTGCAATCCTTCCCCTTTACATCAAGGTTTAATTCCTGATAAGTTAGCATTTTTGAAAAAAATAAACAAAGGCAGAATTTTTATCGTTCCTTTACAACACATAATATGTGTTTATTAGAGAAATTATTAATTAATCCTTATCAGTCATTCACAATTGCACACCCAGTACTGACTTTCTTAAAATGGTTTCAGTCCATGAGACAATGGGTGAACTGCAAACCACGGAACAAATTTGATTAATTACTCTCTTGAATTGCTTACCTAATCAAGTACAGTTAAATAAAATTCTAGCTTTATTATTTTAAAATATATATTTTTCTTTTGTAAGGAATAGCTGGAGATAACAGCAGATTTCTGTCCATCTTTGTCTAAAACAAAACAAGAAAGACAGCATTTCATCTTGAAAATGCCACCTTGCTAAATGCAGGAATCGGCACAAACAAAATGCATAGAATTAAAAGACAATAAATCAAAATTCATAAAATATAAATATTTATATTGGTAAGTATAAATAAATTCTACACATTTTAGTACTTTCTTCAGGAAGTTATAGGATGTGTTTACTGTCAGCTACTCTCCACAGGTAACAATCAAAATAAGTTAGATACATATTGGACACGGCTTGCATAAATGAAGCCTGAAGATTATCCTGATTATTCAAATAAAGGTCTCTAATAATGTCTTTAATTGTGTTGACGTCACTGGGAAGTGAGGTTGGCATAAAGTTTTCATATTTAAACATGACATATTTAGGGTGTTGTGATTAGACAGGCTCCCTGTCCAGGCCCATTTTCTGTCTTGTGCCCAGTGCTGCCAAGATAGGCTCTGATCCCAGCAGCCCTGAATTGCACTAGTGTGACGTATTTATGTAATATTACAAATCTGGTTACCTTAAACAGAAAATTAATGAAGTGTGCACTTTTTTCCCCATCAGGCTCTACTCTGTAAACTGCTATAATATTCTAACAGATCTCAAAACAGTCACAATGAAAAAATCATGCAGTAGTATAGAACATCAGAGAGAGATTATATACAAAAATACCATGTGTGACATCAGAACATTTTAAAAACTGAGGTAGTCTGTTGAGTTTTAATGTAAAACAGGTTGCTCAAACAGAAAAATTAACAGGAGAAACTGGTAAAATTCAATGAAACAACAATTTTCAAAAACATAAAATGTTACTTGACGAGAATCTTCGGAAACACTATAGCTTAGGGATTACCTACAGTAGATCTATTAGTTAGTGACTGCTGTATAACAAGATTTAAACAATACAATACAATACAATACAATACAATTTATTTTTGTATAGTCCAAAATCACACAGGAAGTGCCGCAATGGGCTTTAACAGGCCCTGCCTCTTGACAGCCCCCTAGCCTCGATTCTCTAAGAAGACAAGGAAAAATTCCCAAAAAAAAAATCTTGTAGGAAAAAATGGAAGAAACCTTGTGAAGGGCAGTTCAAAGAGAGACCCCTTTCCAGGTAGGTTGGGCATGCAGTGGGTGTCAAAAGAAGGGGGTCAATACAATACAATACACAGAACAGAACAAATACTCAATACAGTATAAAATAAAATATTTTTTATTAGTAAAAAAAAAATAAAAATTTTAGAAGTACGGAGCAGAATTTAACAGTAGATGATATCACATAATAAGATTTGGATATTTTTAGAGTCCTGGAGACCTCATCCATCAAGCTGCCTCCCCCATTTGGCCATTCCACGGCTGAAACAGTGCTGGGCCAGCCAATCCGATGAAAGGACCCCTCTTTCCCACAATTCCTGCGATCTTCCATCAGGGATGACTTCACCTTAGGCAGGCAAAACAACTTGGCAGGTGGGCTGTGGCACCAAGTGCCACATTTGAGTACCGAGAAGAGAAACAGAATAGGTGAGGGTTAGTATCCAACAAGTAAGCCCGCGATTCGCTAGCGAATCGGAAATCCAAGAATGGTAATCAGTTTCTGTTCCGTCCGATATTTGGATGGATGACATATCATGGAGGGCGGGTGCGTCTGGGGAAATGTCATTTAATTCAATAAGCATATCTGTACTAAAGTGGTTTCGTTTTGTGGAGACGTGATTCTGTTGCCTTTGCTGACACCGACTGCTGGCAGAGTGGAGCACAGCAAGTTTCGTGTGCCAGCCACTGAGTCGGGGAAGCCGCTGGGTTTGAGTCTGTGACCGTTATGTGATCTATATTACTGGCACAGTGGATTAGAGCAAGTGTAGTGAACAGGTTGTGTTGTTTGGGTGCCACCTACTGACTCTAGGAAGCCACTGCGTTTGACTCTGGGGCGTGCGCCACGGCGATGGGAAGCCGCTGCGTGATGAAATATAGGCTGTACAACCTGGCGTGCACGCTTTACCTCAGGTGTAGTTCACAGGTCGTAGGCATGGTAAAGTTTCCATTTAATTCAATACAGCAATCCCTCCTCGATCGTGGGGGTTGCGTTCCAGAACCCCCCGCGAAAGGTGAAAATCCGCGAAGTAGAAACCATATGTTTATATGGTTATTTTTATATTGTCATGCTTGGGTCACAGATTTGCACAGAAACACAGGAGGTTGTAGAGAGACAGGAACTTTATTCAAACACTGCAAACAAACATTTGTCTCTTTTTCAAAAGTTTAAACTGTGCTCCATGACAAGACAGAGATGAGAGTTCCGTCTCACAATTAAAAATCACACAGGAAGTGCCGCAATGGGCTTTAACAGGCCCTGCCTCTTGACAGCCCCCCAGCCTTGACTCTCTAAGAAGATAAGGAAAAACTCCCAAAAAAACCTTGTAGGGAAAAATAGAAGAAACCTTGGGAAAGGCAGTTCAAAGAGAGACCCCTTTCCAGGTAGGCTGGGCGTGCAGTGGGTGTCAAAAGAAGGGGGTCAATACAATACAATGCAGTTCACAGAACAGAACAATTCCTCAATATAGTAAGAAATAAAAAATATAAATTTTAGAAGTACAGAGCAGAATTTAACAGTAGATGATATATCCCATGATAAGATTTGGATTTGTGTAGAGTCCTGGAGACCTCATCCTTCAAGCTGCCTCCCCCATTTGGCCATTCCACGGCTGAAACAGTGCTGGGCCAGCCAATCCGATGAAAGGACCCCTCTTTCCCACGATTCCTGCGATCCTCCATCTGGGATGACTTTTCCTTAGGCAGGCAAAACAACTTGGCAGGTGGGCCATGGCACCAAGTGCGACATTTGAGTACCGAGAAGAAAAACAGAATAAGTGAGGGTTAGTATACAATTATAACTGTCATGTTACTTATGTTTATGAGCTAATGACTAACAACAGAGATGCAGTCTGTACAGTTAATCAGCAGCTCTAGTCAAGATATGCTAAACTGAAGTAGTGAGTCTTCAGCCGGGATTTAAAAGCTGAGACCGAAGGGGCATCTTTTATAGTAGCAGGCAGACCATTCCACAGTTTAGGGGCCCTGTAACTAAAAGCTTGACCTCCCACTGTTATTTTATTAATCCTTGGAATCATTTGCAGACCGGCATCTTGAGATCTTAATGTGCGCTCAGGTTTGTAAGTCATGATAAATTCAGACAAGTAAGCCGGACCTCGACCATTTAATGCTTTATATGTTAAAAGAAGGATTTTGAAATCTGCCCTAAACTTAACCGGGAGCCAGTGTAAGGATTTAAATATGCACTTTAAATGACATGCTAGAGTCAAAGATAACTCCTAGATTGCAGGCTGATTCAGTAAAATTAATTGGGATTCCAACTGAGTTAAATGATGACAAAATATTGTTATGAACAGCATCATTCCCTCCAACAATTAACATCTTTGTTTTATCTGTATTTAAAGACAAGTACTTCTTATTCATCCACTCCTTTAATTCGCTAACACAACTAATTAAAGACAACATTGGAGAAACTTCATTTGATTTAAATGAAAGGTATAACTAGGTGTTATCTGCATACAAGTGAAAATTAACATTATGTTTCCTAATGATAGATCCCAGTGGAAGCATGTAAAGTGAAAACAGTAAAGGTCCCAGTACTGAGCCCTGCGGGACACCATATTGAACTTCTGTGTATAATGATGGAGTACTGTCAGCACATTTCTGTATATATTGGAATCGATTTGATAAGTAAGAACTAAACCAAGCGAGTACGGTGCCTGTAAGCCCAACATCATTTTCTAGCCTGTGCAGTAAAATAGAATGGTCAATGGTGTCAAATGCTGCACTTAAGTCTAACAACATAATTACAGTGGAGTTTCCTTCATCAGAGGATATCAGAATGTCGTTTACAACCCATGTTAGTGCCGTTTCTGTACTATGACCAGTGCAGAAACCAGACTGGAATTTCTCAAATAAATTGTAATGCGTAAGGTGTGTCTGAAGCTGATTGGCGACTACTTTTTCTAGTATTTTAGAGAGAAACGGTAGATTTGAAATAGACCTATAATTATTTAGTATGTGTGGGTCTAGGTCTGACTTTTTAAGTAATGGTTTAATGACTGACACTTTTCAAACAAAATCTTGATTTAATCCTAATAAGACTACATCTTTTTTTACAGTACAGCATAATAAGAGCTAACTTTATGCCAATAAAATAACTTGTTAATACTGAACCTTTATGTGTTCTCACTAAGCATTATTTAAAGATACTCATATTACACTGGTATAGAAACACTTGAATACTGTTCATCTTCTCTTATTCTGAAACACAGACTTATTTATTCTTATTAAGACTAAATTAAAACTCTATAAACTACTAATTACATTTTTGACTCTAAGAGTTTAATGTTAAACAATATTTAGCCATTTTCCATCAAAAATTCTGAACAGGACCCTTTCTCTGTTTACTTATATTATAACTCCTCCTCTGATATTTAAGCTAATTTTAAAATCCAGATTCTTACATACTGAATTGTGAGTTACAATCTCAAGATTCCAATCTAATAAAGGTTTCAAGGATTGATAATACTGCAGAGATTGATAATACTGTAGTGGGAGGTCAAGGCCTATAGGTAAGAGATCCCAAAGCTGTGAATAATCTGCTGTTTGTGAAAGATATCCCATCAGTCCCAGCATTTAAATCTGGAAACTCACCACTTTAGTCTTGCATATTCTTATCAGAGTTGTTGATTTCCTCTTTATATTGTAAATCTCTTACTTAGCCATTTACCCAAAAATAAATTACTGATTGTTACTCATCCTTCTCTTTTCTGTTTCTCTTTTCGTTAGATAGATAGAACTTTATTTGTCCCCAGGGGAAAATTTGGCTTTTTATAGAGAGGTTGGGAGCATGCACTGATAGCGCATTGCCGCACCCACCTCATGATTAACCACCTGGATTGGGACTCAAGTGCAGAGATTTGACACCTCAGCACCACACTGGAATAGTGTGAGGTTTTTTATACAGTGGCTGGAATGCCAATCCTGCCACCAACCCCCAAGCTTTCCCTGTAAGTTGTTGGACATGCTTGCAGGGCTGGAGGCAGATTAACGTCATACCCAGGACAAATCAATTGCAGGTCAAGGGCTCTTGCTTAAGGGTGCAAAGGAGTAGCATCACTTCTGGCATTTATGGGATTCAAACCGGCAACCTTCTGATTATAGAAGCTCTTTAAATAAATATATAGATTCATATATACTGTATATATATATATATATATATATATATATATATATATATATATACAGTGGGGAAAACCCGAGAAAACAAGGGGACCGTCCTCGTATATTGCCCTAAGACAATATATAAGAAAAAAACAGATCAAAAGTCTTCAAGATTGAAAGTACAATTGACAGTTTTACTTTGTGAAATGATCGTTTAAATACAGACAGGATTATGGGAAAAGGAAATGGTTGGCATGAAGTGACATTATGAACAGGAACCGGAAGTAACATCATTGAAGTGAGTTGGAAGTGATGTGGCCTTTAGGAGCCAGAAGTGATGTTGATTATGGCCGGAAGTGGAGGCCATTATTTTTCTTCGGATTTTCTGTAGAAAGAAGAGATCCAGGTAAGTACCATGTGACACACATATCTCGCGATAGTTCACTCACCTTTAGGCTCTTTGACTGCCTCCTACTCTCACGTGTGTGACATGACCCCCCACTCAGCCCAGACCCATCAGGTCGGGCGACCTGCACCGAGAAGTTGTGGACACGGGAGAGAGCATCCACATTGGACTGTAAGGACCTCTACGATAAATGACACTAAAACGATAAGGTTGTAAATCCAAAAACCACCTACCGTTTACCGTTTACAGACGGTCGCGTGGATTCGACTCCCGATGAAGGGACATCCACTGTAAAGCTACATGATCCGTCACCAGAGTGAATTCGCGCCCCAATTGATAGTACCTTAAGGACGTAATAGCCCACTTAATTGCCAAGGCTTCCCTCTCTACTGCGGCATACTTGGTCTCCCGATCCAGCAGTTTCCGGCTGAAGTACATAACGGGGTGTTCAGCACCGTCGACACATTGGCTCAGCACGGCATCCAATCCTGTGGCCGATGCGTTGGTCTGGAGAACGAAAGGAAGAGAAAAGTTAGGAGATCTCAAAACAGGTGCTGAAGTAAGGGCCAACTTTAAGTCACCGAATGCTTTATCAGCCGAATCATCCCATACCACTTTTAAAGGTGCACGTTTCTTTGTAAGACTAGATAAGGGCGCAGCAATTTCGGAGAAATGAGGTACGAAACGGCGATAGTAACCTGCCAACCCCAAAAAAACTTGAACTTGCCTCTTATTGATCGGACGGGGCCAATTAATGATGGCATCTACTTTATTGCATTGTGGTTTAACAGTACCTCCGCCCACCAGGTAGCCTAAATATTTGGCTTCACACAAACCAAAATAACATTTCTTTGGATTAATACGAAGCCCTGATAACGCTAGTGTGGAGAGAACAGTTTTAACCTGCACTACATTATCCTTCCATGTGCCGGAATAAATGATTACATCATCCAGGCACTAAATAAATTGTGGGGCCGTAGCTGTGTGCCTACCAGACGTTGGAATGTAGCTGGTGCCCCGTGCAAACCAAAAGGAAGAACCTGTACTACCAATGTCCACTTGGAGTACTAAATGCGTTTTTTTCTTTAGCGAAGGCCGCTAAGGGAATTTTCCAATACCCTTTCGTCATGTCAAGAGTAGTTAGGAATTGTGCATTCCCCAGTCGATCGAGCAAATCATCCACTCGCGGAATGGGATACGCATCAAACTTAGAGGCCTGACTAAGACGATGGAAGTCGTTGCAAAACCTCCACGACCCAACAGGCTTAGAAACTAGAACAATTGGACTAGACCAAGGGCTATAGCTTTCTTCAATAACCCCTAATTCTAGCATTCGCCTAATTTCCAACTCTACTTCCGCTTTCTTTGCCTCCGGGAGCCTATAGGGTTTCTCTCTGACAATTGCTCCAGGGTCGGTAATGATGTCATGAACAATCAGTGCAGTACGTCCAGGAATCTCATCCACAACTTTGGGGACAGACAAGATAGCGTGTCTTGAGATCTTGTCGTTGTTCTGACGTCTAGTTGGGACCGAAATTAAGATGGGGTTGAGACATAAACAGAGAACGAGGCTGGCCGGAGGAGGGATCAAGTTCCCTATCCTTCCACGGTTTCAGCAAATTAATATGATATACCCTTTCAGTTGGTCGACGATTGGGTTGTTTAACCAAATAATCGATGAGACCCTTTCTTTCCTTAATTTCATAAGGACCCTGCCAATGGGCTAATAATTTGGAATGTGAAGTTGGGACGAGTACCATTACATGATCACCCGGGACGAATTCTCAGAGGGTGGTGTTACGGTTATAGTAACGCGACTGCGCTGCTTGTGCTCTCTCCAAATTCGCTTTTAAAATAGGTCTAATTTTCTCTAATCTATCGCGTAATTGCATATTTGAATTAGGAAGGACCTCCTCTTCCCAACCTTCTTTTAGCATGTCCAATAAACCTCTGGGTTGTCTTCCATATAATAATTTAAAATGAGAGAAACCCATGGCGGACTGTGGGACTTCCCGATATGCAAACAAAACGAGAGGAAGTAACTGATCCCAGTTTCTCCCATCCTCGTTAACTACTTTGCGCAGCATCTGTTTTAACGTCTGATTAAAACGTTCCACCAAACCGTCAGTTTGCGAATGATAAACTGACATTTTCAGATGTTTTATATGGAGTAATTTAGCCACCTCCCTGAATGTCTCCGAAGTGAAGGGAGTCCCTTGATCCGTAAGAATTTCTTTGGGGATCCCAACACGAGTGAATATCCCTACTAGTTCCCATGAGATATTTTTTGTATTGGCTGAGCGCAACGGAACAGCTTCAGGGAATCGAGTGGCATAGTCAACTAGGACTAATATATATCTAAAGCCCTTTATCAAGGGTTCTAAAGGTCCTACGAGATCAACTCCAACTCTTTCAAACGGGATATCAATAAGGGGAAGGGGAACGAGAGGAGCTCTAGTCCGTCGGGGAATCTGGCAAAGTTGACACTCCGGACATGAAGCGCAAAATCGTCGGACCTCCTCATTAATCCCCGGCCAATAAAATTGGAGCTTTATCCTCTCCAATGTCTTTTCGAGCCTAAGTGGGCTCCTAGAAGGTGAACATGCGCTAACTCACACACTTGTTGCCGAAAAGTGCATGGGACTAGCAGCAATGTTCGCACTTCACCCCCGTGCTCTGCCACTCTATATAACAATTAATTTAATACAAACAACGGCATCAATGGCATGGGATCTAGGGTATTATCACCCTCGGTGGATACTATAGCATTTCTTGCAAACTTTAAGGAATCATCATTTTACTGTTCTCATTTAAATGAGGAAGGTGTTAAGACAATTTGAGAAGATAAATCCTGTATTGGGTCTCTATCGATCTCAATGGGTGGAGCATCTGTCACCACGTCCTCTCCGTTAGCTGTACTAACTCCCGCAGAGGACGATGGGACATCAAATTCTTCGCATTGGGCACCCATGTGAGTCCGTGCTACTGAGGGACACAGCGTGGAGGCAGTCGGAGCATCATTCTCCATGACTAAGCCTAAATTCTTATTAGGTTCAGTTATGTTATTACCACTGTTTATTTTATTCCAATCTCTACCCAATATTACTGGAAAAGAGGGATACTGTAATACAGCCATGGCCATTCCCACTACTTTGTGATTCACTGAAACCACACATCGGGCTGTTTTGTAGTACCAGATGTCCCCATGAATACATTTCAAACTAGTTTTTACTTTAGTCCATTGTTGCGGTATAACAAAACGGGAAGCAACAATAGAAATGTTACTGCCGGAATCAAACATCGCCCTTACTTTCCTACCATTTATAATAACTGCACCTGTATATGGGAGAGATAAAGGGTTAGTCACAGTGGCACAATACCTTTCCCCCTTCACCAAATAGCAATCCATGGGCTCCGAAGTACAGTTAGGGGATAGATGTCCAAGCTCCCCACACTTGAAACAGTGCGGGGGTTGAATGGTTTATCTCGTTTACGGACGGTAGGCACGGGAGGTTGCCGGGTGAGCTCAGGGGCTGCCCCACGTGCCTGTTGGGTGCGACGAGAAAACCATTCTGATCGCCTTGATTTACAAGCCGCCCAGTGACGCTTCGCAATCTTGATTAATGTGTCCATGTCCTCAAAGTTATGTTTACAGACTTGCTGGGCGATCTGGTCAGGAAGGGCATGCACGAATGTTTCACATGCCAGTAGCACAGCCATCTTATGGGAGCTATTAATATCTGGTCGTAATCAACAGCATACTTTGCCCCAAGCTTCAAAAGCCTGGGTTCTCAATGGCCTCTCGGGGTCAAACTGCCACTCCCTCCATTCATTCACCTCCTGTTCTGCAGATATGCCGTAGCGCTTGAACACTTCAAGCTTTAGAGCATCATAATCGGCAGCCTGCTCCTCGATTAAATCATAATAGGCTCTCTGCGCCGTCTCCTTCAGGTAGGGAGCCAGAAGGTACGCCCATTCCGACCTCGGCCAGGTGTTCCGCTTAGCGGTATGCTCAAAAACCAAAAAATATGTTTCTATATCATCATCTTCAGTTAAATGTGTCAATTATGTCGGTAATGACCGAGTGGCCTCCATCCAAACTGAGGCAGCGGCGTGGGCTTCAGCTTCCACTAGTTGAGTCCTGGTCTCACCCATCTGTACTTTTAAAGTACGGAGTTCGCCCATTATAGAGGACAGTACGGTGTTCAGGGGCTTCATGTATAAACGGTGCGTACGCACAGAAATTTTGCGTAAGAACGTTTCCACGTTCAAATCGTGATGTATAAAACCTAAACTTTGCATAAAGCCACGCACATTTCCACGGTACCTCATACCCTGTCGTACGCAAGTTCTCCGCTCGGTTTTGCAGACTGGCTGCACCCAGCGTCAAAGCAGTGCTACTGTTCCTGTGTGGTTATCCTTTTCTTTTCCTTTCTTCATAAATACACTGAAATTAACCGCATATTGTTTATTAGTTTAATGCATCTGATTGTAATTAACCTGTAACAATATAATGGTCCACAGAGTGGTCAAACTATTCTAAATACCATAACTGCTTTAGCGTTGTTACTCTTACTGCACCTTCTTCTTCTGTCAGCTGCTCCCGTTAGGGGTTGTCACAGCGGATCATCTTTTTCCATGTTACTCTCACTGCACCACTTGGAGTATTTATATCACTGTATCTGAGTGTGAATCACAGATCTACAGCAATCGGAAAGAGAATTTTCGGTATACAGCATCAAGCACACACTGCTCTCATCCAACCAACGCTTCAGAGCCTTTCCTTTTCGGACCTCGCGGTTCACAAACAGTTTCATCCCAAGAACTATACACGCACTCAATCAGTCCATCAAGTGCTCCTTGTAGAACGGTTTGTACTTGCAAGTTACAGTGAGGTAATTGTACTTATGATACAGTTATAATATTGCACAACCTGAGCCACTTTATAAAGCGCGTATTTACATATGATGACGATATCATTTTTAAGATGAAATGCAGCAAAATATATTTATTGTATTATACAGATAAAACTTTAACCTTAACTACACAGTGCCGCAGCGTTAGCGAGAAACTTGAGCTTCGTTCACCGATTCTTCCTGCCTCGCGCTGTATTCATGCTGTGGCTGACACGACACTGGAAGGATAGATGGATAGAATAATTAAACATTATGAAGATATTTCGATGTTCCTTAAAAGTTTTGAAGAATTGGCATTCTAAGTTTACAGATGGCTTAACGTCTATTACAGAGCTGATTGTGTGGTGATTGGGTATTTGGAGAAAGAAAAGTAAGGACAGGAATTGGGGGTTAGTATGTTTGAAAAAGACAGTACTTCTGTAATATAGCATGGCTCAGCAAGCATCTTGCGTAGGACATGAACAATCACTGCGCCACCGTGTTCCCATGTTTAATAGCTTTAACTCATGTCATCATGAAAATGATATGACATATACATCTCAGTATTTTAATTATTCAGAGAGCTGTAATATTACGAATGTAATGGATTCTGTGTCCTGTCGGAGGAAGAGCACGTAGTGATGCAGGCACATACAAGATCAAATACACAGCAAAGCATTTAACGTGCTACTTTAGTTACGATGGGATTTTAGAAACTAGTAAATTAAATGATTTTAAGATGAAGTTTATGATGTTCTGCTTTAATGACAAAATAAACTACGTGATTAAAGTGGAAATTTCGAGATTAAAGTTGATGTTTTGTGCTTTTTTTCACACTGTGTGCCTTTTTTTTCACTGTACCCTAATAAACTTTCATATGACATTGAGATGGTAGGCTACGAGTCGCCTTTTCACACCGACTTTGATATGTGACAACTTCTTTTTTATTTCGGGCACTGTGCGACTTTGTGAACTTGAGCTTTCGAGTTTCTCCAACACGCTATGTCACTCGATCAACTTCCTTTTGTTGCTTATATAACTGTTTAAACCAACAAATAGTACGTTTTTCTTTGCCTCCATTTGGTATTCTCTAAAATTCTTCTATTTTCCCTCTTGCTTTTCCCATTATCTTTTCACAGAACGCTAAGCTTAAGGGCTATTTATATTGATTTGCATATTCAAAGAGGCGTAATTCTGGGAGGAGTTGGGGCGGAACATCAGGCACGTGCACGAGCGTTACTTTCCACGCTGACCGGGATTTATGTAGCGGAAGAACGCAGAAGTTGGCGAACGAACAGATTCCTGCATCTGGATTTTTCTTTGCGTAAGCACATTTCGGCTTTTGTACTTACGTCATGTTATAGTGCGAATTCTACACACGGCATTATGCATGAGGCCCCAGGTCTTGTTCTTCAGTCATCTTTTAGAACAAATCCTTGTCGACTACGCCAATTATGGGAAAAACCCGAGAAAACAAGTCAAAAGACAAGAAAAAAGGTTTGGGGACCGTCCCCATATATTGCCCTAAGACAATATATAAGAAAAAAACAGATCAAAAGTCTTCAAGATTGAAAATACAATTGACAGTTTTACTTTGTTAAATGATCGTTTAAATACAGACAGGATTATGGGAAAAGGAAATGGTTGGCATGAAGTGACGTTATGAACAGGAACCGGAAGTAATGTCATTGAAGTGAGTCGGAAGTGATGTGGTCTTTAGGAGCCGGAAGTGATGTTGTTGATGATGGCCGGAAGTGACGTAATTGCGGCCATTTTGATGCCCGGAAGTGAAGGCCATTATTTTTCTTCAGGTTTTCTGTAGAAAGAAGAGATCCAGATGAGTATCACGTGACACCCATATCTTGCGATAGTTCACTCACCTTTAGGCTCTTTGACTGCCTCCTACTCGCACGTGTGCGACAATATATATATATATATATATATATATATATATATATATATATATATATATATATATATATATATAATATATGCAGTACAGCTTCACTAAAAAAGAAGAAACATTTAAAAACAAAGAAAAGAAAACTTTCACAGTCAAAGTGAGACATTATACATGCTGTTGGTATTTATTGGTATAAAGCAGTCCCAGTAGTGTTTCTTGACACACTTCTGCTGAATAATTTGTTGGCTGAAAGTACTCAGTGTTAGTGTATCACAGAGAGGACGTGCAGCTTTGTTAATAATGGTACTTAGTTTTGTTTTCATTCTTACCTTTGGTACTACCTCTAGGGGATCCAGAGTGTGTCCCATAAGCAAACCTGACCTTTTAATTAGCTTGTTAATTCGGTGTGCCTCTCTTGAAGTGATGTTACCGGACCAGTGAGCACCCCAAAGTGTAGGCATTGGCCATCACAGTGTAGTAGAAGATTTGATGGATGTCACTACCCACATTAAATAATTCAGCCTCCTAAGGAAAAAGAGCCTGCTCTGCGATTTCTTATATAGTTACTCTGTGTTCTGAGACCAGTCCAACCTAACATTAATGTGGACCCCCAAGTACTTGTAGGATTGCACCAACTCTACATCCACTCCCTAAATAGTGACCGGTCATTGAGGCTCTTTGGTCAGTAAGTCAATAACCTTCTGTTATCCTATTCTGGCAGTTGATGCCACTGCTAGCCACTAATCCTGGCCAAAGAAAGTGATGCCAGAGACAGCATAAGGATGAAACTATTTAATCCTCTTATTAGACTGCCAAGCTCATATTTAGAATATTGTAGAATTCACAGGAGAGAGGCTAACTGTCAACTGGCCTAGGTTACCAGAACTTTGCCTAACTTTGACTTTAAATTCTCCATCAAGGGTGCTGACAGAATTTTTGTTTTCAATTCCTCTGCTGTCAGCTGGCCACATCACAGTTAAAATGGACTTTATATTGTTACAATTTGTTTATGCTAATGGAATTGCTCTGTTTAACTGTGTGTTTAGCCTAATTTGTGTGTTCATATATGTGCATGATATATGGTTTAATTATTTCTGTCATTGCATTATAGCTAGAAATTTGTGCAATCATTTGGAGCCTGTACTCAGTGAACAGTGATATGCAAACATAAATTGAATTGAAATTGAATTTACTAAGAATTAATTACATATATTGCAGAAAGACATGAATAATCGCTGCTGGTGCTTTCTAAGTCTTATTAAGACCAAATAAAACCTTTATTGGGGTCTTGTTCAAAGCGTGCCTAATAGAAGCAATATAGGCAGTCCCTAAACTAAAGTGTTAGCAAATATTCCTCTCTTTGCCCTGTTCACTGGAAAGACTCATGGGCCAAACTGAACCTGTTCCTAATGTCACAATATAAGTGATCTGTAACCCTCATGAAAAATATAATGGACTACTTCACCCACTGTGAAAACAGTGAGTAATAAACAGCAAAGGTCATATAACATTTTACCATTTCCCTGCTTTATGGGTACAAATAAAAAATATGGCAATAGAAGGAAAAACATTTTTCAGTTCCTTGACAGGTTTTCGTTAATCCTAGATTTTGTGACTAATATAAAAAAGAAAATGCTTTACTTGTGTAATGAAAAAAAAAGTTAAAAATAGTGGACATTTCGACATTATGTATAAAATACTACCCAAAAATGCCTGGTTTCTTGGCCTGAATCATCCTGAAAGAGCATTTCATTTGGATAAAAGCTTATAGAAAGCCAATTTATTTTAAGATATCTGAAATGCTTTATTGTGCATTTAAGATGTCTTAAATGCATTTTGAATTTCTTGGAATTATTTCCTCTCTTTTTTAAAAACAAGTTGCATCTTCTAACATGACTTTAGGTTTGTTGTTTTTCAAAAGGATTTTCTGTAATTTTATAACAGATCAG
This sequence comes from Erpetoichthys calabaricus, assembly GCF_900747795.2. Taxonomy (NCBI): domain Eukaryota; kingdom Metazoa; phylum Chordata; class Cladistia; order Polypteriformes; family Polypteridae; genus Erpetoichthys; species Erpetoichthys calabaricus. The sequence goes on along the minus strand of NC_041394.2, from coordinate 225,388,450 downwards.
AAGATATTTTTAAATATGATGTGCATTATAACACAGTGGTCGATCCTGTGGGCTCCCACCTCCAGTGTCTGAGGTGCAAACCCTCTTCTTGGTACCGTTTTCACAGAGTTTGCATGATATAGTGTCATATTTTTGTAACGTGAATCACTGGATCTGATCCACTACACTGACAGATATTTTCGGAAGTGCAAAGTGACCCAATAATGGATAAAGAGGGCTCAGAAAATGGGAGGTTGGATAAATATATAGTTGAAAAAGCACAGTAAATCATACTGTTCATACTTTAGTGTTGGTTTATGGACATAGTGTTTATTTAGAGTGCTTTTTTATGAAGATCCTTTTTTATGACGCTCTACTTTTCTTCTTTTGTAGAAGAGTCAATTGGCTTGATTGTCAGTCATGTTTCAGAAAAAGTTGGTGAAATTACAGATTACCTCTAAATACTTAATTAGCTATATTTTTTTGTGTTGTCTTTCATTTTTCGCAAATGAGGATGGTTGGTTTCCAAAGCTACCACATCAGAACATCAACACTTTAACTACTTTGGAATATTGGCAGAAAATGAATCAAGTCTTTATTTTTATAATACTAGATATTAAATTACACTTTTACAGAAGGCTACTGAGTTTTCTAAGTGTAACCCCATTTCAATGTTTGTCTTTCCAAAAAATGCAACTTATATGTAATTAGAGAGATATAACGGTGAATTGTAATTACAATATGGCCTATAACCTAGTGGTGGATGCACGTTTGCCCCCATAGACTCAAATGCCAATACTAAATGAATATTCTGCATGAAATTCTTTGAATGGAGATATCCACCTGATGTTAGTTGCTGAAACAGCTCTGCAACTTCTACAGGTGACAATGCCACCTTCCCTTGGCAACAGCACCTTGTGTAAATCCCTATTGTCGTTGCCTTTTCCTCAAAATACATAGTCAACTAAAGTATCTAGTTGAATTCACATCAGAACTTTAGCCAACATGGAACTCTTTCCAAGAGGCTGTTTTGAAATGCAGTGTTTCTCCATTGGTACTGCCCTTTCGTCCACTTGCAGACGGGAACTGGTAATGCCGTTCACATGTGTTCTGCCCTTTCCCCCAACTCTCTTTTAGGATGTTAGGATGTTTTTCTTACTTTTCTATCATGCTTCCATGTAAGGAGTGGGGATGCCTACTTATGCCATGCTTTCTAGCCCTTAGCTAAGGTGCTTGATTTTCCTGGCTGTAACATAACAATATTTATAACAGCAACTTCTGTTTCTGTTCACGGAGCAGAGGAAGTCTTACTGTGAAGTTACATCCAGTCTCATCTGCATTCTCCCATTCTGGGTAAGACAATATAAAGGGAGTACACTACAGGAAGTTATCATCACTTGATTGGCAGCAATCTTGAGAAACATTACTTGAGTGTGGGAAAGGTGCTATATAAATAAAATGCATTATTATCCATCCATCCATCCATTTTCCAACCCGCTGAATCTGAACACAGGGTCACGGGGGTCTGCTGGAGCCAATCCCAGACAACACAGGGCACAAGGCAGGAACCAATCCCAGGCAGGGTGCCAACCCACCGCAGTGCATTATTATTATTATTACCTTGTACCTCATTCTGTCATATGAGATGCACTACTAGTCTTTAATCTTTAGTTCAAAACCCTAAACCTTCTATTAAATGGGGCCTTCAAAGCTGGAAACTTAAATATGTTTCATTCTCCTTGGTGTTTTATTATAATAGGTATAAATTTGTCATGTATGTGCGTATGTGGTCCTAGTGGAAAATCAAAGGTGCCCTGTTATACATAACCGAGTACATCAGTTCCGCTCAGGTCTGTATGCATGACCAATGTAATAGATCTACTAAGAGTGGGCCACAACTCAAAATGTATCCAGCCTACCATAAAGGGTGTGATGGAGGCTGACATGACTTGTACAGTTACATGATGGCAATACTCAGACTACTAAAAAATATGTATAGTGTCAAAAGAGTTACACCAGAATAATAACATCATTATACTTTAAAACAGACAGTGCAGAGCAGATGACAACCCAAATCTGTTTCACTAATGTCTGCAGGAACAAGAAGGTGTGCTTGCAGTGGGTTAAAGAACCTGAAGTGCTTTAGATGACTAAAAAAAAACACTGGCTGTACTAATGAATCTTGTTAGACTTAAACCAGATATCAGAATATCTGCCAATTAGGTGCATTCCATCTGTGAAAATTCATTTTCAGGAGAATAACATGTAATGATGAGACTTCACTTACACAATCTGATTTCCATCTTATCAAGATGAGATAAAATGAGTTATTTGAGGCACCATCACTTATTTTGCAATGAATATTGCACACTTGAGTTAACATAGACCAGCATTCCAGTGCTACACTTTTCTGAGCTGTTTCAGACAACATCCTGGTAAATTAATGCTATACAAATGGCAAAATAATTATTACTAATCTGAACTGTGATGTAGTCAGCATCAATTGTCTTTCAAACTCCTCTTAAGAAGACTTTGTTCTATATTCTGTTCATTATTAAGGGTTTTTAAATTTGAATAATTACTTGTTGTATGGCCCTTTATCAGATTAACATAAAACTGCCTCATAACTCAAAAAGTCTTATATTTCCATCCTGCTGACTCTCTCTTTGTGTGGATTTGGCATATGGCCCCTGTGGCTGTGTTTACCTACAGTAGTGTGGTTTCCTCCCACATCCCAAACATTAAAATGTTACGTTAATTATTGACTCTAATTTCGTCCAATGTGAATGAGTGCTGGAGTGTAAATGAGCAAAATGATGGATATGTCTTGCACCTAATGGTGCTGGTATATAGTGCCCTAAAATTAAAAATGTTGTATCAGTAAGTGGCTAGTTTTAAACAAAAAGCAAATAACATGTGCTTCTTTTATAGAATATGATGATAAATTGAAACATGTGTAAGTTCATTCTAGCAGCACATATTCCATGTAGGTACACCCAGAATAAATGTTGCTATCATAACCATGTTGGGATTAACTTGATGAACAAAAAACTAGAACAGGTATACAAAAAAAGAACTGTTATAACAGTGGATAGAACTGTGAAAAAAAAGTCTTTAAGGAAAGAGCAGCATCAGATCAGATTAATGATATGATTATAAAGTAAAAAAATGTGTCTGAAGATGTGTTTGAAATATAGATCTTTTATAAGTCTCTTTTGTAAAATGTCTGAATGGAGTTCAGGGATGCACTAAGATCAGCAGTAATCAGAAGCTAAAATACTGTAAAACATGACACAGAAAGATGAATGGTGAAATGGAACATGTGCATTAATGAGGGTGCCCACAAAGGTTATTTTAAAGTATGAAACAAAACAGAGGTTCTACATAATGATTCTCCGGCTTCCATTGCAAACCCTTCTATGTCCACGAAAGGAGGTGTCTTATTGAAAAAGCAGCACACTCTCCCTCATCCCAGACTATAAGATCATTAATATACAAAGAATGCAGCATGGCTCAATTACACATCTCATGTCGGATACAGCATGTCCTGTAAAACTGTACATACTACTAATGCTCATTTTTTAAAAAGACACAGGTGGTAATTGTTACAGGTTTTACCAATATCTAGACAAATGTCTGCAAAAGAATAAAAAACAGATACTCTCATTCTGCATTGTTCAGTTAGTGAGTTGGTATTTTTACATATAAATATATATATAATCATTGTGAAAATATGCAACAAATACCAAAGCCATTGCAATGGAAGGTAGGCCCACATTACAGTGTTTTTATCCCAGTTTGATTTCAGCCTGGGGGCGCCTTGTATGCTGCTTTTCTTTTACAGTCAAAAGTCATGCTGCAAGGCTGATTAGAGACTTTAAAGATTTCTGCTTAATGAGATTTTGTGAGTGCACAATATCAGAAGGAGCAGCAAAAGTCTGAAAAAGCAATCTGAAATGTAGCAGATTGTAAGGCTCTCCTTCGTGACAGATTCAGTTACATCACTCTGAATAAAAGTAGCATATTTTCTTTTGTATGTTACTTTACATTACTGTGGCACAAGAAAAAAAGAAACATCAGATGAATGGTATCTGGATTCTATTGTTTGATAAGATTTTTTTTTTGTAACTTGGACAGCATGGTGGCATAGTGGTGATGCAAAAGGTTGAGGTTCACATCTTCGGTGTGTACTCTGCATGAATACCCGATGTAGTTGTGGGTGCTCCAGTTTCCTTTCACAGTCCAAACACGTGCAGCCTGAATCCAAACTTTAACCATGATATAAGCCATAAAACAGAACATAGGCCATCAACCTTGCCAGAAAGGAACTGATCCAAAGCACTATAAAATAAAATGTATTAAGGGTGGCATTCAGATACCAAGTAAAAGCTAAGCTAAAGGACTTTATAAATACTGAGACCTAAGAGACTTGATCCATCAATAAATATTCTAATATTGGATGGTGATGAGCTTGAGCCTTCTCATGCAGCAGAAGGCATAAACCAGATCTAGACAGAAAACAAGTCCATCACATTTAGAGCTGGAAATCAACCTAACATTTGAGTACACTAAGAAACCAACAAGCACAAATGAAGCTTATGCAAAATCCTTATAAACGGACTCAGCCTGAGTTAAATCCAGGTGCCTGGGTTGTGATAAAGTAGCTGCAATAACTGCATTATGTGGCAATCCAGTTAAAATGTAGTCAAGAAATAAAATGATTCAGCATCACCAATTGTAAAAGATCTACCTAGTATATCTGAGCAGTCACAGTGTTGGAGGCAGAAATTGCATTATGTTGAGCTCTAATCCGACAAAAGCTATGACATGCAAACCTAGTTTACTTGTTTGTTGCGTTTGCTTCTGAGCTGCATACTATGAGACATGCCTCATAGATACATTTGGTATTTAAGTACTGTTTACAGAAGTAAAGCCAAAATCAAAAGATCATGATGACTGAAAAAAGTGCCTAGAGGGACAGTTGTAACCAATCCATTGTGAGACATGCCTGGACACCACCAGACTGAGACCACATCTTTATCAAAAAGTACACGTTTATTTTCTCCAAACACCAATAAACACAGTCCCGCACAGCAATAACCACCCCTAACACGGGCCTCTGTTTAAATGTCTGTGGGCCGCCTTTCCTCTCTCCACAGGAGCTTCGTCCTGCTCCCACTCCTGACTCTAGCTCCCCGATTGTAGGGAGGCGGCCCCTTTTATTCTCACCCGGACGTGCTCCAGGTGCCTGGTGACATTCTTTCGGCAGCACTCCAGCCGTCTCTGGAAGGCTCTTCATTCATCTTCCCGGGTTGGGCGGAAGTGAATGCCTCCTGGGCTCTCTGAGGCTCGGAGCACCCTCTGGCTGTGGCCACGGGCCCCAACAGGCTTGAGCCTCCTTGCTCCTCTCCCATGGTCCTATCCCCATCCAGGGCAGTTGCCCCCTCGTGGCCCGGAGGACGAATACGCCACCTCTCTTTTCAGGTGTCCTGGCTGGGTCTGTCCTCCAGCTATTTGTGACACCATCTATTAGCAGTTTTTTATATATTTATAATTGTTATTGTAGTTTTTGACATGTCCCTGTAGTTTTTTATGAAATACAAATTAATATCTCCAGAGTCCCAATTTACTTTCATTTGGCATTCTATTTACTTTGTGTTAGCACTTTGCCAACTAACCACCCCGATAATCAGGTATTTAATTTTAATGCAGATTTCTTTTCAAGTATTACCTGCATAGCTGCAAACTTGTTAATGGTTGTTTTCATGCTGAATTATAATTGTTCAATGTGGAAAACATCATGTTTCTAACAGGAAATTAAATAATGTAATTCAGATCATGCCCTGACAATTTGAGAGCCACCTCTTTTAAAACAGACTTCAGCTCCTCAATAGTGGAGACTCCTTGGAGGAAAGAGGGATTTTAATTAGTTTGTCCCAGTTTAACTATTGTTGATAATTTATAATTCTGATGAATTAACAGTGACAGAATCAAAATGAACAGGTAAGCCAATTGGCAGTTTGAAAAATGCACAGAAAGGTACTATCCTTTTTATCTTCATGAATGAAGGAGGCTGGATAAGGTCATTAGGATGGGTCGACCTTGCTGAATGCTCAATTAGAAAAGAGATTAATATATTGAGTCACAGAGACAGATTCTCTAACTAACACAATTCAATATCATATTTGTTAATAACAGTTGATATTTTCTGCACTACAGCTAGAAGCTTCCTGCATAATAATCACTTTTGCAAATGCAAAAAAGTTAAAACTTCAGATATTATATGAATAAATGCTTAATGTTGGTGGACAAGGGGTGGGTCTGTTTTAATTGCCTTTTTATCATGTTGTTCAGACAGGTTTCTGTGCTGTTAAAAATACTAAACTGTTATTAGTAAGTAAAGTATAATATTATAGCATAGGTCCTTTTTATATGCATAAAATTAACTGGTATAAGTGTATATTATTCATATTCATTTTTCAAAACTTCTAAAAATAATATTAACTTTTCCATTTCAGGGTAAGTATAAAATGTTCACAAATGTTGTGTCTGAGGTTTGGGGGCTCAGTAGCAACCCCTTGAGATATATATATATTTCAGCTACTTATTGATTGCAATTACAACATAACATTTATTTATATAACACATTTTCACACAAATATTGTAACTCAAAGCGCTTTGCAAGATGTCTAAGACAAAGTTACAAGAAATGAAAAATTATAAGATTAGGCAAAATTATTAATGATTATCTAACAAAGATAAAAAACAAATGAATGCATTAAAATTTTGTGATTAAATTTTTAAATGTAACACCTAGATTCATTAATTAAATCCAGGTAATTTGACAGTACTTCACCTCTAGATAGTTGGAGATACTGCAACTGGTAGAAAAGACTCTCGACCCCTGTCACCACACTACAGAATTCTTCCCTCTACACTGGACAATCATGTCCTCTATAACCTCATTATTGTTACCCCTGAAATCACTTGCCCACACACACATATTGTACACACACACACATACACACCACCTTACCTGAGTTTACTCATCTCCAGTGAACAGCGCCTGCTGATAGGGCATTTGCAGGAGCAGGACAGACAGAATACGGATTGTGGGGACACAAGCACATGAAGAAGAAAGCGATTTGTAATGTTAATGACAGTTCTTTAGAATTGGCCAGTGATTGCATTATATAGTAGTTTCCAGTTCTAGCATTAGTGAAGCACATGAAGATGATGGCTTTGCTCAAACTGTAAACTCTGACTCTTATTCTAAATAACTCTCCTTCTTTCTCTCTCAAAATAAATGGTTGAACAGTCAGACGTCAGACTGTATTTTTAATAACTAAAATACATACTGTGATCTGATGGCTATCAAGTTTTATTTTAAGCTGTGACATTGGAGACTCTCTCCATCTCTCTCTCCCTCTCAATTTACTGTAAATATAATAGGCAGCACACTGGTAATGTGGTAGCACTACTGCCTTGCAGTAAGGATCAGGGTTTGTGTCCAGTATTCCCATTGAGGAGTTTGCATTTTCTCTCCATTTCGATGTGGATCGATGTCATCATGGAGTACAAAGACTCAAAGGTTAGATGAATTGGTGTTGCTAAAATAGCCTTAGTGTGTGTTTATGTGTGTGTGTGTTTGTGTTCACCCTGTGATCTACTGGTGTCCTCTCCAGATGTTGTCTCTGCCTTTCTCCCAGTGAATGCTGGGATTGGCTACAGCTGCCTTATTATCCTGCCCAGAATAAGCAGTTTGGTCTTACAGTCGGAAGTAACTCTTACTAAAATACTGTTCCTATTGTCCTGGCCACTGATGCCTCACTCCTTCATGAAAACAGCTATTGAATGATACAGACTTCAGCAACAAATTAACATTGACTTGGATCCATTACAGTGGTGGAAACTGCAAGAGGACAATTACCCAGTCCATTCTAAGTTAGCTAAACATTATTTAGCATCCTAGGCCACTACGGTCCCTTATGAACATTTAATTACAGCATCTCTTGTTAATATAAAAACAACAACAACAACAACATTTATTTATATAGCACATTTTCATACAAAAAGTAGCTCAAAGTGCTTTACATAATGAAGAGAAGAAAAATAAAAGACAAAATAAGAAATTAAAATAAGACAACATTAGTTAACATAGAAAGGAGTAAGGTCCGATTGCCAGGGTGGACAGAAAAAACAAAAAAAAAACTCCAGAAGGCTGGAGAAAAAAATAAAATCTGTAGGGGTTCCAGGCCACAAGACCGCCCAGTCCCATCTGGGCAAAAAGAGAAACCCTTGGTGTGCTTAAGCCTGCTGAATAAATAGTCAGAAAATCGATAATTTATTTTTTTGTATTTTTTGCAATGTGATGTGACCTAAAAAAAGTTACTTTGAGCTGTTGATTGAGTAGTGTCTTACTGTTTATTCAGTTATTTCTATTATGAAAAACTATCAATAAATGAACCTGAATAAATTTAATGTGCAAGTGGTTATTAAATCTGTTGTAATCGTGTGCTTAATGGCAATTATTTTTTTAATCAAAGAGCAGCCCTAAAATACACACACACACACACCCATATACGTATGAAGCGCACACAAGATACGAGCAGCAACACTGGCAGTCATAGTGCATTAGCTCTTCTCTTAGACTAAAAGAACACAAAGTATTCTTCCTCAAGCAGGTTCAGTGGCTGGGAAGAACCAGCTGGGGTAGACATTGTCCAGAGAAGAGTAGAAGGAGTAGGAGCAACAGGGCAGTTGAGAGCTCAACTGTAAATGTTCTAACCATCGTGCGACAAGTATCTTAAGCAGTAAGTGGGCAAGTAAAGAGTTTGTTTGTTTTCCATTGAAATACTGTATAAGATAGTGTGAGTGTGCAGCAGCTGGGCCAGGAACAGCAAATAGGCAGCAACAGCAGTCACATCCCCTCTCTCAGCTTTGTTTGTTCATGCTTTTGTGAACTAGGTAACACTCCAAACTGGGCTCAGCTAGACAAGACAGGACAACTACATTCATGTCTGTAGAACCGGATGATGACATGCAATAATATTAAATTGCTGTAAACTAATGACTTACCTAGTGAGTCAGGAGTTCATATGTTTCTGCCTGTAGAACCAATGGATTGGTGCATAATCAGTCCAATGTAGACCCCATAAGTAATAACAGAGCAATTCGACAGACCATTTAATTGCTAGACGCTCTTTCTCAAAGGTCGAGTAGTTATGTTCCCTGGGAAGCAATTCCCTTCTCAAATGTGTGATGCAATTTTCCTTACCTTTGAAAATTTGAGACAGGAGAGTGCTCAGATCAAATACACTCGCATCCATCTGCATAATGAATTCCTTAGAAAAATCTGGATTTCTCAGGATCTTGTATAAACAAAGACAAAAGCAGTCTTTAAGTCAGAGAATGATCTCTCACAATCAACTGACCAGGCAATACTATGTTTTTTATGGTCTTTCATCAGGTCAGTTAGAGAGGTGGCTCTATTTGCAAAATTCGGGATGAACTTACTATAAAACGTAAAATAAAGCTTGATAGCTGTCAGATCACAGTATGCATATCAGTTATTAAAAATAGTCTGATGTCTGACCAGTGAAACACAGAAAAGCATGAACCTGCTTTTGCGTTTCCACCTTTTACAACTTTAGAGTATTTAAACCTTTCCCTACAGAATATCCCAAATAATGCATTTCTGACAATACCTAATTTAGACTTCTTAGGGTTAGCTGTCAACCCAGCCTGCCTCAAGCTGTGAAGTACTGCTTGTAGGCATTCTAGACGTGTCTGCAATCATTACTGAAAATAACCAGATCATCGAGATAAGCCGCAGTATATTGATAATATGGACTCAAAATTTGATTCAACATATGCTGAAAAGTTAAAGATGCGCCATGAAGTCCAAATAGGTGCTAGGTAAATTTGAATGCTCCATCCAGGGTGAATGAACACAGTCTTCTTTCAACTGGATTCCTCAAGAAATACCTGCCATTACCCCTTTGTTAGATCCAGGTAAGAGATATATATGTGGCCTGACTGAGTTTCTCCAGTAATTTATCAGCACATGACATCGGATACACATCAAATTTGGAAATTTTGTTCAAGAATCTAAAATCTATAAAAAACCAAACTGAGTCATGCGGTTTGGGCACAAAAACAATAGGGCTCCGACATTTGCTATTTACTCTTGCAAATCATGCCTAACTTGAGCATCTGCTTCACTTCATCAAGCATGACATTCTTCCTTGCCTCTGGTATATGATACTGTGTATTTGCATTTTAACACCCAGCTCAGTTATGATTTTATATTGTGCTGGTTTAGTCACATCAGGCAAGGATGAAAAGATATCAGTGTTCTTCCCAATCAAAGTCAGCAACTCAGCCTTTTGAATGTCGGTTAAATCATCACCAATAGCAACCTCAATCTGAGAGACCGCAGCATGAAGGTTAATATCTCATTACCATCATGCCACTTCTTCACATGATTAACATATAAGATTTGAATGGGCTTTCACCGGCCTGTTATCCTAACTTTATAATTCACAGGGCTCAACACGCTCTTCTACTACAGCTAGATCAAGCCATCTTGCTAGAAACTTATGTGGGCCAGACGGGATCAAAACAAGCACTCGATTGACTTTTTTGAATTCGTGGAGTTTGCTTGTCTTATCATAATTAGGTTTCTGTTTCTCTTGCTGGCATTGTTTGTGATCCACAGCGATCAAAGACAACTTAGAAATTTTGTACCATTTTTCTCGTCCGCACTGGACAAATCAGGTTAACTTTCCAAGATGGCGTTCTGACCAACTAACTCCCTATGTACTAAAGAGAGAGATGCTTTGCAGTTGGCCAAGACCTGTGGGAACAGGGGATTCCTCTTTCCAAATGAGAGGCCAGGGTGAGGAGTTTGATACCACAGTCCAGGCTCTAAAGGTCCTCCCCCCATATTTCAGAGGAAGTAATACAATCTCATACTCTTTAATATCTTCATGAACCCAGTGAATGTTTATTTGCTCATTGCCTGTGTAGGGAATCTGCCGGAGTAAGTCGCTTTGGGCCATGCAGAGATCACTATCAGAGTGGGACAGGGTAGAGATCTCATGACCAGCCAAGCTGATAGAAACTTTAAAGTAATCACTTTCAAGGTTTTAGAGGGAACTGAAGAACAACACACCTGAGCCAAGCCGCTTTCATGGGCTGAACTGGAGAGAGGCGACACTCTCTAGCCAGATATCCTATACTGGGAAAGCACCTGCGTTCAGACCCTGCTGCAGAATTTCCCTGTCTGCATCTTCTGTCTGGAATGTCAGCCTGAGGGCCTTCAGCAGTGGCATCATCCACTCTATGAGCCTGAGCTTGAACTTGGGGGTGGGTCAGGGGGTTGTGGGGGCTCACAGGAACATCCTTGCAGTCAGGTGGAAGAGAATTATCCTGAGACTGAATGTGCTGAGTCTTCTGAGGATGTACCACACTTCTGGAGCTACTTGTGAAGCTTGTGTCGCAGAGTTGCACAAGAGACAGGAAGGCAAGACTGGCTTCCAATAAAAAATAACTTGTTGGAGAAGGCATAAACAATCAAACAAGCAGTGACGTGGGCAATCCTCATGCTTTAGTGCCCTTCTTCAGAGTAAAAGAACACAAACCCCTCTTCCTCAAGTAGGTTTAGTGGCTGGGAAGCACCAGCTGGGGTAGATGCAGTCTAGAGAAGAGAGGAAGGAGAAAGAATAACAAAGGCAGGTGAGAGCTCAGCTTTAAATGTTCTGAACATTGTATGACAAGCATGTTATGCAGTAAGTGTGTACCTGATCCTGCAAAGGGCAAGTAAAGTGAGTGTTTGTTTCCCATCGAAACACTGTTTAAGAGAGTGTCAGTGTGCAGCAGTCTGAAAACGAATAGGCGGCAACAGCGGTCACAATGTATATTATGTACATTATGGTTATTCTATTTGTAATGTTAGTGCATGCTGGTTAACTGCGTTATACTGTAGAAAAATAATTTGTTTAGTAATGTCTGGATATATATCTCACGGAGGAGAGCAGGCAGAGGTGGCTGGTTTCAATTACATTTTTATTATTTTGTTGTGCATCTTTGTTGCCTTCCTTATTAAATAAATAGAACTCACTAAATCAGCATATTGAGTCCAGTTTGATCTGTATCTTACTCAATGCAATGAAGGTTCATGACAGTGATCTGAACATATCACATAACTAGCTACACTTGCCCTAGATTTCCTTGCCTGTGAAAGTGAGTTAACAAATTATGGTGAAATTCTGATATGAGCTAACTTTGAATGCACCTGTTAGACTACTTTGACCTTTGTTTCTTTACAGTGGTTGACAGCAAAGTTTAGTGGCAACCTTAAGGTACTACTGTATTAGTCATTCCTTTGACTGATCTGGCACTGGTAAAATTTCTGCAGCATTTGAGTGTACAGTCAATTTAGGCTGCTTATTGTAAATGCTCCTAACTAATGTATTTTCCCAAATCTACAATAAAAAATAAAGGTGAACATGTTTTTTCTCTCAGAATTGCTGGACTCTCTAAAAGCTATGCTGCTATGAAAAATATACACTTTATTGTTCTGTATGAAAATACTTTAACAAAGTATTTATTAGCATATACTTTTCAGTGTGTTTTATTATATGAATGTCTTAGCTTTTACTTTATAACTTGCAAAAGACTTTTAGATTCTGGAAAAATTAATTGATTCATTCCCTCATTTTCCAAACCTCTATTTGAGGATTGCTAGAACCAGAGTTTATCATGGCAGCACTGATGCAAGGAATGAGCAGTGGAAGGCATGCCAGTCCATCTTAAGGCACTATTACACCTGAACAATACAGAATCTCCAACCAAACTAATATGTACATCTTTGAGACGTGGGAAGAAACTGAGGTACAAGTAAAATCCCCTTGACACTGAATGTCTTAACTCCACATGGGGGAGGATTTTAACACTGAACATTACAGCTCTCAGTGAGAAGTACTAGTCACTCCATCCCCATAACAGCTTTGGTAAATATGTGTGTTTGTGTTTGTGTGTTATTAATTTTAAGAAACTGATATTTTTGCTCTGTAAGTGTAGTATATGAACTATAAACCAAGTTTGGATTGACCATTATACTAAATATGCCTTTTTAAAATGTATTTAATCACATTTATTTTGAGAGTAACATGGTTGTTTTCATATAACTTGTAGATAGGAATCAAAAAAATATTTAATTTACAGCACTGAATTTGGATAAGTACAGATATTTCTCAAAATGTTCTATAACTCAACCGCACCAACTGTCTGCATACATTCATAGACAATCATTAAGTAATTACCAAAACTGTGTAAAATTACACTTTTTGGATTCCTACATATGTTCACAATTATTTTCTCATTATCATACTGGCAATCATCTCTAGAACTCATTAAAGAATAACAGCAGTTGTGCATCAAGAAGCTATAAAATAACATGTAAACAGGCATTTTCTTCCAAGATAGTTCATGCCAGTGCATGAGTCGCTTTCAGAAGTGCATTATGTGCTTTTATATATGGTTCTAGCAAAACAAAATGCAAAGAACCTGTCATACATGCTTTGTATACATTTTTGAATTCAGTAGGTGTGATGAAGATTCAACAGAAGGCATCATTCTTTTGTATTTTACACTAGTAATTTAGGACAAAAATGTGCAGCTTCAGCTGTGTCGCCAAGTATGACCATTTCAGAAATTTCATTTTGTCCTTTTGATTAAGGCTTGTAATAGCTTATCATGTTTGTCTGAGGAGCTCTGCTGCAGATGGAATATGCTGCTAGTCTCCATCAGAGCAATTCCCCAAGTTATGCCCTTTCTCATTTTACCTCCTAAATATAGGTTGCAGAATATGACAATACTAAATGGTACACTGTGTCCTGGAATACTAAAACCTCAATTGAAATATTAAAAAAGTCAGAATCCTCAAAGGTGATAAGTAATAAACTATTTATATATATATATAGATAGATAGATAGATAGATAGATAGATAGATACTTTATTAATCATATATATATAGATAGATAGATAGATAGATAGATAGATAGATAGATAGATAGATAGATAGATAGATAGATACATGCTCTATATAGTGTATTTTTTTTTTCTTGGTAATTTCTTTTTTCATTTATTCTTATACCTGATAGTAGTATAAATATAATTCCTCCTTGTTCTTTCCTTCTGAACATTATCCTCTTTATATGACCAGATTCATTTTGAAACTTAATGGGCAGTCATTACTATTGTTATAATAAATTTATTTTAGAGTGTTACAGTCTGGTAGAAGTGACAAAGTCCAAAGAAAAGCTGGACAAAAAATGGTTTTGGCAGCAAAATAAACAGGCATTCGATGGCACAAGCACATTCATGGCCTCTGTTGGCTCTCTGCTAAGTTTGTTTGCTAAACACTGTCCTATAAAAGTCTGAGTCAAGAATGAGAGGCCTCCTTCTGGGAATGACCACCTTCATATGGTTCACACTGGAAGTGCCGGGGTGTCACAGACCAATATGGGCGGGGTTGCTCACTCTCAAGGGCCATCTTTGTGGAGCTGCATTGGAAAGAGACAAGACTTAGCGAAAGCGCCTCCTCTCATTCCGGAGTGTTATCACCTACCTGATCTGAGCTCATAAGGTGATCCACAGATGCTCATGGATGACAGAACACTGTGGTCTGCAGGTAGAATAGCACTAGGTCATGAGATACCAAGAGCCTTAATAATCTGGTCAGAAAGGTCATCACATTACAGGGCTGACTCTACATTCAGTATACAATACTGCAAAATAAAAATGCAAAATCTTAGACCAACATCGCTAATGCTGCCTATCTACTCCGTGTCATGTCCTAGTGCACCTTTCATGTCCAATTCATTCAACCAAGATGTGTGAAGAGCCATTTTTTCCCACAGATTTCAAACTGTGACCATTAATTAAAACAGACACATCAGCATAGTAACAAAGTTAGATTAAAGGCACTACATTAAATGTAAACTGGACATACAGCATGTGTGTATATTGCTGAATCGTGCACTTATGTAATCATTTGTGCTTTGATTTTATTGTTTTGCATAAGTTCATATTTTATGTTCTCACCGGAGTGGGTAAATTTGGTGGTCAATAAATTATCTATGTATTATTTATAATTTCTAATATTTTTTTTCTGCTGTGGTAGTAAGCTTTCAAGGTTTTTCTGTCAATTATTCCTTTGAGATTTGCATCTTCCCCAGTGTCATCCATTCATCTTGTTTTCTGTCACTCATTGGTGTGTGATCAGATGTTTTTATGATGCTACAGAAACAATGCACTTAAATCAGATGTCCCTTTGTCTCAAGATTGATGTTATTTTTAAACTGTATTCATTTTATTATTCATATCACAATTAACTTTGCACAGAACAAACCAGAATTCAATCAATTCTACCTCCAAACATTTATGATAAATATCAAATTGAGTCAATAACAGTACCTAACCAAATCAGAGTACTATATAAACGAAAAGCTCCATATACAGTAGTCCCTTCAATATGCTGAGACCTCAAAAAGTTCAAAGCAGGTCTGTCTTGTTTGCTAATATAACATAAATAAATTGTTGGGAAATTAATAAAAAAAAATCATTGGACTTTTGCTTGCAAAGCAAATGTGATCTTCTTTAATACTGAACAAAATAACAATTATTATCTCTCTAGGCTATGAGCAATTAATAGGATTCTTCAAATTAAGTAAAGTTACATGACAAACAGACAGTGTTGAGGTGTATTTTCTTGTACTTGACTGAAATAGACTTTAGACTGGTTCAGAAAAAGAGTCTTTTAAATTCTTTTAATACTGTGTGTTCAAATTGTTTGGAAATACTGTTAATTTTGTTGCTGTATGTCTACGCTCTAGTTTTTGGCATTTAAATTTAACAGCACAAGTGCAGTCATTAAACCATGGTGAATTCATCTGTCCTTTAATCACTTATGCTTTGAATGGCGCTACTGTAACTCTTTTAGAGATGAATTATACTTCAACTGGTCTCAGGAATTTAAATTGTGTTTCTCAGAATATCTACACATTTTTATGTATAATTGCAATCTAGATGTTACAATATTCTTGAGTTTTTTCTAAAATTATATAGGTTAGGGCATGAAACACCTAGATATTATTAAGTCTCCTAGTGTAAATAAGTGGAGCAATATTTTACATATTGAATCTCTACCCCTCATAAGTAATACTTAGACATAATGTGTCACTGTAGTATGACTTTTTAACTGTTTGATAAAATCCCACTACGTTTTGCAGGCATGTAAAAGATTTCCTAAAGATATCAGTTTTGCAGAGGCAGCGAAAGGAAATGCCTAGGGAGTCAAATGATCATGGAGTGCACCCCAATCTCCCGATTCGCAGATTATGTCCAAATAGCACTCAGAGCTGCAACTGAATACATATTACCCTGTTCTGCATTTCTCCTTCCACTGTTGCTGCTGTCTTCTAACCAGAATGAAGCCTGAGAAGAGGGAGCAGTGGCTGTCATTGAGTACATTTTCAAACTCTTTCACGGTACAGATCGATGAAATGACATATAAAAAATGCATGCATGTGCCCCTTGTTTTCTTCAAATGCACACAAGCATATGGAATAGCCCCCCAGAAAATGATATACAACGCAAAGCCTATCACTTTGTCGGATTTACAATTACATTGTTAATTCAATAAGTTAACAACAACAACAACATTTATTTATATAGCACATTTTCATACAAAAAGTAGCTCAAAGTGCTTTACATAATGAAGAAAAGAAAAATAAAAGACAAAATAAGAAATTAAAATAAGACAACATTAGTTAACATAGAAAAGGAGTAAGGTCCGATGGCCAGGGTGGACAGAAAAAACAAAAAAAAACTCCAGAAAGCTGGAGAAAAAAATAAAATCTGTAGGGGTTCCAGGCCACAAGACCGCCCAGTCCCCTCTGGGCATTCTACCTAACAAAAATGAAATAGTCCTCTTTGTAGTTAGGGTTCTCACGGAGTCACTTGATGCTGATGGTCATACAGACTTTAGGCTTTTAATCCATCCATCATTTTTGGAACATCATGGTGCTTTGGGTTGGGCCACCACCAAAAGGACACCGGAAAAGGAAACAGAAGAGAGAGTAGGGGTTAGTACAGATTTTGAATGAATAGTTATTATAATGAATTGGATATACAGAGTATCAGGATTTAAATTACAGTGAAGTTATGAGAAGGCCATGTTAAAGTAATGTGTTTTCAGAAGTTTTTTGAAGTGCTCCACTGTATTAGCCTGGCGAATTCCTATTGGCAGACTATTCCAGATTTTAGGTGCATAACAGCAGAAGGCCGCCTCACCACTTCTTTTAAGTTTTGCTCTTGGAATTCTAAGGAGACACTCAGTTGAGGATCTGAGGTTGCGATTTGGAATATAAGGTGTCAGACATTCCGATATATAAAATGGGGCGAGATTATTTAAGGCTTTATAAACCATAAGCAGAATTTTAAAGTCAATTCTGAATGACACAGGTAACCAGTGTAGTGACATCAAAACTGGAGAAATGTGCTCGGATTTTCTTTTCCTGGTTAGGATTCTAGCAGCTGCATTCTGCACTAATTGCAAACGATTGATGTCTTTTTTGGGTAGTCCTGAGAGGAGTGCGTTACAGTAATCTAGCCGACTGAAAACAAACGCATGAACTAATTTCTCTGCATCTTTCGATGATATAAGAGGTCTAACTTTTGCTATGTTTCTTAGGTGAAAAAATGCTGTCCTAGTGATCTGATTAATATGCGATTTAAAATTCAGATTACAATCAACGGTTACCCCTAAGCTTTTTACCTCCGATTTGACTTTTAATCCTAATGCATCCAGTTTATTTCTAATAGCCTCATTGTATCCATTATTGCCAATCACTAAGATTTCAGTTTTTTCTTTATTTAATTTGAGAAAGTTACTATTCATCCATTCTGAGATACAAGTTAGACATTGTGTTAGCGAATCAAAAGATTTGGGGTCATCATCATCATCAATTATAATAGCCGAAATAAATTTATTGAACAGCGAATATCATTGATTATGAAAGGGTCGAAGTTATCCAGTGCTTTAGGAAAAAAGGAAGGAGAGGAAGAATAAAAAGAACAGAAGAACAGAGATAATGATAAAGGTATGTCATGTTACAAATTCATCATACACATTTTTATGTTACGTTTTTTCGATGACCCCTAGGGCTAATTGAGGATAGGGTCAGCAGCTAGTTAACACCACCTAATGGTATATAGTATCCTATTACATATGAAACTGCTGAACTTTCTTCTAAAAAGTTGTCAGTAGCGTGCAATAAAAAGGGTAAGCTATGACATGAGTAGGAGCAGAGCAGAGTGGATCTATTCTAAGTTTAAGTTCATTAAGACCTACTTGAAGTACACCATGACACAGGAGAGCTTCAGTGGTCTTTCTGTCATTATCATCATCATCATGTGGTTATTGTCACATAAAGAATAATGAAGTCATAGGTGACTTTGTATTATGGAATCCAAGGTGGGATTTAGGTGATATAAGCAATATCAGATTAATTATTTACTGTTTCTTGTACTTAATAGTATAAAATCAGAATAAATTATTGTTCGTCTGATATTTTGTTATTTTAATGTTGTTTTACTATTTATTGAACCTATTATAGGACTGAAAGCAGAGACTGTGTAATGAATGAAAAATATTAATGTACTTTTCAATTGTTTTTGTTCTGAACGAAACCATTACAATAAACCAACTGCTAATGACACAATATATTAACATTGACAAGTACATTTTATGTACATGTAAGATCCATCATATTATGTGATATTACCTAGTGCAACAAATAACTCAGGAACACCACTGCCATTTCCCCATCTATGTGAATATTAAAACCACCCATCAACACTACATGATCACAATTTATACTTGGGTCAGAACAAAATGCTGCCAAATTTGTTCATGCATAATAAATATGGTTCAAGTGCCCTATAACTCTGTATCATAATTATGTTATACGTTAGATGATATGTTATGTTAGATTCTGTTTTAAAATCTAGAGCATAAAATATAGTCTAAATATATAATAATGCAGTTCATCACAGAAAATTATTCTAATGTCACCTCTTAAACTAATATCTACTGATTTATAAAGATGTGTAGGAATGCAAAACCATTCTGTGCTGCCTCAGCTAAAGGAATAGTGATTTTCTAAACCAGATTGTATACTTAGTATAAGGCAGTTAACTAAAGCAGCCCACTGTTTATTTCTCAGTGAGTCAATGTTTATCAAACAGTATTTATATACTCCAAAGAAATATCTGGTCTGTTTTTTTTTTTCTGATTTTTTTTTTACAAGTTAATCTCAAGGTATCAATTTATGATCTCTATTTTGACTATCACTTGATTTTTTTTGCCTGCATTAGTTTTTCAGATCCCAGGCCTGGGATTTAGGGTAGCATTCGATGAAAAATAACATCATGAAACACTGAAATTTAAGATCACAAGGATTAGTAAGCCAGACACTTTGCCTCCATATGTTGGAATAAAATTAATTCTCCAGTTAGGATGAAGACTATCTCTCTTAAAAATACAGGCCTTCCCTAAAAATCATCTTTATTATTTATAAATACTTTTATTATTCTTGTATTTGTATGTGTCTTTAACCAGCAGTTTTTATGGTTTAGCAAGGGTATCCTCCCTACTGTTAGTTTCTTTCCTTTTATTCATTTACTTTGGTGTTTTTTGTGAATTATTTTGACTTTGTGTAATTGGATATGTTTTTGTTTTCTTTATTAATGAATATTATTTTGTTTATCAATTTTGTATTTTCTGTAATTGGATATGTGTTTGTTTTCTTTATTAACGAATATTATTTTGTTCATTAATTTTGTATTTTCTGTTAATTTCACTATTTATAGCTGAATATTGTGGTGGCCCTGGCCCCTGAAGCTCTATTTTAAGTGAAGAGGGCACATAAATAAACACATTTTTAACAAACCATTATTCAACAGATAAAGACAAAAAATACATTAATAACATAATGTACAAAAAATATATAACAGTACACAAAAATAACACCACCAAAATAAAAATTAACATGAGCAAGAGCTAAAACCCTGGCTAAACAGCAACATTCTGTTTCTTTTCCCTTTTGGATTCTTTTGTTCTTTTTTTAATTATTACTGTGTTGCTCCTGTAGGCCAGGGGTTTTGTCAGTTCCCCTCTTTGTTTTTGAATTTTTAAGCTTGGCTTTGTCTTTTAGACTGCATGTCTATTAATGATTTTCAGCCCAGGACTACATTATGTTTAGTGGCCATCTAATAATTTTTGTATTGTGGCCACTAGCTTATTAATTTGATTCCTTAAATGACACACTTTTGTATGCTTAAAAGAAGACAAAAACATGCCATAAAAAAGTATTTTACCTGTAAAAAAAGTCTAAAGCAAAGTTTTTATAAACATAGAGTCCAAATCAGTAGGTAAACACGGAAAACTGTAATTTTTTGCATCAATAAGTGTAAAATAACTCAATATAGTGACAAAATCTCCTGCTGCTGACAGTTTGGACTAGCAACTTACACAGAAATGCACTCCACCTCTCACCTTCCAAAGCAACAAACACTAGCAAAAACCAGAAAAATAAATGCCAGGAAGTTTATAACCTTGGTCTTGGGAAATTAAACAGTTTAGTCTCCCTAGCTGTCAGACCTTTTCTTTCAGTCTATTGTTAAAAGAACCAATATTAAACGCTTTATACTGCCTCTAAGTTGTATGTTAGCACATTGGAAAACAAAGATCTCTCACACAAGGCCATTTTCATTTGTATGCATGGCTCTGTTAACCTTATGGGACAGCAGTTTCTTTACACAGGCAACAGGCAAACAGATGTGTAAATTGCATTCTTTCAACTGTTAACACAGCACAAGAAAGAGATGTTTTGTGAACTTTCATTTTTAGATGTCTTCAACATAGCTCATATTTGTATGTATTAATGTAAACATAAAAGCTTACATTTTAAAAAGTTATGCAAATATGTGTACTGTATGTCTTATTATTAAAGCTGTACTGCAAAAATGTTCTTAACAACTGTCATAATTTATCACAAAAGCTTTTTTGATAGCTACCTGTTTGTATTAGTTGAGCAAAAGGGAAGAGGAAAATACATTTGCAAATCTAAATTTTAGGCATAAATAGATGGTACCAAAATCAGTGGAGCATAAATGTAACGGCGTCTACTAAAAAGACTAAACAAATTGCCAATTATCTACATATCCAGATCAGAGCCAAAGGAGATAAGGAAAAAAGTCATGTTCAAAAAACGGCTAAAATAAGAAAAGAAAAAAGAAAGAGAAACCAAAATCTGCACAAAGGGCACTAATCAGTATTTAGTATGTCACAATGATATATACATAATTCATAAACATACATGGGTATGTAGATATATATGTAATATTTTGCTATACTTGCATAATTATACATAGGTTTGGCTCGTATATAAACAATCTAGCTTATACCATGCTATATAAGCTATGAAGCTACCTGAACAGAGCTGCACATCTAGGAGCTGAGCCACTTGAGAGAAACGTGTCCATGTTCCTTGTCTACCAGCGACTATTTATTTGATGAATGTGATAAATGAATTCATGGCTGCTTTCCAAGAAACAAAATCATCATTAAAAGTCAAGCTAATATTAAATATTATGTATTAATTTTCCCTTTTATGATAGGTGTGTATGGGTGTTTCTTTTGCTTTCTACTCAAAACAAATAGAAAGTCAGAGTGTCTTCTACACCAATCAAAGTTTTAACGTGGTGAGCTACTGTATATTCTTAGGGTTTTTTTGTTTTTGTTTTATAAGTGGCACTGCCTGTGAAGTTAAATTCCAATGCTCAAGTACCACAAATTTTGTGGTAACAGTAAATGACATTATTGGTATATAATATCCTATGAAACACGAAGCAAAAAGGAAAATACTATGTAAAACGGACAAATATAAGTTGGCAGCAGTTAGAAAAAAACTATAAAAATGAAGTCAAACAGTAAAAAATCTGGTAACAGTACTGCAAAAAATGTACGTATCACTCATTTACTGTTATGTAACAAGACCTTAACAAACACTTCTTTGGGTCATCATAACACTTACAAACTATCAGTGAAGTGTTTATTCAGTGTGACCTACTAACAAAACTTCACTTTGTTATGCTATGAGGTGGCTTAATTGATATTACATATTTGGTACAAGACCTGTGAATCTTTTGTATTAACAAGTTATTTTTATCATCATATCAATATGCCACACTTTTCAGAGATGAATAACTGATCTACTGATGTTTTATAAGTGTTACGAAAACTAAAAGAAGCCTTTGTTAAGGTCTTGTTACATAAGTGTTAATGAGTAGTAGATGCATTTTTACAGTTCCTAAACTAAAGTATTACTAAAAAATCTGAACACCAGATACAACCTACCAGAAAAATCAGCTGCTACCTTGAAGTGGGCTTTTGCCTGAACAGATGCGACAGAAAAAGGACAGAGAGAACTTTGCTGGGCTTTCTTTGGCTGCACAAGTATGAGGAGGGCAAGGCAATCTATTCCTGTGTTAATAATCTGCTGGCTACAAAGAGAAACCAGAAACTCCCACTGGGTGGACACCAAAGAGACCCTGCTTTGTTGGGTAGACAACTGAAAAGAAACAAAATAGGTGCTTGCTTTGATGAGCAGTTAAACATAAACAGGAGAGTCACCACTCAGAATGACAAATGAGATAGCTGGCTTACTTGAACAAACTAGAGCAAAAAATAAACATAAAACTATTTCCTTGGATTTTTATTCAGTTTAAAGCCCACACTACCAACACTAAAACAATCTAATGTGACCAGCATAGGATTCTCTCCGTAGTTAAATGAGTACAATACATATTGTGAATATACCAATGTGCTGTATACTGAATACACAATACGTAATTTTTTCATATTTTGATCAGCTTAAAAAGGCAAATGTAATTAAAAATAAAATACATATACATTTTTATGTAACTAAAATTATGAAATATTGGCTTAAATTTAAACAATTAATTAATGACTGCATATACAAGTAACTACATGAATTTTGCAATAATTCCCTTACTTGTGGTTTGCTTTACTTAACATTTTAAAAATATAAGGAGAGTAGAAACCTGCACTTTTTGCCATGCTAACACTAGAAGAAGGAAACCTTTTTCAAACAAAAAATGTAATCACCTATAAGAGATTGGTATTTTATTAAAGACATAACATTTGGTCAGTGTTTCTTTGTAATTAGAGTTTATGAAATATTGGCTTAAATTTAAACAATTAATTAATGACTGCATATACAAGTAACTACATGAATTTTGCAATAATTCCCTTACTTGTGGTTTGCTTTACTTAACATTTTAAAAATATAAGGAGAGTAGAAACCTGCACTTTTTGCCATGCTAACACTAGAAGAAGGAAACCTTTTTCAAACAAAAAATGTAATCACCTATAAGAGATTGGTATTTTATTAAAGACATAACATTTGGTCAGTGTTTCTTTGTAATTAGAGTTTAGTTGCTGTGACTATCTTATTTGTAAATTTGCATTTTAAAAGCTCAAAGCTTGAGCATTGGATTAAAGTGAAAATTCTCAAATATCTTGTATTTAAAAGTTCGAAATGCTTATGTCAAATTTTGTGAACCTCTGTGTAGTGCTTTTGCAGTTTTGGGTACTGGATTTAAAAACTGCACTTTAACAGCTTGAGACTATACAGTTGTAATTAACTCAGGTCTAATCCACTCAAATGCAAGGTGTCTAGAAAATTTCATAAGAAACATTCAGACACAAAATTTGAAAAAATAGTCAAAAAAAGTTCTAGTGATATCAAAATGTGTTTTTCTGTTGACAACCTGAAGTTGTTTTTTTTTCATGAGAAGAATGTTTTGTTCATGTATGATATATGGAGAAAGTAAAAACAAAACACAGAGAGGCTTTGGTTTGAAGGAAACAAATCCCAGATGTCTCATTTTTTTGTTTATCTTTTTCTGAAGACTTAAAAAAATGAAAAAAAAAAAATTTTAATTTGCTTTTTGAAAAAAACTCTATTCTCCCATCCTCATTAAATCAGGTTTCAACAAACAATGCTGACTTGGTCAAATGTAATGTATGTAGTAATGTTGATATGTATTTGCAAGACCATGCTTGTGCATGGTAACCACATTGAAGACAGTGAAGCATATAAAAATGGAATACCTATCAAAATGGAACTGTGACTAAAAATGTTGAAATAAACGAACATTGACAAATGTTGGCATGGCATATGTATCTATCAAGAGGGATTTTTGGGATCAGAAAGGCTGTGATGCCAGGATTTATCATGAGCACGGAACTACAATAAGAGCATTATACAAAGCTCATTGCATCATGTATGATTGCAATAAAGATTTGCACCACCAACAACTGAAAGAAAGATTGTGTATTCATTTTGGAGAAGTTGGGAATTTTGTGAACATAATTAAATATCTATCTATCTAAAAAAATGTAGAAGCCAGAAAGTTTTAACCCCATTTATTGTTATCTGCATAAACCAACATATTTCACCTAATTTAAGACATGTTGAAAATTAAGATACCACAAAACTTGAATTTATACAGAGACTTTTATTTGTCTCTTTCTTTTAATAAATTTGCAAACCTTTCTCAAAACATGTTTTCAATTTGTCATTATGGGTTTTTGAGTGTAAAAAAATGGGAAATGTATCCATTTCAAATTAAACCTATAACACAATAAACTATGTGGAAAGTGAAGGGGTCTGAATTCCTTTTGAATACAGTTATGTATGTGTTGTGAATGAGTGGGAGATTGGGTGAGAGTGTTAAGAGGCAATGAGAGTGTGTGCCTGATAAAGTGTGTGATCTGGAGCTAAGGTACCTGTCCTGGCCTGTTCTATATACTGTTCCAGTATTTGCTCTGAGAGGATTTGATCAGTATTATACATTTCCCACCTTAAAAGAGTTAAAAATCAACATAATTAGCTGTGCTGGAACTTGAATATACTTTACATCTAAAAACTGAGGATTTGTGTGGAAATAAAAAGATTGTTCATTTTTTAATCAAATATTTGTATGTAATAATTTCATGTAAAGTATATCCAAAATACAGTCAAAAATAAAACAAACAGCATGTGTTGCATGAAAAATGACAGTAATTATATAGAATACATTATGGTTTTTATTTTAGCATCTTATCATTTGGCAGATAAAGTGTTAGACCATGAAATATTAATCTTAAAAACTATGTTGTAAATTAAACTGAATAAAGTAATGAAATAAATACAGATTTTTAGTAAAGCTTGTCAAAACCCAATCCCCAACATTTGCAACTCATAAACGTGATATATACTGTACACTGTCAGTGTCACATGGTGTGTAAATTCAGCCATGAAATATTTAAGAAAGGTAAATAGCATTTAAGGGAAGAAAAGAATGGGAAAAGAAAACTCTGGGCACAACATGTCGGTTATAAAGCCTTCATCACAGCTCAGTGTGTTCATTGCAATGCAGACAAAACAAGCGACTGGTGAAAAACGGATAACTGCTTGTTTTAAACACCATAGATTACTACACCACATGCAAATAAAGAACAGTAGACTGATTTTTTATGGCCCCAATGTTTACAGAACAAATACTGAAAAATGTAGCAACTACCACACGCCTACTTAAAGTAAGTGTGGTCGCATAAGAATATTTAAAATACTTCTTTTTAAAAGTAACCTCATTGCTGTAAAAAATTATTTTCATATAAATACTGTACAAAACAAATTTCTGACAGGTTAATTTACTGCCTACACAATTTAAAACCATACTGCAATAGATACATTAACTACACATGATTTTTTTTCATTTTCCTAAGTTAAATTTACACTACAAGAAGCAAAACCCAATTTAAAAGTGTAAAACACAATATTTCAGAAAATGAGCATACTTTAAAAACATGGCCAACCCTTAGCCACCCCACTTCCCGCCAGTTCAAAGAATATATATGCCTCGTGCATATTAAAAGATTGTTTCTCAATAACTGGGTGTGGTAATAGCAGGTCTGCGGCTCAAAAACAGTGGCCATTTTAATAAATAAATAATGAGCACGCTCGTGCTGTCTGCCTACCTTCTCCAGGTTGGTATGAGGTGGTCAGCCATCCGTGCGTTGCCTTGCCGACACCTACGGGCAGTGTGATTGCCTTATTATCAGCCTGGGGCGGCAAACAGGAGGTCGCATCTGCAACAGCTCCCCAGCCTATAACGGGGTGCGCAAGATGAGAAAGAAAAAAAAGGAAAAGAGACAAAAAAGAGAAGGAAGATTAAAGGACAGGAGACGTAAGTAGGAGAAAAGAGAGAGAAAACAAGCCAGTGAACAGAGTGGAAGCAGGTGGATGGGAATAGAGCCCCAAGGAGGAGCGAGTGGCCTTTCCTCAGGTGGGGGCTGCAGGTCGCTCCTGTTGAGCATTTTGGGAGCAGAAGCGATCACCATGCTCAGAGGTACTTTTGCCAGGTGGAGCCATCGGCAGCAATTGGTTTGCAATCGCTGATTGGCTACGATTTGGGCAGAGCAGGGATTGGGGTTGCCCGCAAACACTGTGGGATTGACGATGGGAACAAGGGCCGGACGAGATAGGAGTCTGCACCTACTAGTTGATGTCTCTCCGGGGTGCGAGGTCTGAATAGGATAAGCCAGAGAGATATCGGTTTTAAAGGAAGTCACTAGGGCTTGTCGGATTTTAAAATGAGTTCCCTGCACTGCATTGTTTTAACCTCATTTTTAGCTGATTTTTCTATTTATTGATTTTAACTTCCACATGAACACTTTTTATGGATTATTTATTTATTGACAGTTTTTGAACACTGCACTTTAGGACACTCATTTTGTGAATAGTTTTTAATAAAAGCACTGATCACTTTTATACCATCCCTTTGCTCCAAGTGTGGTTTGTCCTCATCTGCTAAGCTCATCTCAGTTACGGTACTGACGGTGTCAGGTTCAAGAGGCAAGGACCCAACCCGCACCGTCACACTGGGTTATGACACACTTTTGCGTTGTGGGCTGCCGCTGGTAGGCTGCAAGTTACTATTGTTTATAACGGTCATAAAATAATAATGTAGTCTAATAGGTATGGTAAAGTTTTCAACAACTAGAATTTTAGTTATCTAATATTTTTCTCGGTGGTGTCCAAAAAGATAATAGTTGACTTCAAATGCATATGCTTTGAAACTACACACTGGACAATAGGCATATCATCAAAATACAACATAATGCCAAATGGACAGAAATGTAAAAATAATTAAATAAAATAATTGAACTACAATATTATGCATGCCACAATTTTTACTTTATTATTTTTAGGATGACTGGAAAGCATGATTGATAAAGCACATGGTATAATCCTTTATTTATTTGAGTAAACCTACCAATATACTGTTACTTAGGAAACTAAAAAATGTTTAAAAATTGCTGTGTTTATTAGTTTAAAACATAAAGTAATAAAAAAAAGTTTACTGTTGATTCTTAAGCAGCAAAGTTTTGCTAGACGTTTTCCATACGTTTTTAATTAAAAGTTTTGTAGTATGTTACAAAAGATTTGTACAGTATGTCTATTATATATTATAGTATCTAATTAAGAAATATTCTTACTGAACATTAGTTTTATTTTAACATAATATTATGCCTTCTGTTGTTTATAAAGAATATAATGCATTTTTAGTTCAAGTGAAATAGAGCTAGATTTCTTGTTAAAGTGTGGAAAATATCAATAAGTAATTGTCTTTAATATTTGCTGAACATTAGCAAGGTTACAGTATTTTTTATGTTTGCTGAGGAGGCACCTTGTGAAGGGCTAATTATGAAAACATTAGTGAACAGGGATTCAAGGTGCAATTTGTAAATAAGATATTGATTTGAATTAAGTACTAGAACAAACATTGGGAATTCATCTCTGAATCAGAAGATATTGAAACTGGTGCTCTGCAAGAGTCTGAATAGGAACGTCACTCTTTGCATTGTTATAAATTGGTTCGGTTATTCATTTTTAAACCTACTTTGTCCATTACATGGTTGTGGGGAGCCAAAGAATATTCCTATTGTTAGGTATAAATTTCCATAACTACATTTACTTACACAAAGACAATTTATTGTCAAAGAAAGCAAAGAAAGTGCAGTACCAGGAGAAAAACTACAGCTGTGCTGGATGAATATATTTATTTATTTTTTACATATATTGCCTGGGTAAAGTCTCCACACAAGCAGTGTCTGTGTCAGGAGCAAAAGACACTGGAGCTGTAGGAAGCTGTCCAATACGGAAGCTTTCCACCATTGTAATAAAATTACTGCCTTATTTTACAAAAGTATTGTGTTGTCTTGTAAAGATACTACCTGCCTGCTTATCATCGTACATGTGCATGCTTTGGTTATTTAGTAACAACTAGTTGCAGAAATTCACATTATATGTCGCAAAAAAATGTTCTAGGTTTTAGTAACTCACATATCTATAAAATAGATTTTTTTTTTGTTTATTTTTGCATAAAATTTGCAGTGTATTCTCGGAGCAGTGAAAGTTCACAGGTTTACAGATCAAGCCAATGAAAAACTTTAGATTCCAGGTGTGAAAAGCCAATAACTACAAGGAAGACATACTGTATATACTCACGTTTAAGTTATCATGCGGATAAGTCGGGGCTTAATTTTACCATATAATTTCCAGTATTTTATAATGTCGGTCATATAAGTCGAATGCGGAAAACTCATGCTATGGGTCCAAGAGATTATGATATGCTAACGCCTACCTGAGAGAGTAACCACAGAGCACATTGCCTTTTTTTCTATGTATTATGCCTAATTCCGAAGCGACATTTGCACTGTTTTGTGTTCTTTGTATCTCACACCCTCATACACCTTTATCGTAAGAGCATCCCTTATCTATGACGGAGTGCTCGATCAGAAGAAAATATGAAGCTGGTTTTAAATTAAAAGTCATTGAAGTGGCGAAAGAAATTGGTAACTACACTACTGCAACAAAATTCGATGTGTCTGAGAAACTGGTGTGAGATTGAATGAGGCAAGAAGATGCATTTTTGAATGGGCGTATAAGTCAGGGTCTGATTTTATGATCAAATTTTTCGGGTTTCAAGACCCATGGCTTGTATGTGAGTTTATACGGTATTTTGTATGCTGCCAAAATTTTAATATTTATATACTATTTTTTTTTAATGTGGCATTACTCAAAAGTAGAATCAGTGTAGTGTAGTGTCACAAAGATGTATGTGTGTTAATCGATGTCTCTGTATTGGCTTTGAATAAGCATATCCTTCAATAGACTTGTATCTTTCATTAATTGATTTGTGTTGTTGATAGACTTGGTTCTGTGGTGCTTAAAATGTTTTAGGTGGGACCCTTTTTATGCTTTCAATCGCACACGTTATTTTGAACTTGAAACAGGGATGGAAAAAAGAGGAGCAACTTTAACTCACAGCAACGCAGTGCAATCTCAACAGTAGCTTTACTGGAAGGTAGTGTCTTTGCTTCAGAAGCCAGGGAGGTTTTCCACAAATGCATGCTTAGCAAGTGAGTCTTGAGTAAACTGAGATGCAAGCCTTATTTGAGCCAGTTTTGATAGATAGATAGATAGATAGATAGATAGATAGATAGATAGATAGATAGATAGATAGATAGATAGATAGATAGATAGATAGATAGATAGATCTTTATTGTCATTGTCACTTTTACAAAGGAACAGCGAAATTGAAGGTATTTTGGTTCCATGAAGGAGGATTAAAGCAAGTCATGCTTGGTAACCAAGACAGCTAACTGTCATGAAGCTTAGTGGAGTATGGTGGCTTGAGAGTTCTTGAAATTTCTGTTTGATGAGGATGAAAACCTCAGAAAGAGAAAGGTTCAGGGTTTTTCTTTAGCATGTCTAATGTTGCTGCATTCTTGTTTAAATTAACTGTAAATCTTCATTACAAACTAGTAAAATATCATAATCTAAATTATCTGTTGAAAATAAATGATGTTAAATTATATCGTTTCATTACCACCTTTTTTATGTCAGTGACAGGATTTTTTTTAATATATCGAATGTTGCTACTTTGTTAGTTAAACTATCATTTAATCTGCTATTTAATATAACATCATAAAACAATAAAAGCTATTAAAACAACAAGAATGAGTAGCATATCCCATTTAAATTTGTATGCCATAATATGAATATAATAATATAAATATAATAATAATAGCCATGTGCGCCCAACTATGTTGCGCGTGTTAAAGTTGTCTGTGAAGGGCTCCCTGTTTAAACATGGCTGCCAGTCGTGAAATGGGCCCTTCGTCACACAGCATTATGATTTTTTATAAGGGAAACAAAATTACAAAACAAAACCCTTGGACATTGATTTGATAGGATCGGCCTACTCGGAATCACTGTCCGAATAGTAATTATGTGGTGGTGTAGGAGCATTTCTGCTTCTCTCTGTTCACAGTCCATCTCGTTTTCACGACGCTGTCATTTCCTCTCACGATCTCTTCTCAACCTTTCTCCAATCTCGCAGGTTGCTTTGTGGCAATCCAAAGAGTAAGGCAATATACACGGAGCAATGGTTATAAAAGGGGGACACATAGGTATCCAGGCTCTTTAAAGCATAAATAGGGATCACTTCACTGACATGTGAGCAAGCCAGGGTACAACTGTGAGATGCGCAGCACTCGCCGGCTACAACGTAACAATAATAATTTCCGGAACGTGCTGTTATGTTGTCATTCATTTTACCCACTGTCTTTCTTTCATTCATATGTTACGTAGGCACGTACCTTTTATCTTTGGCAATCTCATTCTCTAACCAGGCCTCAAGAGCTAACCAGCGTAACACTGTCCACCACCCCTTTCGTTATTCCGGCACATTGTTGACATCCGTGAGTAACAACAACGTACTAAACTGGAAGGTGGTCTACGCATGACAAACAAAGATCAAGATCCAAATGAAGATTATATATAAAGATTAGTTAATTTAAAGCACAACAATTTGTTTAGTTTGAATGTCTGTGTTTTGAGGTGTGACTGGAGTACTACAGTCTTCAGTAGTATAAGCCTGGAGGAGATTCTTAATGCAATGCCTATGTTTTAGCTGTCTCTCTACTGCCATCTAGTGCTTCTTCTTCTAATTGATTCGCGGACAAACAAAGATTAAGATCCAAATGAAGATTATATATAGAGATAAATGCACAAATGTATACATTATAATATATAATAGTAACATATATGTTTTGAGAAAAAAGGAGCCTATTGTGTTAAATCTAAGCAGATTTTAGACATATAAAATATAAAAGTTTTTAAAAGTTATCTCATATTAAGGTGGCTTAAAATATAATATAAATTCAGATAACAGTATTAAGTGTAGCTTATTGCAGCATTAAATGATTGCAACCTAAAATCTTTGCATTAACTTGAAACAGTGTGCTTTTTAATATATGTATAATCAAGTAAGTTTTTTTTAAATAATTTCATATATTATCTTTGAAATAATTTCTTGAAGAAAAAACTGATTTTTTTGTCACTTTTTCATTTTGTCCATGTTTCATCTGTGATTCTACAGACAAATATAGTGGATTCAGAAAGTATTCAAACCCTTCACTTTCTGCACACTTTATTGTGTTGTAGATTTAATTTTAAATTGATAAATTTGAATTTTTTTTCATTTTATTAACACACAATGACAAAGTGAAAATATGTTTTCAAAAAGGCTTACAGGTTTATTAAAATCAAAAACTGAAATCTCTCATTTGTGTAAGAATTCAGACTTTTTGCTGTGGTACTTCGAATTGTGGTCATGTGCATCCTGTTTGCTTCAGTTATCTTCAAGATGGGTCTAGAACTTGGAGTC
The DNA here is from genome assembly GCF_900747795.2 of Erpetoichthys calabaricus. Classification (NCBI taxonomy): domain Eukaryota; kingdom Metazoa; phylum Chordata; class Cladistia; order Polypteriformes; family Polypteridae; genus Erpetoichthys; species Erpetoichthys calabaricus. The sequence goes on along the minus strand of NC_041394.2, from coordinate 225,356,532 downwards.
CACCTATGGCAAACTAAATTAACTGGACACTGTTTAGAAAGACACACGTATATACCGTCCAACAATTTACACTGCATGTCAGGAGAAAAACCAAGCCATTTTGTCCAAGGACCTTTTTCTAGATTTCCTTGATCAAATTATGTTAAGGCATAGATCAGGCCAACGATAGAAACCATTTCTGAAGCTTTGACTGTTTCCAGGGGCACAGTGCCCTCAATAATTGAGAAATGGAAGAAGTTTGGAAACATGAGGATATCCGAGAGTTAACTGTCCAGGCAAACTGAGTAACAGGGCAAGAAGGGTCTTAGTTAGGGTCCTTAACAATACTCCAACAGAGTTTTAGAAGTCCTCTGCTGAGATAGCTGAACGTTTCAGCACTCAGCTACTGTAGTTGAGTAGCTACATGAAAATATTCTGGAGTAAAAGGCTTATGACAGTTTAAAGGACTCTGAAACCATCAGGAAAAAGATAGACAAAAACTGGACAGAACTACAACCACTATGACTGTAATACACCAGGCAAAGCTCTTCACCTGCCAAACACCAGCTCTACATTGACACATGGTGGTGGTCACAGCATCATGCTTTGGGGGTGCTTTTCAGCACCAGGAACAGTAAGACTGGTCAGAATTGAGGAAAGGATGAATGCAGCCAAATATAGAAAGGTCCTTGAAGAAAACTTGCTCCGAAGTGCACATGACCTTAGTCTGGAGCAACAGTTCACCTTTCAGCACAACAATCACCGGAAGCATACAGCCAAGATAATACTATAGTTTAATCATAACAAGTCTCTGACTGTCCTTGAGTGGCCCAGTCAAAGCCCATATTTCCCCATAGAACATCTGTTGAGAGACACGAAGATGGCAGTTTACAGATGCTTCCCATCCAGTCTAATGGAGCTTGAGAGGATGCACCAGGAAGAATGAGATAAACTGTCCAAATTGAGATGGTCAAAGCTTGTAGAAACTTATCTAAGAAGACTCCAAGCTATAAGGCTACCAAAAGGGTTTTTTTTTTCAAAGTACTGGATTAAGGGTCTGATTACTTCTATAAATGAAAAATTTAAGTTTTCATTTTTTTTTATTTGCATACCTTTCACTTTGTCTTTATGGGTTATTCAGTGTAGATTGGTGGGTAAAAATTGCAAATGTTTCCATTTAAAATTAAGTCTACAACACCGTAGTACTAGGGTGTTGTACTGTGTTAGCTATTATGGATGTAATGAGAAGTCAAGCAAAATGACACTTTTGTATTGGCTAACTAAAAAGATTACAATATGCATGCTTTTGAGGCAACTCAGGCTCCTTCTTCATGCAAGATGTAATATGTGCAGAAACTGAAGGGTCTGAATACTTTTTGAATCCCCTTCTGAACACCTTGAAGCAGCACCAAGAGGACAGAGCTCTCATGGCAGCAGTCCACATCCAGAACACAAAAGGTTAACATACAGTAAATGGCACCTTTTATTAAACAAAATATTCAAGGGAGCCATAGATAGAACTTGGTAAAATAAATACAATGATGCCCATGAAGCCTAACTATGCAGATGCTGAACTCAAAGTACCCATCTCAAGGTGCATAAATAGTTTCAGCTTTACATCTGATCTTTTTTCTTTCTCTCTCTCTCTCTCTCTCTCTCTCTCTCTCTCTCTCTCTCTCTCTCGCGAGATGCTGTTTATTCATCTTCCTCCAGTTAAAGGTTTGTACAAATTCACCTTCTAACTGTGCACTTCACTAGTCTCTGGACATGAAGTGGCGTTAAACCACATCCTGGAGTCATCTGAAGCCAGTTCTTAGTATCACTTTTGGCACTGGGGAAACACTACATTGACTCAAGGGATGCCAGCTTCTTCTAGGGCTTAATACTGTATGGCTCCTGCATCCCAGAGCATTTAATTGCTCTTAAAGAACCAGCTATCTCAGATAGATGCCATGTTGCCAATAATGTTAGGTGTTCAGAACAGTCCTGAGTATTAGCACAGGATCAAGTACCCCTGGCAATTACAGGAGTGCCTGCTTTTCTCCTGGAAGAGCACTGCATCAAGACTATTTCCTCTCTCTCCCTCTTTGTCTTACTTTCTCTCTTTAATATACTCTGGTTTCTCTTGCCTAATCCACATCTGGGCCATGTAGCACACATTCAGGGATTACTGCTTCAGTGTGACCCCTTTACTCTCCCTCTGGCATTTGCAGAACCTCTCCAGTTGTCAGTGTGAATCTCTGGCCTGTAGGCCTTCCTCTTGTATTCTACCAACTTCCTGCCATACAGAGATCCCTTCCCACATTATAAACAAGACCTGGACAGGAAGATGGCTTTGATACTGTATTTAACCAAGAAACATTACTCAGAAAACAGGTGACATCTTCATTAGAAACATAATTCCACCATAAGAAAGGAAGCTGTTCTGTGACAATTGTACCAAAAAGTTTTGGTTTCAAAAATGACAGATGAACTCATATAGAAGTAATTTAATATCTGAGTGAAAAATGATTTAATTTTTGTCATTTTATATTTGGTGCATCGTGACCCTGAGCTGCACAAAGCATTTAGGATAATGGATGAACAGATGGATGTTCATATTAGCATCCTACCACCAAGTACATTTGTCTCTTGTAAATGTACAGTGTTTTACAGTTATATTAGAATGGCATTAGCAAATTTAAATTATTGTCATTATCACCAAAGTACTTTTGTTAGACAGAATTTATAAGAGCTTTGGTCTGAAAAGCACTTACAGTACAGTTGAAAAATGTTTATTAAATATCACTGTTGCATATAGGAAACTGAACTTTAAAATTATACTTACTATAATGATTGGTTTTAAGTGTTTGAAATATTATTTTTCAATTGTTCATATAATATTAAGGAAACAATTTTCTTCTCAGAGTAGTATTGGCACTTTGTATGACTCTGTTAATGAACCTTTCCTCTATATCTTTTCTATATTTTTATATTCATTCTCTCCACTTGTATATTCCTCATCTTTCTTCCTCTACATAGAAGTGAGTAAAACAAAAACCACAGCTATTAATCTGATTGCCCAAATCAGACCTCTCTCAAAAATCATACAAAAACTGAGACAGGTTAAAACAAAGCAAATCAATATAGATCCTCTTTCCTATTCAGCCTGAAGCAGATCATATTATTGTGTCGCAAGCACTATAGGCAAATATTAGCTTCTGCAAGGATGGAAGGAGTTTATAAGGGATTGATTGAATAAGCAATAAATAAATGATATCTAGATATTCCCTTTAAGCTTTTGTTCTCATCCACAGTTAAACTTGTACAGTGGCAACAATCATTGCCACATGTTCATTGAAATTAATTTTTTTAGTGTTATTGGCAGCTGAAATTTGGTGTTTAAATCTTAACTAATACAACAGATTAGTTAAAACTGCTGTTTTCCTATGATTTTCCATACTTGGTTAACAAAAGCCTGCTTTTTGAGCTTGTAAAAGATATTTTGAACGTGTCAAAATGAGATGTCCTTATACCCCTCTTAGAATTTTCTTATACAGGTAGCTCTTTACAGTGACACAAATTGATAAAAAATCAGTACTGCAAAATCAAAACTCTTATGGACTGCACAGAATTTGATTGGGTTTGTTGGCAGTCTGAAGTGTTGGACACATGTTTCAATGCAAGAAAAAGACACATTTCCTTTTTTCCCAATCAAAAAGAGAATTTTGGTCTTTTATCCTCTAGTACAGGGGTCCCCAACCACCGGTCCGCGACCCACTACTGGGCCGCAGCCGTCTGACAGCCGGGCCGCGAGAGAACTGCCGGCAATGGAGACTCACTCAGACTTTTCAGAACGCTTGGCGGGCGGGGCTTTGCAGCGGCACAGAGAGAGGAGAGAGACCGAGGTGAGAGAGTATTACAACAAAGTATTGTTACGGTCCCGACAGTTTCCCCATATGACACGAGTCTATAGAAATCGCGTTACTACGAAGTACATTCAGCAGATGCTTTCATTACAACGAAGTGACCTTGAAATGCCTGAATGAATCATCCACAGAGCAGTTAGATCTGTGGTCGCAGCTCAGATGTGCACGTTTGCACAATGATCCCCAAACAGAAACATTGTAAAAAAAATTCTTTCTTCGAACTTTCCTCGTACTGTTTTTTTTTTTGATGTTTTTGTTTTCTGTGGTTTTCAGTGATACCTTTTGCTTATTGCTTGTCAACATTTGAAAAACGTCCATTGGAATTTAACTCATTGTCACCCTCCTACAGAAACGGCAGACACGAAAAAAACAATAACAGTGTTAATGTTTGTGATGTGCAATCTGTTGGAATGGCAAATGCAAAGCATATGTCTTTGTTATATGCAAAAAAAGAAGAAAAATCTCAGGTTGCAAATGTATGCGAACTGCTTAATAACTTAATAATAATAGAAATGTTATGTAAATTGCGTATAAAACTGTCCCCCCCCCCACCGGTCCGTGGAAAAATTTGCATCTATAAAGTGGTCCTTGCTGTCAAAAAGGTTGGGGACCACTGCTCTAGTAGATCACATTTAACTAGAACCATGCTATTCATTTGTCGTGCACAACAGAAACTTTTCATTTTCTACACAACACTATAATTACAACTATACATAGCTTCAGCTATACAGTACATTTGATACATACAGTAGGTCAAGATAAGACAATGAGTAGCACACACACAGACAAGCAATATCATTATGCATCCTTAGTTGTGGTGCTGGCATTGGTTCCTCCGTGGATTGGGATGGTGGGGCACTAGCATCTTCTTGTTGAATCCTCCTCATGATGGCTGCAGATACTGGAGATCTTGGCACCTGCTCTGTCAGTTATATACAAGGTCACACCAATGCTTTGCCCAGCTCCTCAAATAAGAGCTGTCTCTTAGTACATGATCCAGGAGATTGTGGGGGTATCAAGATGCATACGTTTTATCTTTTCCACCAATTGATGTGACAGAATAGTTTTAGAGGCACTGGAAAAAAATCAAAGAACATTATCCTGACTGTGGCGCTGACTGATGTTCTGTGGAACATTTAGATCAGAACATCCTCCACATTTAGGCTCAAGAAGTTCTGAAACAATGGGTCAAAGCTGTTTCAGGACCATACCTCTCAAAGGTCTTCATGATGTATGAAGTAACAGCAACCGGTCTGAAGTCCTTGGGATAACTGGCATGCCCTTTCTTTGGCACTGGAACTTCATAGGATGTTTTATACAGATGGGGAACTAATTGAAAATCAGTGAAATGGAGAGCAGGTGCTGAAGGACTTCACAGAGATGACTGGCACATGTTTTCAGCACCCTGGGGCTGATTCTGTCTGGCTCTGCAGCCTTTTTCATGCAGATTTCCCCCAGCTCTCTCATCACTTGATCAGCAGAAACAGTCAGTCCAGAAAGTGGAATGGGACTAGACACCATAGGTACGATGTCATTGTAAGGATTCCAGAACTTTTTCAGCTTGCACACAGAGGCTAGCAGCACTGGGGTAGGTGCGGACTGACAAAAATGAGTCAAACCAGTTGAAGAACTGGTTTAGTTCATTAGATCTGCTTCTATTTCCCTCCTCTGCAGATTTTACAGCCTGCTTGTAGTCAGTGATAGTCCAGATCCTGTTCTACTTTTGTCCTCACAGGTGGCGCAGTGGTAGTGCTGCTGCTTTGCAGTAAGGAGACTGTGGAAAATTGTGGGTTTGCTTCCCAGTTCCTCCCTGTGTGGATAGTGCTTTGAGTACTGAGAAAAGCGCTATATAAATGTAATGAATTATTATTATTATTATTATTACTCTTCCTTCATGTTGTTCTGCCGTAGTTTGTGCTCAAGTTTCTCTTTAGTGGACCTTCCCCTCACAGAGCTGCATCCTCATTTGTGACTGCACCTGTTGGATTTCCTAATTATCTCTAGACCTGAAAGCCTTATTTACATATATTTTACATGTATTGGATGCCTTATACAAAATTAAAGGTTTCAAGATTAATTTGAATATGAAAATGCTTTTTCTTGAAAATACTTTTGTACATCATCTTAAATTTGATTAGATGTCTTAAATTATATCACAACAGTTTATATGTATATGAATTGTAATTACACAGTAATTTAAACTCCTACTTAAATTTACCAACCTAATGGAAAGTGTTAAACAAGACTCCATTGATTGGTCATGTTATTATGTTACATTAGCTGTGATTAATATAGTTCAAATAAATTCCCCCCACACATTTTCAGTGCATTCACAGATACAGTAACTATGACTATAAGAAATTAGGTATAAAGAATGAAAGTTGGCTCTTAACAAATTTAAATTTTCATCAATCTATGCAAGAAAGGGTTTAACAGAACTCAAAAGTCTACATTGTGTGCATTTTTCTTGACTCAGACTATCTAAAACTTACCCAGATCTGTGGTGTTATGGGTCCATAGCTCTTCCAGCAAAGGCCGTTTTGTTTTTAAACCACCACGCTCGCGGCTTAGCAAGGGGGCGTGGTGGCTGTAGCGAGCCGCAGGGCGATCTGCGGTGTGGGTGTTTCTCACCTAGTGCACAGGTGAGAGACTGCCCACATTCGTGATTGTTCCTGGGGCTAATGTGCTGCAGCTGCCATGTCCTCTCTGCATATATAGAGAGGCCCGAGATGGTGAGGGGAGAATAAAAAGTAAAAGAAAAGAAAGGAAGAAAAAGAAAGAAAGACAGAGGTTGCAGGAATGGAGAGAGAGAGAGAGAAAGATGGTGCAGAAGAGTGAGCGAGCGAGCGAGTGCAGGCAGGCTCGCGTTGCAGCTGAGTAGGGTGCTTGGGTGTTTGGCCGACACCTGAGGAGCAGAAGTAGTGGTCGCTTCCGCAGAGTGTGTTTCAGGAAGGACGGGAGTGACCAGAAGGCGGATGACTCTCCGCGGATGGCAACGGGAATCAGGACTTGGGATATGGATTCCCCTGCGTGTGAGCCCTGGTCGTTGGGGAATCCCAAGTCACTGTTTGGAGGAGCCTGCCGGAGCCAGGGATCGGTAAGGCAAAACCGAACAGTCGAAGTAGGCAGAGCATGTCAGCTGCAACTAGGGTGACTGCTCTGTTGCGGGACCCATTTGGGTGAAACAGGGGAGCCACCAACAGTAGTAGAAGGATGCATCGGATTTTAAAAGGACAGCTTCCTGCATTGTATTTGTACCTCGTTATTTTTAAAGGATTGTGTTTTTCTATTTTAACCTCCACACGTTTCTTTTATGGATTATTTATTTATTGAACATTGCACTGCTGCACTTGATTTGGACACTGTTTTTGATATCTTTTAATAAAAGCACTTTGCACTTTGTTACACCATCCCCTTGCTTATTGTTATTGCCTCACTGTCTAGCTCATCGGTGACATTACCGACGCTGTTGGGTTCAAGGGCTCCCTAACAGCCGATGGGAGCACGGAGCTGAACCCACATCGTCATAAGATCATGATTATAATTGTGACAGATGTCATCTGGCACTTTCTTCAGTAGTTCATATGCTTAGGAAACGTCCCCTGTTCAGACCTTATTATAATAAACATCTTTGCTGATTTATCTGTTATTTTTAGAATCATAATAATATATACAGTAATCCACTTATAGCAGTGGTTGGGGTGATATCAGATGGGACATACCTGTTTAAAAAGCAATCTAATGTGGAGTTTCATGGCTAGTATTTTATATTTCTGCTCCAACTATACCATAACACAGTGGGCAAATATTTTCCTATTTTATTTAAAAATATAAACAAATGGACGTTTACATGAAACAGTTCAAAGATTCTTTTCAATCTGTCTTACATTTGTTAATGTAGTTCTCAGTTTATTGAACATGCTGAACCACTGCAAACCTTTCAGGCAATTTGACTTCTGTGAGTGATAATGTCAAATTAAGTCATCTTCTTTCTTTCTCTTATACTTTCGTGAGGTATGAAGGTATATGGTCTGTCATGAATAGGATGTATTATTAAATATCTTGTCATGTAATTTACTCATTGTAATGTATTTTTAATCAGTAAAGTTAAAAAAAAAAATATATGCCAATGTCATTTTTATAAGTTGGATTTTATTGAGTTTATAGACCATATTATAAATATTTAAAACCCAGTTCAAGTAAATAAATATTAATCAATAACTAAAGCCCATCTCTTCTCTGTTTGTAGAACTATGTGAATAGAAGGTCCATTATAAAATAGATAACACATATAAAATAGAACAGACAGAGGCTGATCAGACTTATTTTAGTGCAACTTTGATAAATTCTTGCCAAATACTCGAAGGCTTTTCCACCATTCCCCACAAAGGGATGAAGTTTGACAGCGTAATCCAACATCGAGTTTATTATCAGTTATTGCTCAGAAATTATGCAGTTGTTTCAGTTAGATTGCCTTACTACGACTCTGTGAAATTTATCCTTGATTGTGATTATTTTCTTCTGTCTTGAAAAGACAACCCGTATGTGTGCATACACTGCTTCAAAGTGAGGCACACTTTTGTGATTGCTATACGGATATGTGTGGCATCTCCAATGTTGTGGAGAAAGCTACTATTAGACATGTCAAATTTTAGGGGCTTCCTCAGGTATATTAAAATCTCAGATGTAAAATGGTAACATTTATGGAGACTTTATAAAACCATGCTAGAATGCTTGATTTGTGATGTGAATAGCTTTCTCTTGTCAATATTTGGGAAAGGAGCTGTGCTTGTATGTTGATTGTTTAGGAAGGGACATGATGTATTCCACATTTTGCCAGCTTTTTCTACTTCTTAAATAGTGCAGCTGAGATCAGTATTTCTGACAGGTTATTTTCGACATTTCATCCCATGAGTAGATTCTGTGCTCATGAACCATTACAGCTTCAAAACATTAATCCTTAACATTAAAATTGCTCTTTTGCATGTTGGTTTCAGGGCATTGGTTGCCCCAGTAACTTGGCTAGATTTAATCAAATCTTCTTTTCAGGAAGAGCCAATGCCTGAGCATGTTTCAGAAGCTAGGATTATTAAATTAAAATCTTTTGGCCTCATATATCACATATTCCTGGCTTAATCTGTACCAGAAATAGAGGTTTGAGCAATATCCGTTTTTCTGGTATGGAATTAGCTTGCTTTTCGTAAAACCTGATTTACTTTAGCCAGATTTCCAAACGTTCTTTCTTTATGGAACAGACCCATGTTGCCATATTTATCAAGCATCTCAGAAGTGCTTGGGAATTAGGATAAGAATTTGTTCTACCTCAGAGTGTGATGGGAGAAGCAGTTATGAAACATCCTACTCCCACTCCCAGTGAGGAGAAAGAGGTGCCATTTAATGAATGATGTCAAGATTTTATGGCACCTGAGCCTCAAACTGGCAGTCATGGTGATGTCTTGTGGTTTTAATAATAATAAAAGAAGTAGCTGAAGAAGAAGGAAAATATAATAAGGTAGGATATTTTGCTAAGCTGCACGTAATTGTTGCCACTTCATAACAACATCAAGAATAGTAAAGTAATAAGATGAAAATACTGAGACACATTCACTGAATGGTAACAGGTGTGTTTATTTAATAGTAAATGATTCACAACCATACTTTCAGAGAAATCACCTTTCTCTTGTTAAGGCCACAGGAAATGCCTCCTAAAATAACAACTACTAACTAGCCATGGCTATTCTTGTGCAGTTTCTGAAGTTGTGATCACTCTTCATCTCTCTGGAGTTGCATGCATCATGTCTGTCTATAGCTGTGATCCCCCTCTTATCTTCAGCAAGGCTCTATTTATCCAATGCCCGATTAGACTATGCTTGCCTTCTTGAACTTACACTTTGTAAAGTGTAATGTGAATGTTCCAGGGGTTCATGGAATGTAGAACAAAGTGTACCTGCGTTGCATTTTGCTGTCAATCACCCATCCAGACCCGCTTATCTTCAGGGTAATAGGCAGGTTACTACGGTATAGTTTGAATCCATTACCACCTGTGTGTTGATATTGTGATATCATTTGTGATTCACATTTGTGTGCTCCACACTTGGGGCATTGATCTTTATGTGAATGCTGATTTGCATGAATGCAGCTAGCTTTAACATTTCCTCATGTTATGTCATGAGGAAGTATATAAATCTTCTACAAACTCTGCCACCTCCAGCTCTGTCTCATGCTTTCTGGTCAGTGCCACCGTCTCCAACTCATATAACATAGCTGGTCTCACTACCATCCTGTAGACCTCCCTTTCACTCCTGCTGATACCCGTCTGTCACAGATTACTCCTGACACTCTTCTCCACCCATTCCACCCTGCCTGCACTCTCTTTTTCACCTCTCTTCCACAATCCCCATTACTCTGTACTGTTGATCATAAGTATTTAAACTCATCCACCTTCACCAACTCTACTCCCTGCATCCTCACCATTCCACTTACCTCCCTCTTATTTACACACATGTATTCTGTTTTGTTCCTACTGACCTTCATTCCTCTCCTCTCTAGAGCATATCTCCACCTCTCCAGGGTCTCCTCAACCTGCTCCCTACTATCGCTACAGATCACAATGTCATCAGCAAACATCATAGTCCACGGGGACTCCTGTCTAATCTCATCTGTCAACCTGTCCATCACCATTGCAAATAAGAAAGGGCTCAGAGCCAATCCCTGATGTAATCCCACCTCCAACTTGAATGCATCCGTCACTCCTACCGCAGACCTCACCACTGTCACACTTCCCTCGTACATATCCTGCACAACTCTTATGTACTTTTCTGCCACTCCCAACTTCCTCATACAATACCACAGCTCCTCTCGTGGCACCCTGTCATATGCTTTCTCCAGGTCCACAAAGATTCAATGCAACTCCTTCTGGCCTTCTCTAAACTTTTCCATCAACATCCTCAGAGCAAACATTGCATCTATGGTGCTCTTTCCTGGCATGAAACCATACTGCTGCTCACTAATCATCAACTCACTTCTTAAGCTAGCTTCCACTACTCTTTCTCATAACTTCATGCTGTGGCTCATCAATTTTATTCCCCTGTAGTTACTGCAGTCCTGCACATCCACCTTATTCTTAAATATCGGAACCAGTACACTTCTTCTCCACTCCTCAGGCATCCTCTCACTTTCCAAGATTCCATTAAACAATCTGGTTAAAAACTCCACTGCCATCTCTCTTAAACACCTCCATGCTTCCATAGGTATGTCATCTGGACCAACGGCCTTTTCATTTTTCATCCTCTTCATGGCTGTCCTTACTTCCTCCTTGCTAATCCGTTGCACTTCCTGATTCACTATGTCCATATCATTCAAACTCTTCTCTCTCTCGTTCTCTTAATTCATCAGTCTCTCAAAGTAGTCTTTCCATCTGCTCAACACACTCTCCTCGCTTGTGAGTACGTTTCCATCTTTATCCTTTATCACCCTAACCTGCTGCACATCTTTCCCAGCTCGGTCCCTCTGTCTAGCTAATCGGTACAGGTGCTTTTCTCCCTCCTTAGTGTCCAACCTCTCATACAACTTATCATACACCTTTTCTTTAGCCTTCACCAACTGTCTCTTCACCTTGCGCCTTATCTTCTTGTACTTTTGTCTACTTTCTGCATCTCTCTGACTATCCCACTTCTTCTTTGCCATCCTCTTCCTCTGTATACTCTCCTGTATTTCCTCATTCCGCCACCAGGTTTCCTTTTCCTCCTTCCTCTTTCCAGATGTCACACCAAGCACCCTTCTTGCTGTCACCCTTACTACATCTGCTGTAGTTTCCCAGCTGTCTGGTAACTCTTCACTGCCACCCAGTGCCTGTCTCACCTCCTCCCTAAACTCAACCTTGCACTCTTCCTTTTTCAACTTCCACCATTAGATCCTTGGCTCTGCCCTCACTCTCTTCCTCTTCTTGATCTCCAGCATCATCCTACAGACCACCATCCTATGCTGCTTAACTACAATTTTGCCTGCCACCACTTTGCAGTCTTCATTCTCCTTCAGATTAACTCTTCTGTAAAGGATGTAATCTACCTGTGTGCATCTTCCTCCACTCTTGTACGTAACCCTATGTTCCTCCCTCTCCTTAAAATATGTATTCACCACAGCCATGTCCATCCTTTTGGCAAAATCTACTATCCTCTGACCGTCTTCATTCCTCTCCTTGACACCATACCTACCCATCACCTCCTCATGTTCAATGTTCCCTTCACCAACATGCCCATTGAAATCCGCTCCAATCACCACTTTCTGTCCCTTGGGTACACTGTTCATCACTTCATCCAACTCACTCTTCTTTCTCACCCATTGCACACCCAACTTGCGGTGCATATGCACTAACAACATTCATCATCACACCCCCAATTTCCAGCTTCATAATCATTACTCTGCCTGACACTCTTTTCACTTCCAAAACACTCTTGACATACTGTTCCTTCAGAGTAACTCCTACCCCACTTCTCCTCCCATCCACACCATGATAGAACAATTTGAATCCCAGTCCACCTGGCCTTACTCCCCTTCCATTTAGTCTCTTGCACGCACAATATATCAACCTTCCTTCTCTCCATCATATCTGCTAACTCTCTCCCCTTACCAGTCATACTGCCAACATTCAAAGGTCCTACCCTCAGTTCCACTCTTTTTACTTTCCTCCTCTCCTCCTGCCTCCAGATACGTCTCCCCCCTCTTCTCCTTCTTTTTTTTCAGCCAACAGTAGCCCAATTTCCACCAGCACCCTGTTGGCTAACAGTACTGGTGGCGGTCGTTGTTACCGATCCAGTATGGAAATTCATATTGTTGTCCTCATATTGATTTGGCAAAATTTTACACCGGATGTCCTTCCTGACGTAACCCTCCCCATTTATCCGGGCTTGGGACCGGCACGAAGAGACACACTGGTTTGTGCATCCCCTCTGGCTGGGTTAGTAACCTAAATTACTAAAATTGATTAAAAAATGTTTTTATTCCTATACCTAAGACCAAGACCAAATTTGTATCACTCAGCTATTTTTGAGATAGATAGAATTGTTTTCCTAGTGTGTGACACTTGATAAATGCTGGTTTTTGTTAATTTAGAGGCCTGTTCATGTCTTTTTACCACTTATGCTCCTTTACAACATATTCAAGAAGAGATACTGATAAAAAAAATTAAGGAAGTTAGACAGATTCATTTTCACAACATTTTTAAATTGTAAATAGGGACATATTGTGGTGCAGGAATTTCATATTTAAGACACAGTTGATTAAGGATGCATATTGTACATATTGTTTATATGGAGGTCTCTGAAGGTTCAGCTCCCTAATGATGTCCATGAATTAAATATGGTATGGGTTAAAGAAAGCTGAACTACCTAATTATTATGCCCTGGAGCAGCACATAATAGTATCTCTTTTTAAAAATGCGTACTAGTATACATTGGGTAAATGATGCACATGTGAATTGCTAGTAAACTGACAATAATCACAGAACACGGCAGCAAGGCATACAGAGAGGAATTTGAGCAACATTTCCTCAAGGCCAATCAAGCTCTTGTTCCATTATTTTTTAATTCCTTCCATAGTCTCAAAGGAAGAATATTAATAACCAGAAATAAATTTGGTATGATGCGGTTTTATATTTTGCAAAGGCACTCTTGTAGAAAGTGGCACTGACTGGATTCTAAATATCATTTATTATCGGAATTCTTGAACTTGAATCCTAACTTACATCCTTAGAAAAGACACCCCATCTCTGGTCAATGAAGAATATGAGCTAATCATTGCTAACACTAGCAACGTAAATATAAACTGAGATTAATGTTTTATTATTCTCACAGAAATTAATTCGAAATGTATCACAGTCAAGGTCATTTACAGATTGCTTGTACAAAAACTCAAGCTAAATGACTCCTTTGCCTCTGTGCCCACAAAAGTAATAAATCAGGTTCCATCACTAATGATCCCCATGTAGTTATTAAGGAATTTCATCAGTACTACTCCAAACTGTTCTCTGATTCTTTCAGCTCCTCACTTTCCGCTATCAAATCATTTCTTGATAGTGTTCTTGTCTCCTGACTCTCAGTTGATGATGGCTCCCTTTTGGAAAACTCTGGCTTCCCTACCTGAAGTTAAGTAGGCACTGCTCTCCATTAATACTGGCAGAGCATCTGGCTTGGATGGTTTTCCTCCAGAACTGCTTTTTGCATTTTTGACAAGCTGCTTTATGTCAAAGCTATAGACCCTTGACCTTCATGAACACTTATGTAAAAGACCTTAGAAGAACAGATACAAAGGATTATCTGTAATATAATTCACACAGATCAGTCTGGTGTTATTCGTTGTGATTTAGCTTCTGATAACGTGTGCAGATTCACCCCTTTCTAATCCATCATCTGTCCTCTCTCTTGATACTGAAAAAGCCTTTGATTGTATGAAGTGACAATTTTTATGGGGAGTTCTGAACAAGATGGGCTTTGGCCAAACCCATATCACCCTGATTAAAACCCTATACTCCTCCCCCTCTGCAATTATTCTGACTAACTCAAACATCTTCTTTCCATATTTGTATACGGGTCAGTTAAGGATGCCCATTAACCTCTGTGGTAGATGGCCGGCTTCATATTCCGGCCCTCACCCCCAGGCCGCCAGGAGGAGCTCTCCCGACAGCATGGACGGGCCCCAAATTCCAGCAGGGCCTCATGGACTATGTAGTTTTTATACACAGCCCTGCTGGATACCTTGGGGACCACCAGGAGTCGCTGTAGGGAGGCTCATGGACTCATATGTGCCCTATAACCTGAAAGTACGTCCTGGTCACGTGAACAGGAGAGATGACGTACTTCCAGGTTGAAGAAAAGGACTTCTTCCCTGACCCGGAAGGAATAAGGACTTGTGGGTAATGGAACAGGAACACCTCCGGGTCAGGGGGTATAAAAGACTCTGGGAAAGCCCAGTACACTGAGCTGAGCTGGGAGGTAGGGTGGCGAAGTGTCTGGGAGAGGAGGATTGGTATTTGTGATAGTGTTTATTGTTTATATGAGTAGTGTGGAGTGGAGGGTGCTTGGTGCACTGTATTATTGCAAAATAAAAGAGTCTTGGACTTTTACCTGGTGTTTGGAGTGGTACCTGAGGGTTCAAGAGGTGGATCAGAACCTCTACTGCGACACCTCTCATTTACAGTGTTTTTAGGGTTCAGGCATGCAAATGTATTAACAATTTCAGTCAAACAATGGCTGTATAAAATAATAATTATAATAAGAGATTTCTAAATATTGCTTGTGTTACATTTTTACAAAAGGCGCACAGTGTATCCACATTCCCTTGCTGGCAGCCATAAGCAGCGACTGCACAACTATGAATGTGACTCTGTGGGCTGAGCCTACTTTATATTATATACTGTATGTATTATATATATATTATGTTTACTGCACTGCTGAAAACCATATGTAATTACAAAATCAGTGGATAATATTTTTCAATTAAAAACATTGTTTCAAGGACAGCAATTTGAAAGTGTATAGCAGGGGTCTCCAACCTTTTTCACCTGAGAGCTACTTTTACAAAATGAAAATGGCAGAGAGCTACTCATGTTTTCTAACCTTTATTCTCATAACTTATTTTAACCCAAACAAACTGAATAAGCTTGTTTTGCCTGAACATTTACAAAATGTTGGTGTCCACAACTAACATTTTGCATTAAAACATCACAAAAAGCATTAAGTTCACCTGCAAGTGCATTTTCTATGCCTGTGTGCATTTTCTAGTGTATCTCACACTATTGAATTAAAACATGAATGCTGTCAAAACAAAACAATGGAATTACAAATACACAGATATTACTTATTCATTTGTTATTTTGTTCCATGTCACTGTTTCACTTCACAAGAGTATTCACATGTCCAGTTGCATGTGTGATGTGTTTTTTAGTTAGTTAGATGACTGGCACTGCGTGGAGTCATCAGGAGAGGCAGGTGTATGGTGGAGTGTAGCCACTTAGGTTCAGCCTTATGGAGTCATTTAAATGTTCATGTCAGTCTTGTTCTGAACTTTGATTTCAGAAAAGGCAGATTCACAGACGTATGTAGACCCAATCAGAGCAGACATTTTCAGCGCTGCTTGGTGAAGATTCTTATATTTATCTGGTTCTACTAAGCTCCAGAAATGCTGAGAATACTGTTGAGACTTTAACTGCACATTATTTTGAAGGTTTACTAATATATAATATATAAAATCCAATGTCTCTCTGTTTGTATATCTATCTGCTTTTCACGAGAGAACTACTTAATGGATTTAGATCAGGTTTTTTTCTATAATTTGCTTGAATATTCCGGTTAAATTTGTGACTACTCTCATTTTGCTATGTATCATAGTTCGCTTGTGATACCGATTTATTAGCGTAAATCCGAGTGAGATGCAGCAGGCAGAGGGGAGGGGGGGTGTGGCCCTCCTCACTCATGCTGCAGCCTTGGGGCATGTTTCTTACCCCTGCTTAGCTAGTGAATGAGAGGACAATTAAATTCAACTTTGTTTGATATTTAAAATAAAGTGTTTCTTAGGTCTTGATGAGTTTGAGTCCGGATATTCTCTTAAGTGTATGCCTTATTCAAAAGATAGTTTGCAATTCAGATTGTGGATTGTGATTTTGTGTTAAAAGGATCGTGATATGATTTTTTGGTAAGATCGCCCGCCCCTAATTTGAATAATCATGTTTTCAAATTTATGTTGGATTCATTAACCCTTTGGCGAGCTACTTGGAAAGGGGTTGTGAGCTAACAGTAGCTCGCGAGCGACGTGTTGGAGACCCCTGGTGTATAGTTTCAAACCATATGACCAATGACAGCTGCTGTTAAAACATTTTCATTTTCTTTTATTTTAAAAATGAAAATATTAACATATTGAGTCTAACAAAGGTTCGGAAGGTCAGTGCTATTGCTCTGTGTATCCTCCTTTGACTGTGGTGGGTTGGCACCCTGCCCGGGATTGGTTCCTGCCTTGTGCCCTGTGTTGGCTGGGATTGGCTCCAGCAGACCCCCGTGACCCTGTGTTCGGATTCAGCGGGTTGGAAAATGGATGGATGGATGGATCCTCCTTTGACTTGTCATAAATAATGTGCTTTCTGACATAACTTACAAGCACTTTTACATGACTATGTGCACCTTTAACACTTTTCAGGAAGTGCTAGAGTCTTCTCAGACGTAACCCTAAATGAGACTGCAGTCCATCACAGCTCACATCCACACACAGCTGACATCTAGAGTTATCAACTAAAGCTGTGTCTGTTTAGGATGTAAAAGAAAACTGAACATAACCTATAAGTATGTTGTAAGAACTGTTTAAATGAAATTAAATAATCCAGGATGTACTTAAGTGTCATTACTCTAAGTCTTTGATCCCAAGTTGGCATTCGTGGGTTAGTAAGTGTGAACTGTACTCTAGTCGGGTTGAGTGGGCTACAAAATCAATTCCTCTTTGTCTCCCACTGTGTTACTTTTTGTGTTCATGCCTGCCATACTCATTAAATAAAAGGTCTGATTTCTGTATTTAGCGGTCTAGCACAGTATCCATCTAAGTCTGAGTAGCAGCCAGAGGTGCTTCATTATGCAAAGCATATAACAGCAATATTACATAACAAAGGAATGATACAATTAATTCAACACCCAGAGAAAACTTATCAGAATGAACAGATGCAGTACAATAAAGCCATACATTTCAAATTGACAAAAGCAAACCGAGTAGAATAAAATCTAACTCAAAAACAGATAAAGGCTTGTTGTTTGCAGAAGAAAAGGAAGCATTTAGGAGTAACATTTGAAAACGGCTTAGAAAGAGTTTTCATTTGGGATACAAATGTTTACCTAACATTCATCTTATTTCAGGTCAAATATGAACAAAGGCCCATTCCAGCAGCACCCATTACAAGGTCTGGTTATAAACTAAATAACAATACAGCCAATGCATACACAGACAACTAGGTCTCTTGGCTATAACTGCAAACAAATTTTTGGGCATTGAGAATATTCAGATGAATTCTTGACTTGTATGGGGAGACCATAAAGACTGCAAACCTAACAGTTTGCCATCCTGAAATACTATAACCATTACATTTGTTGTTCATCCATTATCTTCACTCTGGCTTTGTTGCTGTATTTGCATAAAATACACCTGTTTCTCTAAATCCATTGTTTTATTCAGTTTAGTTTGGTTAGATGTGTGTAGATGAATGAATACACAGTGTGTCTTGTGCTGTTCTTGATAAAGTATAAAGCATTTCAAAGTATAACTATTGTTAGTTTAAAGACTAATGTTAGACTGGCTCAATTTTTTTTGAAGTGAACCTTTTTTAAGTATTATTATTGTTATTAAATACTTTACATTATATATAAAGAACACTGACATATTTTAAAATGGTTAACTTAAAGTGATTTTTTGTGCTTTTGAACTTTTGTATTGTTGAAATAAAAAAGATGATTTTTCAATTCCTGACAATAGGTTTTACTGCTTTGTTTGAAAGCTGGTTCAATGAATGCCCCAGGGCAAGAAATAGATTCAAGTAGGGAATGAAACTGATTAAGCAAAGTCTTGTAATGACTTTCATTAGAGTAAAACTAAATCAATGTTTAATCCACACATGTCTTAATACCAACAAGCATTTTGTCAGTGCTTAAGAGAAAAAGAGTAGAGAAGGTAATCGCTCCTTCTGCTTCACACATTTTTTTTCTTCTCTGCCAACAACCAAGCACCTGTGATGCTGAATGCCAAGAGTTTACATCTTGCTTTCAGTATACAATTTTTGCACTTAATTCTGAGTTTGATACCTTTTTTCATACTGACCTCTGACTCACTGAACATCCATCCATCCATCCATCCATTATCCAACCCGCTATATCCTAACTACAGGGTCACAAGGGTCTGCTGGAGCCAATCCCAGCCAACACAGGGCGCAAGGCAGGAAACAAACCCCGGGCAGGGTGCCAGCCTCACTGAACATTATTGAATAAACTTCTAAAAGCAACATTTAATCTCATTTAGCCAAATATCCTTTTGCATTCCCCATTTTTTTCCTGAAGATTGAACATTTCTTTATCTCTTTCATCTAATGCTTTTCAGACTTTTTATACTGATATTTTGAGTTGTTTCAATCAGTCTGTTTTGCAGAAATGCTGCTTTTTTACATGTTTTATATCAGTTTTAATTATATAAGAAAATGTATAAAGTAATACATTTTATTAAAGATAAAAATGCTAGTAATATAAAGTATTGTAGTGCAGCTGATAATCAATTTAAGTAATTTGATGGGGGAACATGGTTAGGACTAAAGTTGCAAATTTTTTGTTTGGGTACAGGACAGAAGACAGACCACTGAGGGAACCCTGTGGTTAGGTGCACTGGCAGTCTACAGATTATTGTACATCTTTTAAAGGCTAGTAGTTGGCAGCAGGAGACCCTGTTAAGCGGCCCCATGTTACCCATCATAACAGAGAATTGACCAGAGGCCTTATGTATAAATGGTGCGTACACACAAAAATGTTGCGTAAGCCCGTTTCCACTGGCAAATCACGGTGTATAAAACCTAAACGCACATTTTCACGGTAGCTCAAACCCTGGCGTACGCAAGTTCTCCGCTCGGTTTTGCAAACTGGCACTCAGCATAAAAGCAGTGCTACTGTTCCAGTGTGGCTTCCCTTTCTTTTTCAGATCCACATCCCTGACGCAGCTTTATAAATACACTGAAATTAACCGCATATTGTTTATTAGTTTAAGGCATCTGATTGTAATTAACCTGTAACAATATAATGGTCCACGGAATGGCCAAACTATTCCAAATACCACAGCTGCTTTATCGTTGTTACACTCATTGCACCACTCAAAGAAGCTGATCGGAAAGAGTATTATCGGTATACAGCATCAAGCACATGCTGCCTCAGCCATGCTGTCTACTTGAACTGCTCTCATCCGACAAACGCTTCAGAGCCTTTCCTGTACAGACCTCATGGTTCAGAAACACTTTCATCCCAAGAACTATAAATACAACACTCAATTAATCCATCAAGTGCTCCTTATAGAACTGTTTGTACTTATTAGTACAATTACCTCACTGTACACTTGTGATACAGTTATAATATTGCACAACCTGCGCCACTTTATAAAGCGCGTATTTACATATGATAACGATATCATTTTTAAGATGAAATGCAGCAAAATATGTTATTTATATTATACAGATAAAACTTTAACTTCATTTAAATAATCTATATTTTTAATAATTAAACATATGAGGACATGCTGCCGCAGTGCGAGCATGGAGATGGCGCTCCGTTCACAGATTTTTTTTTTTTTTGTTTGTTCCTGCCTCGCACTATATTCTTGCTGGAACTGGCGCGACACTGCGGAAAGACAGATGGATAGAATAATTAAACATGTACTACGAAGATATTTCAATGTTTCTTAAAAGTTTTGAAGAATCTGCGTTCTAAGCTTACAGATGGCTTAACATCTATTACAGAGCTGATTGTGTGTAGATTGGTTACTTGGAGAAAGAAAAGGAAGGACAGGAATTGGGGCTTAGTACATTTGAAAGAGACAGTACTGCTGCAATAAATTATTTCATTGAAGGTTGCGCATTGTGCAGCAAGCATCTTGTGGGAGGCAGGAACAATCTCTGGATGGGGTGCCAGTTAGTCACTATCTCTGCGCCATGGCTCGTCACTATCACTGCGCCACCGTGTTCCCATGTTTAATAACATGCTTTAACTCTTATCATCATGAAAATGATATCACGTATACATCTCAGTATTTTAATTATTCAGAGAGCTGTAATATTATGAATGTAATGGATTCTTTGTCCTGTCGGAGGAATAGAAAGCATGTTTAAAAAAGCAGGTAGTGCACATAGCGCACATAGAAGATCAAATACAAAACAAAACATTTAACGTGTTACTTTAGCTACAATGGCATTTGAGAAACTAGTAAATTAAATGAGTTTAAGATGAAGTTTATGATGTTCTACTTTAATGACAAAATAAACTACATGATTAAAGTGTAGTCCAAAGACATGCAGGTTAGGTGCATTGGTGATTCTAAATTGTCCCTAGTGTGTGCTTGGTGTGTGGGTGTGTTTATGTGTCTCCTGCGGTGGGTTGGCACCCTGCCCAGGATTGGTTCCTGCCTTGTGCCCTGTGTTGGCTGGGATTGGCTCCAGCAGACCCCAGTGACCCTGTGTTTGGATTCAGCAGGTTGGAAAATGGATGGATGGATGGATGATTAAAGTGGAAATTTTGAGATTAAAGTTGACATTTCGTGCTTTTTTCCCACTGTGTGCCTATTTTTTTTTCTCTCTACCCTAATAAGTTTTCATATGACACTCAGACGGTGGGCTACGACTCGCCTTTTCACGGCGACTTTGATATCTGACAACTTCTTTTTTATTTCGGGCACTGTGCGACTTTGTGAACTTGAGCTTTCGAGTTTCTCCGACACTCTATGTCACTCGATCAACTTCCTTTTATTGATTATATCACTGTTAAAACCAACAAGTAGTACGTTTTTCCTTGCCTCCACTTGGTATTCGCTGAAATTCTTCTATTTTCCTCCGTGCTTTTACCATTGCCTTTTCACAGAGTGCTGAGCTTAAGGGCTATTTATATTGTATTGCATATTCAAAGAGGCAAAATTCTTGGGGCGGGACAGCAGGCGCGTGCACGTGCGTTACTTTTCATTCTGACTGGGATTTATGTAGCGGAAGAACGTGGAAGTTGGCGTTCGCACAGATTTATGCATCTGGATTATTTTGTGCGTAAGCACATTTCCGCTTTTCTCCATACGCCATGTTATAGTGTGAATTCTATGCATGGCGTTATACATGAGGCCCCAGGTGATTGTCAGACCTTATAAAAAGGAACTGGATCTTTGGACAACACTGACTTCTGGTACAATTAGCAGGAGCTCTAGAAGAGTAAAAGCTGTTCCTGAATCCAGATATAATTTCTAGAATACAAATAGTCCTTGTACTGACCACGAAAGGTCAAACAAGTCTGCAGGCTAGTTTAAATATGCATCCATCTACTTTCTGGACATTATATCCTGACTCTGAGATTTTGGTCTAAGACTTGAGGCACATGGAACTTGCCTTATTTGTCTGTTTAAGCCCAAGAATTTATTATATTTATTATATGTATTATTGTAATTTACATCTTTATATATTATCGCATTGGTGGTTATGTTTATGTTGTTATATTGTGAGCTAATAAATAAAACAATCATTTACCACAATTTGGTTGAAATAGATCACTTGTGTAAAACAATAATCTGGCCATAAAAGAACCTTTTAGCCAGAAAGCATTTTAATTTGAGTTGGAAGAAAGAGGTTTGTTAAGAGCTTGAACAAGAAGAGTAGCCAAAAAGACACAGAGTTAAAGAAGGTATGTTAGAGGATTATATTAGGTAAACATTAGTAAGAAAGTGCAAAAAGCTCCGCACCTGTTAGACAGGTATGCAAGCATTGCTTAGCAAGTGTAATGGAAGGACAAGCTTCCCAAATAGAAAGGCGAGATCGTTGCCTGGCCAGAATGGATTGGATAGACATCCCGAACAGGTGGGACAATGAAGTGGATGGCCAAGGGGAGAAATTGCTTATCAAGGCTACATTCTCCACCAAAGCACAAGAGGACATTGTCCCTTTACTGGAGTTCCATGTACACACCCATGGGGTAACCTGGGAATTGCAGTCTCATTAGGCAGCCCTGCTGGGTGTTGTGGGTGCTGCCATGGGGAGCTATCAAAAGCAGGTATGTCTACTTTGAGGCATGTAAACCTGTCTTAAAAGTGCCTCTTCCGTGTAATGTCGTGAGTCTGGTACCCCCAGGTCCAGCACAGAAGGAACTATCTCACCACAATCTGGCTGTTGGAGTTACATGTGGAGGAAGGACAAAGCTCACTCAGAAAGAATGGATGAGGAAAAAGAAGAAAAAATGTTTCATGAATTCTGGAAGAAGGAGCCTGCTTAAAGGCATTTCCTTTAAAGTAAAAATGTTCATTTGAAACATTTGAAACTGGAACTGTGGTCACATAATTGTGTCTGGGATTTGAGGATCTGTGACACCCTCTTCAGATCTCAGAAGGTTCATTTGGGCAGTCATAGTATTTGTTTTTTCCTATGTATTCATATTGTGTCTTATCCTTTTGTTGTCCCC
The DNA here is from genome assembly GCF_900747795.2 of Erpetoichthys calabaricus. Classification (NCBI taxonomy): domain Eukaryota; kingdom Metazoa; phylum Chordata; class Cladistia; order Polypteriformes; family Polypteridae; genus Erpetoichthys; species Erpetoichthys calabaricus. Next base: position 225,333,443 of record NC_041394.2, on the reverse strand, counting down.
TTCCTTGTGTGATTTTATTTTGGAATAAATCCACCATCTTTTACATACTGTTGGGTTCCTTGTTGTTATTTAAGTTTGGGAACTGTTTGAGAGAAATCCCTCTATTGAACACTTCTCCAGAAGCCATTCAAAAAAACTGTTAACATAATATCCTTTCACCCACTCTGTGAATCCTCTTACTGAATAGCAATATTATGTGGAGGTATAGCCTATCCCAGCATATTTCTGCTCAGTCCTGAAACCAACCCTGAACAGGTTGTCAGTCAAGTGTACTCATTAAACCTCTTCACACTTATCGAAATAAAAAATCATTAGCCCACTTCCCATATACTGTACATTTTTAGGATGTGGAAGGAAACTAGAATAACCAGATAAAACATGGGGACAAGAAGCACTGATAGGTAATGCAAGAGTTAAAATCTAATATGAAAACACTTGCTGTGTGAATCTGCTCTCTACTCTACTCGCTGAAACAGTCTTCTTCCTAGCATTTATCACGTGTTAGTGCAGGGTCCACTTTTTGGCATATCATTCTCCACTTCTTCCTGTCCAAGGTGTCTCCAGGTGTGGTGTCGGCTTGTTTCATGTCCTCGTTTAGTTCAATCCAGCCATCGCTTCTTCTGTCGTCCACATGGTCTTTTGCCATCAGGGTTCAAAGTGAAGGGCTTTGTTGGCCACTGTCTGGTCGTTACTCTGTATCATGTGACCGCACACGTTTCTTTCATCTTCGCTGTGATTGGCACCACTCCCATCACTCTTCCTACATCTTCGTTCATTACAAGATCCAACCAGGTCAAGCCTAGGTTCAAGAGTAACTTCTGCATTTCCATGACATGTAGTGATTGGATGTTGCTAACCAACAACGTTAGCGGCGACTGGTCAGACAACAAATGGATTGCAACAATACTTACCAAAAAGTGACATTTTAGTAAATTAACATTTGTACTCTATTAAACTATAATATTTTTAAAATTAGAAATGTATATGTTTTAAATATGGTTGTTATGCGGTTAAAGTTCTGTATTAGGTATTATGTAAATTTTTTTCACTTTAATAGAGTATGGCAGAATATTTAAGCGAATATAATGTTAACAGCATAATATAACTATATATAATATATTAATGCCTTAATGAAGATGTAAACCACTTTTTTTGCAATTTAGTATAAAATTTATAAAACTTTGATAAACTGTGCATTTGGATTTAATTTTAGTATACTTTATACATTATGACACATCCTATAAAAGACAGAAACCATCATCAGAACTATCATTGTAACAACAGAACTTCATTATACATTATATGTAGGCATGTGGAATTTACTTAAAAAATTAATTAATTGTAAATAAATTGTGGTCCAGCTATAATGCATAGCTAGTAACCTTTTTAATCTAATGAAAGACTTCTTACTCAAAATTCTATAAATATGTTCCTTTTTATGTCACCCTTTTTCAAAGTTTTACAAGAAGCAATACATTTTTAAATTATTAGGTTAAAAAAGATCATTTTCACTGGCCTTTAGTAATTTCAACGTGTGCGTGGTGACAAAACGTAACAAAAGATATTTCAACCACAATGTTGTGGTTTGAATTATTTTTAAATCGTATTACAGTAGCATAAAATATTATTAAACATGTAACATTAGATTTACCATTGACTGGCAGATATGATTCTGGTTTTATTTTACAGCATGTAAATCAAAATAACGCTTATGGCATTAGCTCAAAAAATCTGAAGGAATCTTGGGAATTCAGTGACTCTAAGGTGAACATCTATCTGGATAACTTGTGATTTGTGACAGCCTGCATTATTTAAAAATTATAGATAATCTGAAATGTGACTGCTGCATGCACTCATTTTAGACAGACTCAAAGGAAATTTGATGTATAAGAAATGATTACTACAATACCTGAACTTAGGTATTTGGTGGAAATCTTCATGACAAAGGATGACAGCCTGTCGTAGGATGAAGCTAGTGAGCCCTCAAAATGCATACCTGTTGTTCCATGGCAGTTTTCTAAAAATGCATAAAGAATTTAAGTGTTTGTGCCTAAAATGTAGGTGGACTCCACAATGTTCTTTACTCTGATTCATTATGTTATCGCCAAGACTGGGTTTTACTTGTTTTAGTTGTGGCATAAGAGGGAAGAAAATTGCAGTTAAGGATCAAGTAATTGACCCTACTGGGCTTGAGAGATCTTTCAATTCTAACTTAAACAGCTATAGTGGAATGTTTTTAGTCTGAAATTTGCTCTGTGGTGCCATAAAGTTCAAGGATGCCTGTAAGTCGCGAACTGTGAGCCTTCAGATTATAAACAAATGTTTCATTTGATGGAGCTAAAGAGGGATCTCAGTTCACTCTGTGGAGGAAACAGCTTTTAAACTGAAACAGCACACTTTCATGTGTGAGATGTCAGACTTTACACCAGCTCCAGTTCTTGCCTGGACTGTTACATGGACAATCTGTAATTATGATTCAATACCATATTGGCTGGTGACTTTGCATTTAGAGGCATTTGTTACATTTTTATCCAATCATTTGTAAACTGAACTACAGTGTATACAAATTCAGTTAAATTCATATGAGCATGGTTTATGAATTAGGAGAACCAATGATAAATTACTTGAATTGTGCACTGAAACTATCAAGTAAACTACTGATTTAATTAAAATAATGTGCTACTATTGGACTCAATTTTTAGCAAATTTAGGCTAATAATTTTAAAACAATTTAAATAGCTTTCTCATACTATGGAAGCCTGACTAACAGCAACTTAATTTAAAACAAATTTTACAATTAATGGGAGAATGAAATATGACTTGCTGTTCTTCATTTTGACAATTAGCCTAGTAAACTATTTTAAAATATTTGGTAACATGCTTTATTTCATTGCCCAAATGAAAGAAATAACATTATTGCTAATGTAGAAGAACATCTTCATGCCAGTGTAAGAACACAAGGTTGTTAAGGGGTGGCAAAACCTGTCCTCAGAACTAGTCCATGAGAAGCGGAATCACACAAGCCATTTAAAAGAGTGGGGCAACTGGAAGTCCCCAAGGATACCAGAGATTGGGCAAATAAGCATTGGCTTACAGCATTTTGACTCTGTATTGAAAAATAGAAGTTATGGATGACTGGTGGAAAAGTAAAGAACCTTTAAGCCCTAAGATGGCAGCACGCTGTGCTAATGAGTGAACAAAAGAACTCTGGGTAGTCAAGAGACAATAATAAGTCAGTGAGGGGAACCATGCTCAGTGTAGGAAATGTTTTATGTTGTGACAGGAATAATTGATTGAATGATGTTAATAATGTCCCATCCAGGGATGCCAAGTTAATTTAGGTTGAGTAAGGGATCTCATTAAGTTACAGTTCATAGGAAATACTTTGTTCCTTTTCTTGTTGTCTTTCTCTGGCATATGGGAATATTTTCAAGTGTGCCTTTGTTTCTTTGTTCAGGAGGTCCTCTCCTTCTTTGCTTTGATCGCATCTTCTGGTTGCTGGTGGTACTGCTGTTTTCTCTTCTAGATTTTTACACACAGTGTCCTTAGTTAATAGGAAAGTTATGCCTGCTGGGTGGCTGGTGATCAGTCATCTCCCATTGTTAGCAAAAGGAACATGTAGCTTTTACATAGGTCTCTCTCTGCCTTGTGCATTTGCTTTCCTTAGCAAGGTTTGGACTTGTAGCCCCCTTGTCCAATTCCAAAACAGACTGGTTTTTCACCCTTGTAGTCCTGAACTGGTTTCCTTCAGAGTAACAGAGATTGCTCCAGCCTTTTTATGGCCATGCACTAGTCTACAGGGTCCCTGTTCTAAAGAGAAGTTACAGCCAGGCCAACCAGTAAGCTGAATCGAGAAGAGGCTTATTTGGGGTGTACTAGGGTTTTTAAGGGAAGGAACTGAGGTATTGCAGTTGGATTCTTGGGTGGACTTAAGCCTATCCTTTATGGTTGACTATTGGAGCAAAGTTTTGTCCATCACGGATGACAACCATTGAGCTTGGGCTCTTTGTTGGAGCCATATGTTTAACTGGTACAATGAGAAGACTGCTCTGGGATGTCACTGTGTGATTGATCATTTTATTAGATAAGGCACAGGGGCTGCATTCTAAATAGAGGTCAGGTCAAGAAGAAGCATCAGCTTGTTAAGCTAAGGACTTTTTGTTCCAACTACAGCAAAACGGATCATGCCAGTCTATCTTACACCAGCACTGCTCTTTAAAGGTGAACTAACCTGAATGCTACATGAGAAATCTGCACCTTTAAAGACTATGAAAGGATCCAGAGTGCAGGGATATCACTTTCAACTGCGGGAGCTTTAGCCTGTCTTATCTGTAGTTAAAGAGTACTGAACTGATCAGAATGAAACTAACACACAAGGCTTTTCACTAGAAATAATATATTCTTATTCAGACATATGAAATCAGAGATTTTTTAGAATTTATTAGATGTCTTCATTACAGATGGGAGTGATAACTGTGGATCAGTAATGTATAGCACCATATCATCTCAATTGAAAGACACTTTTTATTAAGTCCTTCTTTTATAATTACCTCAATCTAGAGATGTTTAAACAAATGGAGAAGGGTTTAATGGTGATGGCAAGTAAAACTGGTTGCAAGAGAAAGCCATTTTGTTGCAAAATGAAATAATTTGTGCACATCAGTTTGGTTCAAATTTAAATTTACATAATGTATTAAATTAATAACTTTATGCAGATCTATCAAAGGCATGTTCTTATACTTTTTTTTGTTGAAAACAGCAATTGATGTCATACATTACAAACAAGTTGAAGTTGGTAGGCCTCCGTGTGTGTAATAGTTGACAAACCATGAATGCTCAGATGGAAGTGCAATGCATATTATACCCACAAACAGAGAAGAGCCCAATCAAATCTACAACAGAAAGAACACAGAAAAGCAACGGTGACCTCAAGAAGCCAAGGAAAACAGGTGTTCTGGGCAGTGCAAACAGAGTGGAGGCTTATGGCCCAAATGCCTATCCAACATCTCATCTTAATTTCACCATGGCAGAGTAGAGAAAGAAAAAAAATACTCCAAGTCAGTTGGCTGCCAAAATATAATGGCTATACAATATGTTAGCAGCCCAATAGGAAAATTTAAACTGTGAAGAGAAGTCATGAGAGACTCATGGAATCTGTCACTCCCTGCGGTTCCTAGGCATGTATTCTGACATCCTGAGTTCTAGCAACTGCAATCAAGTGTAACGTGCTCTCCAACTTAAAGTTGTGTAGTGTGATGCCAGTCTTAAGTAATATTTGTTCAATTTATGTTCTGGTTTCATAAACCTCAGTGGTGGGCAATCTTTGTCTCTGAAAATAATGGGGTAATGCATGGGTTAGAATCTAAATATGTGTTTTGTTTATTCTAAGTTGAAAGATAAGTAGGAAATTATCAGAAATGAGGATGTTATCACAGCTGTACGATTTGACACGCATAAACAGGTGATGTATGGTCATGATATGGTCAATTTAAAGGTAAATGACTCTCTGGTAAGAGAAAAAGAATATTGTTTTGAATATTGATGGAAAGACTTACAGTACATGAACCTTAAAGTTTATGACCATTAAATTTAAGATACATTAATGTTATGTGTTTGAGGTTGAGGAAATAAAGTTCAAATTCGTGATTGATAATCTTTCACATTATAGCCTATGAAGTTCAAGAATGCTGACAATGATCTTTTGATTGTTAGACTGCTTAACATCAACCAATTTTGATCAGCAGTCTAACAATCAAAAGCTCAATGTCTCACAGGGGTCAGTGCTAGAGCTGCTGCTATTTCTGTTCTATATAATTGATTTAGATAGTAATATAAACAACAAGCTAGTTTACAGATGTTACTAAACTAGTTGGACTGGCTATTGGCAGATAATCTAGAATCTGTTGATTCATTACAGAGGGTCTTGGACAGCATACAGGCTTGAGGAGATTTGTGGCAGATGAAATTTAATGTAAGCAAATGTAAGGTATTACATCCATCCATCCATTTTCTAACCCGCTGAATCCGAACACAGGGTCACGGGGGTCTGCTGGAGCCAATCCCAGCCAACACAGGGCACAAGGCAGGAAACAATCCCGGGCAGGGTGCCAACCCACCGCAGGACACACACAAACACACCCACACACCAAGCACACACTAGGGCCAATTTAGAAACGCCAATCCACCTAACCTGCATGTCTTTGGACTGTGGGAGGAAACCGGAGCGCCCGGAGGAAACCCACGCAGACACGGGGAGAACATGCAAACTCCACACAGGGTGGACCCGGGAAGCGAACCCGGGTCTCCTAACTGCGAGGCAGCAGCGCTACCACTGCGCCACCGTGCCGCCTAAGGTATTACATGTAGGAAGTAAATATTTTAGATATAAATACACATTGGGAGGTCTGAAAATTTAAAATACTAATTATGAGAAGGCTTCAGTAGTTATGGTGGGCTTATCACTGTCAACTTTTAGACTGTGTTCAGAAGCCATTAAGAAGGCTAACAAAATGTTAGGTTTTACTGTATAGCACAAAGTGTAGAATACAAGTCAAACAAGTTAGAAATTGTCCACATGGAGTAACATTCAGGCATGTTCAAGGGCTGTGCAGGCACTGTAGCTGTCAGTAAGTTCTAAAACCTTCTCATGCTATTTCAGGTTTGTGAGCACCAGAGACTATACCACCTGGGCTGGACAAAATGTTTTCAGACTTTTTGACAAGCAAACAATTTTTAGTCAGAGAATCTCTTCATGGACCAGGGGTTTCTCCATGGTGTTTTGGGCAGCACAACTCAATAGCATTCAATTGAAGAGATGGGGACCTCTGTGAGTGTTTAGGAGGTACAATCAATTAACAATAGATAGATGAGCAGGTTGTTTCTGGGTTTACAAGTGGTGGAGCTCAGTGGACTGGTGACAATTCATAGCCAACTTTCATGGGTAACAGGGGTAATATAATTGCCGTGTCTGCCTTTTCATGAACCAGCACAAGATGACTAAGACCGCTACCATTTCATGGGAAACACTGGCTTATAGTATTGGGAGGAGTGAAATGGTGGTCTACTGGTTCTCTTTCATTTGCGCTCATACAGCTGGGAAGACAGCATAAAGCAGAAACGTGCTGATAGAAAGGTTTCCTCGCATGCCTTGATGAACTTGCAGATGTAGGATTGCTTTCCTGCACACCCAGTTGTCTGTGCAAATAGCCAATGATAGACAGTAACTTTCTACCTGCACACACAGTCTGGTGGTGTTCCATTAACTTTAATTGGGGATCTGTTCTCTGATAATAGCAACTATCAGAGATGAAAAGAAGAAAATGTGCAAAATATACAAGTTGGTATAATTACTGTTAAGGTAAAATTGAACTAGCAAATTAATTTGTATATTAAGTCAATATTTCTCTGTTTTAAGATGGATGAGCTTGGACATTCACCAATACATTTCCATGGGACATTTTGAAATTTCAAAGCTTTGTACAGAGAAATCTGTTTGAGATATCTTATCAACAACTGAGTGGTCTTTGATGCATTTCTTTGAAGAATAGGTGTGCCATATTTCATCAAAATTGGTCCACTGGGGGTTGAGTTGTTTCATGAGCCACAGCCACAGATGAATAAATTAAATTACCAAATATATGGTACACAGTAGAACCTTAGGAACCTCTAATTAAGTTGAGAGGATTAGCAAGTTTTATTGAGCTGAATGGCTGGTTCTCACCGAATTTTTCTAATCTCCTAATATTGTAATATCCTTCATGATATAGATATATGTCATCTATTTCTGTTGTTTTGAAGTTTTTTTAATAGTGTTTGGTCTTGCTTTTCTTAAACTCTGCAATAATTAGTACCTTCAAAAAGCATATTTATTAAATTCTTTAAGATGTCTATTGTTTAACCCTTCCTTGTGTTTCTTTTAATTTACACTTATTGCACCATAATTTTAAGAAACTTAAATCCTTGCTTCTTGATTTTTATACCATAGGGAAGAAAAACCTCAAGAGTGTAGCTTTCTTCTCTGTCATGTGTGGGTTCATCATTCTCACTTCATTCTAAGAGGTATCCATGTTGAATATATTAAAACTGTTTGCATTATAAACTCTCACATTTTTAATGGATTGGTAACCCTGTTTTTAACAACTTTCAGACTGAGGTCAGGTTAATTTAGTAATGTTCTACTTGTCACTTTGCAGTCACCTCCATACTGTTGTGAATATACAAGCAACATAACCACCTGTACTAAGAATAAGCTTTCTGTAAACTTCCGCTGAACTACTGTACAGGAAGACAGCAACAAATTACTTCATCTGCAAAGCAGCTTATAATGGTGTTGCTTCAGAAGGATTTAATACGGGTTTCTATACACTACAGTTTGCTTATTGTTCAACTTTATGATACCTTTAAGATTTTGTGGTCAGTTCATCAATCTTCATTGACTCAGGGCGTAGTGCTTCTTTCTTCCCAACATCGCCAAGATCTGACCTTTCTTAGCTACTTGTGTAACTCAACTTTTTCTTCTGGTTCTTGTTCCCACTAGGTTTAAATGCTGTAACTATCTTCTGGCAATGCTGCTAGCAGCTATTATGTGACCTTTACCACTCACTCAAAGTGCTGCTGCTAATCTGATGTATTATGTGCCTTGCTACCACCATATTCTCCATCAACTTACTGTATTTTAGTTTATAATTTTTATACTCTGACTAACTATAGTTTGAGGCTTCTTGTGCTGTACCTTAATTTTTTTTCAAGTAGCTTCAGATAAAAGAGTCTTCTAAATAAAGTCAGTCATTATCCAACCCACTATATCTTAACACAGGGTCACGGGCGTCTGCTGGAGCCAGTCCCAGCCAGCACAGGGTGTAAGGCAGGAACAAAATCCCGGGCAGAGCGCCAGCCCACCGCAGGGCACACACACACACACACCAAGCACACACTAGGGACAATTTAGGATCGCCAATGCATTTAACCTGCATGTCTTTGGACTGTGGGAGGAAACCCACGCAGACACGGGGAGAACATGCAAACTCCACACAGGGAGGACCTGGGAAGCGAACCCAGGTCTCCTTACTGCGAGGCACCAGCGCTACCACTGCACCACCGTGCCGCCCGTCTTCTAAATAAAGACTTATAGTATTTAGAGCTCTTTTGTTTTCCTTCTGCTTGTTTCATTAGTAATACTAATTGCATTGTAAACGAATCACCGCCTAACTGACTGATTACTTCCCTACTAACTCCTCAATGTAACTTTGCCATTCAGCTGTATAGCCTACTTTTCCAAAGGCTTTGATTACATTACTTATATTCGGCAGGAGCAAACACTCTCTGAGAATAGCTTGCTTAATTCTTATACACCAGTGAAATATAACACAGTTCTGCTCACCCCCAAATAGATAACAAAAGACACTTGAGGTGTATAGAAATTAGTGTACTTTTTCTTAATTATTAATATTAGTTTAATTTAATGTGGCTGTAAAAGGTATAGGAAGCAACACTTCCTATACCTCTTTATTCAAGACAAATAAGAAAGTAACATTGAGCAGTTGAAATTAAAATACCTTTTACTGAAAATCAATAAGAACAAGTTTTGAAAGACAACTTTTTTATACATAAATAGTACAAAAAGGATTATACTCTGCTGAGATGGAAGCAATTGTATTCTAATCAGTTACATTAGCTATTTTATAGCCTCGGGGTAAGCATTCACTACTTGTATACTTTATGCTTTTTATTTTACCTTTTTCATAACTCTTCGGTTTGTTTGCAATTTATTTTATTTTCTTAGAGTTTCGAGGCTTTTTGGAATGGTTCTTCCAATTTATTTACAGTTATTTTGTTCTCAGAGGTAAGTCTGTATATACCAACTATATGTGTACACTTAACTCTCTGTACATTAAATACAATTTTCATCATTTTGGCTCTTTACACGATTACAATGGATTTGAAAAAAAGCAATCATTATGTGATTGAAGTGTAGACTTTAAGCTTTAATTTAGGGGTTTACTAAAAATATTATATGAGCCATTTAGGAATGACAGACATTTTTCTGCATAGCCCCATTTCTAATGGCTCAAAAGTATTTGGACATTTCAATGACAATCTGTTCCATAGCCACGTGGGAGGAGTTCGCTCATTATTTCATTAATTATTAAGCAGGTAAAAGGTTTGGAATTGATTCAAAGTGTAGAATTTGCATTTGGAGCCTGTCACTGTGAACTCTCAATATGAGGTCCAAACAGCTGTCCATGCAAGTAAAAACAGTTCATCATTAGGCTGAAAAAAACAAAACAAACACTTTAGAGAGTGTAATAAGAGTCAGGAACAAGAATAAAGGTTTTGGGATTTTGTACTCTGTATACTTAAAAAAAATATGCAAAAATAAAAAACACCTTTACAAACAGGGAGTTCAAAACGAAACTCACACACATAGGTAAGATGGCAGATATATATTCTGGAGACAGAAGTGATGTCATCAGGAGGAAGGATCTTGGTAGGTGAATATCGTCATTATGAGACGGGTTCTGTTGGAAGCTGTCACTGTCACTGTGAACTCTCAAAATGAGGTCCTAAGTGCTGTCCATGTAAGTAGAGTGAAAAGAGGAGAGAGTATTACTGGACAGCACCACCCCTTGGCTTAGCAGAGAAACATCTATTTTTGAGCCTATAAATTGTCTCCTTAGTGCATGTGTGTGACACATCCCCAAGCCCAAGTCGTACACACAAAAAAGAATATCACTGCTGACCTGGAGAGAGCCCCAAAGATAAACAACAGTAAACTTAAACCACCTTGTGACTGGCAATTTCAACTCCTTGTGCACCGCCATCCACTGTGAGGCGGTATGATCACTGACCAGGGTGAACTCCTGGCCTAGGAGGTAATACCTTAGCTGTGCAACTGCCCATTTAATCATCAAAGTTGATTAACTTAAATTAATTTGAAGTTAAGTTTATTTTTTCATGCAAAAAGAGAGCGGTGCTGACTGGAGTAAGGGTCTAGTTTCCTTTCCTTCCACTACTTAGGCCAGTTAGCGTGATAAACTTGTTTGCTCAGAAGACGATTAGGTTAACAAAATAATTGATGAGCCCCTTTCACTCCTTAACTTCATATGGGCCTTCCCAATGGGCCAATAATTTGGAGTGGGAAGTGGGAATGAGAACCCTGATGTGGTCACCTGGGTGGAATTCCTGGAGGGCCATGCCATTATTGTAACAGCAGGCCAGTGCTGCTTGTGGCTTCTCTCTATTTTTTTTTTGAATATTATAGACTCTTTTTTCTAATCGATTGTGTAACTGTGCGATATACTCCAAAATGTTAGTAGAGGGAAGGGCCTCTTCTTCCCACCCTTCTTTTAGGATGTCCAATATGCTGCCGGTTGATGTCTATAAAGTAGCTCAAAAGGGGAAAAACTCATAGAGGCCTGGAACACCTCCAGATAGTCAAAAAGTACCAGGAGGAGTAACTGATCCCAGTTCCCCCCATCGTCACTGACCACCTTGCGTTGCATTTGTTTCAGGTTCTGATTAAACCTCTCAACTAGACCGCTAGTTGGAGGATGATATACTGCAGTCTTTAAATGCTAAATTCTGAGTAATCTGGCAACTTCCCTGAAGGTCTCTGAGGTAAAAGGCATCCCCTTGTCTGTTAAGACTTTTTTAGGGATGCCAATACATGCTAAGACCCCTACTAATTTACGTGCAATGTTCTTAGAATAGGCAGTTCTCAATAGGTTAGCCTCAGGATAATGAGAAGCATAATGGATGAGAAGGTCCCACAATGTCCACCCCTAAACACTTGAAGGAAATGTAGCTCAGAGGAATGGGAATCAGCAGAGCTCAGTGCTTCCCAGGAATCTGTTGCAACTGACATTCTGGACAGGAAGTACAGAAGCAACTGACTTCCTCACTGATTTCCAGCCATTCTAGGAGGTGTGCATGTGTCATGTACTGCCAGCAGCAAGTTCATAGAACCAGTAAGTTCATGGAACTAACAACATGGACTTCACCTCCCCCTCATGTTGAGCTACCCTATACGATAAGTCATTGTTAATAACATAGGCATTGGGATGATGTATGTGTTGGCTGTTCACCAAAACTACCAATTTAAGAAAGTCATCACTACATTGCTCCCTTTTAAAGGAGGTCAGTGTTTATATGAATTGGAAATGTAAATCTGTGACCAGGTCTAGGCCAACCTCACTGGGCGGAGTTTCAGACCGTGATGACACAATGTCTGAGGATGACATGACTATTTGCACCAGCACATCTTCAACTCCTTCACACTAAGTGGCCATTACAAGGCCCAAAGATTTTACCAGAGTGGTTTGTGTTGAACCACATTTATTTTCTGTCCAGTCTTACAGGAAAAGGGTGATTCCGAAGTACCGCTACCTGCTACCCCCTCAAAGAACCATAATAGTTGACTACACAAATGGCAGAATGATCCTAGTGGGTTTCCATAAAGTATATAGTTTAGACTGGTCATTTCCACAAACCTTTAGTGTGGTAAAACAAAACTGTGAACATCATTAAAAATGTTTCTGTTGGAATCAATAAGTGCTGTGACCTTGTGCCCATTAACCAATACCACTCATGTGCCAGTAAATGACAAAGGGTTAGCGATAGCATGGTCTCTCTCTCCTTTCGCCAGGTGCAGTCCATGGGTTCTCCGAGCTGAGTGCAGTTGGGAATGGTATGCCCAATTTCCCTACACTTGATACATACTGCAAAAGCAAACCAAGTGCATTTCAAAAGAAAGCATTGAAATATTATTCAATAGCCAAATCAATCAACTGACTTCAACCCAAATGGACATGCATTTCACTTGCTGAAGACAAAACTGATAGCAGAAAGTCCAATCTACAAGCAGCACCTGAAGACAGCTGCAGTAAAAGTTGGGCAAAATATCACTACAAATTCCTGCGTTATCAGCATCAATACAAAGTGCCGCTTTAAAGGTACTAGTCATATTGGACCATATTTCTTTTGGAAATGAGAGTATCCAGGCTGACCAGAGATGATGTATGCAGAAAAAGGAAGAACATGCACACTCCCCATGAAAACTGACTGGGCTAGGATTCAAAAATAATATCAAGGAGTTTTGAAACAATGTGCCACTGCTGAAATATTAGGAATTTTATTTTACAACAACTCTAATTTTGTTCATTGACATATAGCATAAACTGCTTAATTCAATTAAATTGAAATTTCTAATAATCGGTTTTCTGTATATTGTCACACACGTGAGTTTGCAGGAATGTCACATGGGTACTGGTTTGATGAAACATGGCAGGAAGAGAGTGGGTGAAGCACTACCACTAACATGGTTTCTGTTTCCATTAGAATGGAGGAAAAGGCACCATAAGGTGAATGACTAATGGTACATCTTCTTTTGGTCACCATGGTACTTAAACCGTCATCTCACCAGAGCTCCTTGTTCATATTATACCATATAAAAATAGAGCTCCATCTCTTAAACACATTTCCTTTCAACAATAAAGTTTAGAGTAACCACATTAACAAGGTAGGTTGTCATTTTCTTTGTTTTCTTTAGATTTTTCTATTCATATTCAATGGTGTTATGATTCTCAGTTTCCTTCAAAGCAAAAGAAGGTGAGGACTCCAAACACAATCTAAAGAACAGGCAAGAACCTTACCTGGTTTGCCAACAGAGGTTCATCAGACTTCAGCCAGGCACCTAAGGCACCTGTTGGCTTTAGCTGGAGAAAGCAAAGACAAAATAAAATAAATATTACAAAAATAAACTGGAAACCCCACAAGATAAAGGGACACAGCTAACATTCGACTTGTGCAAAAAAAGACAACAAAAAATCTTTGAAAATGAAAGATTTATTACAAAAAATATCAAAATACAAAGTAAATTTCAAAATACCAACAAAGAGACACAATGAAGTTGCCTAAAGGGCAATCCTAAGCCTAATAAGAAATCGAAAAATCAGAATCCTAAAAACAACAGCAAAAAGTCATAAAAAACATCCAACAAGAGAAAGTGACACCTACAAAATAATTCCCAACGAATAATGAATGATCCCTACTCCTGAGCTGTCTTATTCACTTTAAATAGACTGATGGAGGGCAGAGGGGTGGTGATTTCAGGGTGGCCCTGCCACCTGAGACTCCACCCATAAAGAAAAAGAAACATAACTACATTTAAAGCAACAGTAAATAATTACAAAATCACATATAAAACAAAATACACACACTTGAATTATAATAACTGAAAATTAAGAAAAATGATAATAAAACATAATTTCAACCCAGTACATAACAAACTGGCATTGAACCTTTTTTTGTTTTTGCTTGGATTCTACAATATTCTACAATATTTAGCCTCTTTTTTCTTTTTTTTTTAATAAAAAAAGTGTCATTTTAAAGATACTGTATTTTATCGTCAGTATTTAGAATAAACCGTGAAAAACATACATGTATACTCCTGATTTAAAAAAACTACATATACATACATTTTTCTATGCTGTCTGATAAATTAACTGGCTGTTAAGGGTCATAAACAATTTTTCTTGTTTATTTCCTTGTTAATTGCCTAATCCATCACATACTTGTTATCACTTTCTCTTCTTAGCTATGGCAAACTGGAGTATTAGACATACTTTTTATATAAAATATGCATCTCTCAGATTTTTCTTCATGTAATCATCACTAGTGAAGGTATGAGGTTAAATATTCCAGTCAGTTGTAGGCCAGCTGTACAGTCAAATATCAAACCTCATAATGAATCTTTTATTCATTTAAAATATTGCATTCTAAGATTAAAAATGCTAGTGAAGAAGTGAACCTTTTTTTATCATTAAAGCAGAAGCTTTGAAAGACATTAACTAAGTAACGATATCACTGGCTGACACAATATGCATATTAATGAATGCTGTAAATTGTAGTAAAATATCCACAAAACTGAGAATTCTGCCTTAAAAAGAAGTATCAAGCAAAAAAACTAACCTAGTTAAACAAATTGTCAGGCAGTGTGGTCTAGTAGTTAAGGCTTTGGATTTCAAACCTGAGGTCACTTTGCCTGCCAATTGAAAAAACAAAAGGAATGTAACCAATTGTCACCTTGGATTGTGGCATCAACTAAATAAACATATGTAAAAGTAGCAGTCACTTAAGACCAGAATTTCATTCTTTAATTCTTATGGCATGTTTCACTGCAGTTACCATTAAGAGGCACTAAAGATAGCAAGTAAATAGCAAATAAAAAATCAAAGTACTACAAAATAAAATTTTGTAAATTATTATTACATTTTTTTTTCAAATACAATGAAAGTATTTTGGAGGTACTGTGGATAAATATGGATAGATAGAACTTTTGTATACATTTTTCAAATGGTTAGCATCTCTTTTAGATTTATTTTTTGTCTGTTGATTTTGTTACTTTTTCATGTTCTTTGGATGACTGTTCATTCTAATCATATCTTAGGAACTGCAGGCTCAAAAAAAAAACATTTTCTTTTGTTTTCTGTTGTCATGGCTTGTTTCCACTCGTGTGGATGTATAACTATAAAGCTTGTGCTGTCTGTGGGGGTCTACATTCTGCACTATGGAACTGTAGCTTGTAGGCTCATAAGCGGATGTCACAGAGTGAACGAGCACCTTAGAATGCGTAGTTGGATGGCTTGATGCTGACAACTGAATGTTTTAGGAATAGCAAGAAGGATGGGACAAGGTCTCAAATGTTTTATAGCAGAGAAGTAGGTCAAGTCACAGCAAGAAAGTCTTGAATAAAATATGCCATAACTTAAGATAGAAAAACATTTGGGAAGCTGTTCTCAATTCATGACAAAACTATTCAGGATCCTGGTTGGCATTTCAAGTAGACACGTGGTCCAGTCCCACATTGACCAGTCCCAAATGACCATCTATCTACAGCAGCTAGGTGTTACGTGGGTGGTCTCTTGGCCTGGTTCAGCTGCTCTTGGTCCTCAAAAATGAGGATCCTGTGAACCAGATCATCTTCAGGGAAATGCACCACGTGGCTGTAGTGCCATAACCGACACTCCCTCACAATGCAGGTAATGTGCCTTATTTGGGACTCTGTGAACACCATTAAACCAGCAGTACCCAAGGAATCTCCAAAGAAACATTACTGAAAGAGTCCAGTTTTCCTCTCAGGTCACTGGATAGCATCCATGTCTTGCAACCATATAGCAAAACAGGGAGCACCAGGGGCCTCAAGTATACATGGTGCGTATGCCCGTTTACATGCTCACATCTCAATTTATAAAAACTAAACTTGGCATAAAGCCATGCACATTCTCATGCCAGTTCTACCATAGCGTACACAAGTTTTCAGTGCGGTTTTGTGCTGCTGTTCCTGGATGGCTTCCCTTTATTTTTTAGATTCACATCCCTGATGCAGCTTTATCAAATACACTGACATTAAGCGCATATTGTTTTTTAGTTTAAGGCATCTGATTGTAATCAACCTGTAACAATATAATGGTCCACGGAATGGCCAAACTATTCCAAATACTATAGCTGCTTTAGCGTTGTTACTCTCAGTGCACCACTGAGTATTTTAACCCACTGTATCTAAGTGGGGAAACACAGCTGTACAGCAGCTAATTGGAAAACTCTACCACAGATTGTGTCAATAGTGGAGAGAATTATCGGGGTACAACTTCTAGCACACATTGCCTCAGCCATGCGCGCAGTCTATTTGAACTTCACCCATTCGGCAAACGCTTCAGAGCCTTTCCTGTACAAACCTCACGGTTCAGAAACAGTTTCATCCCAAGAGATATAAAAGCACTCAATCAGTCAATCAAGTGCTCCCAGTAGAACTGTTTATACTTATAAGTACAATTACCACACTGTAAACTTGCATTACAGTTGTAATATTCCACAACCTGAGCCACTTATGCTTTCATATTGTATATTTTACATTGTTTTTTATCGTATTATTATTATTATTGTTTTTGTTGTTGTTATTTTACCATTTTATAGGAAAATAAGTTTATGGAGAATTTGCATATTGAATCTCATTGTACCGTACAATATCAATAAAGGAATTCAATTCAATAGAAGAGAGCGTGTATTTACATATGATGACGACTGGCTTCTAAGTCAATTTATATTTCCAGGCGCTATCTTCTTGGAGCTCTTGATATCATTTTTCAGATAAAATGCAGTAAAGTATATATATTACATTATACAGATACATTTTTAACTTCATTTAAATAATGTATACTGTTATTAAACATGTGGACACGGTGGACAGAAGTAGAGATGAACTTGCGCCCTGTTCAGGGATTGTTCCTGCCTCTCGCTGTATGCTTCCTGGGACTGGTGCGACCCTGGATGGATAGATGGATGCAATAATTAAATATGTACTGTGAAGATATTTCAATGTGCCTTAAAAGTTTGGAAGAATCAACGTTCTAAGCTTACAGATGGCTTGACATTTAGTAAAGAGCTGATTGTGTGGCGATTGGTGAAAGAAAAGGAGGGACAGGAATTGGGGGTTAATACGTTTGAAAGAGACAGTACTGTTGCAATAAATTATTTCATCAAGGGTCGCGCACTGCACAGCAAGCATCTTGTGGGAGGCAGGAATAATATTTGGATGGGGCGTCGGCTCGTCGCTACCATTATGCCACAGTGGCCCCATGTTTAATACATGCTTTAATTCATTTCATCATGAAAATGATATCAAGTATACATCTTAGTATTTAAATTGTTCAGAGAGCTGTAATATCATGAATGTAATGTGTTCTGTTTCCTGTCGGCGTAAGAGAAAGCCCATTTAAGAAGCAAGTACTGATTCACACACATAGAGTACATAGAAGGACAAACAGAATATGAAGCATTTAACATGCTACTTTAGTTACAATGGGATTTTAGAAACTAGTAAATTAAAAGATTTTAAGATTAAGTTTATGACATTCTACTTTATTGACAAAATAAACTATGTGAGTAAAGTGGAAATTTTGAGATTAAAGTTGACATTTCAAGCTTTTTTTTTTCCACTGTGTCCCTATTTTTTTTCTTTTCTCTGTACCCTAATAAGCTTCCATATGACACTCAGATGGTGGGCTATAACTTGCCTTTTCACGGTGACTTTGATATCTGCCAACTTCTTTTTTATTTTGGGCACTGTGTGACTTTCTGAACTTAAACTTTCAATTAACTTCCTTTTGTTGTTTATATAACTGCTTAAACCACTGGCTGATATTCTTTTTTCCCTGTGCTTTTGCTATTGTCTTTTCACAGAACACCGAACTTAAGGGAATATTTATATTGATTTGCACATTCAAAGTGGCATAATTCTGGGAGGAGTCTGGGAGGGGCGGCAGACGCGGCAGGCATGTGCATGAGCATTACATTTCACGCAGACTGGGATTTATGTAGAGAAAGTATGTGGAATTTGGCTTATGCACGGTTTTCTGCATCTGAATTTTTTTGTGCATACGGACATTTCAACTTTTGTCCGTACACCATGTTTTAGTGTGAATTCTACACACTGCCTTATGCATGAGGCCCCAGGACTCTAAAGACCTTTGTCCTTTTGCAGCGATATCAGGAGCACCACACACCCCTTTCCAGTGACCTCATCACCCACCATGCTCTCCAAATCTGTCTACAAACTTCATAAGAGTCACCAGAGATATGAATGTCACTGCCAAAGTAAACCTCTCAACGAGGTTGACATTCCCACTGCAGACAGACACACTCCTGATGGCTGTGTCCAAGAGGTCATTAACACTAGAATCCCTGAAGCCTATGAAAAAACTCATAATCCTTAAATTCCTTTGCACCTCTCCATCAGCGACTTTTGTTTTGTAACTGTGTCGATCAGCTGGACCTCCTGAATATGAGTCCGCAGTTCTTACTGCTGCGCTAACCAAGAGGTCATATCCGCATCGTACCCTAACCTGATTTCTTTTTCTTCGGTTATATTCCTGAATAAAAGTGCACTTGTTTTGTTATGCATGTACCTTTTGTGAAAGTGTTTATTTGATATTTGAACTTCAGTCTTCACACATTATACACTCCATGTCAGTATTTTGTTTAGTACTATATGTCACACACGTGCGAGTTGGAGGCAGTCAAAGAGCCTAAAGGTGAGTGAATTATCGCGAGACAGACAATCTCTCTCATTCTACAGAAAGTCAGAAGAAAAATAAGGATCTCCATTTCCGGGTTCAAAATGGTCATGATGATGTCACTTCCGGTCAATCCAAATGACGTCACTTCCGGTCCCACAATCTTCCACTTCTGTCAACTCCTGATGACGTTGTTTCCGCTTCCTGTCTCCAATCGTCACTTCCTGCCAACCATTTCCTGCCAACCATTTCCTGTCCCATCATTCCTTGTCATATAAAAGCGCCATTTCGTGTGTAGTAAAGAGTTCGTTATTCTTTACAAGTTACAAATCAGTTTCTTTATTATTGTCTGAACGACAAAATATGGGGACGGTCCCCAAATCTTTTTGTGTTTTTGAAGTTTTGTGTTCTTCAAGATTGACTTTCACATATAACATGAAAAAAGTTTCTATTTTAGGTATTTTTTCAACATTTTTTGCATTACTCGCATTTCCTGTCATGCTACATTTACACAGATTGTTGTAGATACAGAACACACATGAAATGCATGTATTCCAAATAACAATATATTATTTGCCCTATGCAACTCAAGGACCTCACACGCAAATAAAGAAAACTTGAGCTAGGAGAACTTTTTGCCTGAGATGAGCTCTGGCGGTGTGGGGGGGGGGATGGGATAGCAGGTTGCTTGCTGCTTGTGCTGATCGATACATATACAAAACAAAAGATGCTGATGGGGAGTTGTGAAGGGATTTAAGGTGGGCCGGGATTACGGGTTTTTTCATAGGCATCAGGGATTCTACTGTTAAAGGCATGGATCTTGGTTTTATGCCACAACATCCGCAAGCCCAGACTCAGACTCCTTGCTGAGTCTTTTGAGGACCCCGATCACAACCTACATTGACTCTGCGAAGATCACAACATCATCAGCAAAGTCAAAATCAGTGAATCTCTCTTCACGAACGGATGCCCCACAGCCGACCCTGCCCAATACCCAGTCCATGCAAGCTGAATAGATTAGTAGCAAGAAACTACTCATGACGAAGCCCAGAATCAATTGGAAAAAAATTCAGAGGTCCTGCTTCCACACACAGTACAAGTGTACAGGCCAGCCATGAAATCCAACGACCTTGGGGGGGGGGGGGAATCCTACAAAGTTTCAGGAACTTCCACAGGGCAGCTCGAAAAATCGACACAGGCTGCAAAAGAAATGCTAGGGAAGGTAAAGTTAAAATAAAAAAACAAATAAAGTTAAAAACAAAGTTAAAGTAGATTAAGAAGGGAGTATATTTTGTGAAAATAGATGAGCATTACTCTTCTTCAATAACAAAAAATGCAAAAAGTTGCATACAGTGAGAAATCTGTCTTTATATAGTCAACAAATTAATGTAAATGCTTTGCCCTTTACTGATTGCAAATAAAGGTACTATAGGTACTATACGAAGTATTTTAACCTGACCACATGAAGTGGTTGTGTAATGTTGGAAGGTACAAGAGGTACTATTCTTATTAGAAGAAAGACCAACCAATCTCCACACAGCAAAATCACCAGTATTATATTAACACTTATAATGTGTATATGTAAACATTTTTTCCATAGATACTGGTTTAAGCATTAGAATTATCTAAAGGCTAGAAGAATTATTATTTTTCTGTGCATTTTAGGTAGCTGTTCATTCAAAGAGTATAAGTGTCTGGCATGTGATCCTTAATAAACAACTTAGAAGTTAATACTTGAGAAAATATAAATGGTGTTGTACTGTACAGACAAAATTTTCTCAGGAGTGCATTGTAACAATGACTTTATAACAAAGTACATGTAATATTTTGTAGAAAAAAACACAAAATTAGAATATTTTTAAAACCATAAGGAAAAAATCTAAAAATAAATGACCAGTTATAAATAAACTATGATATGATAAAGGTTATCAATTTTATATTCACATTTACAAATATTATATCATTAACAGTATGAGTTATACAAAATACATTATGGTAATAACAACAATGATTAAATGTATACAGTATATATATATTTTTTTATTTTTCTTCTAAGAAGAAGATTTTCAGCAGTACTCTAAAAATAGGCAAGAAATTTTTAAAAGGTAAGGAGTGGAGCACAACAGTGGTGACTAATTGAAGCATGCCATTACTGAGTCTAATTTAATTATATTACAATTTGAAAGCATTGCTTCATCTTCCTGGTAATTATTTCCAGACATTAATGATTATGTACTGCAGTACATGTTGCTTGTAGGATCCTCAGAAACATATCTGAAAGTATGGATGACCACCTTTTTTCACAATTTCATTGGTAAAGTCCTAAAATGTCTTTGGTATATTAAACAATTGTTTTCAATACAAAACTCATAAAAGACTTCTGGAAAATTCATCACATAACAGTATTGCTTTTGTGCCTTGGTCTTACAGCTCTCTTTTTTGCTATTAGAGATTTGTAAGAATTGCAAGGATTGAAGACATTACTAAATCTGATGTATGGATATACTTTATAATCCTGGAATTCACTTGGACTCTTGCTAGAAAAAGAACACCAACAGTAAAAAACTTAAAATGCACTTACTGTATGTGTTGAAACCCTACACTTCACTTGACTTTATTATTAAACTGAGTTATTTTAATATATTTACATTACATTAAAAGCACATAGACTGAATTTCATCAGATACCTTGAAAGTAATTTTTGGAGCATTTTGACCAAAGCCAAAACTAGAAAACTTCATACAGAACGTTTTTGAAGACATATCTTTTAAGGCATAGGTATTCAATTATGGCACTTCACTTGACAAATCATACTTTTACTAAGAAACAATAACACCCTGATACATCATACAGTTTGCCTATTATTCCTCCTATTCCCCTTCACCACTGAAAGCCATGATAGTGACTGATTTGAAATTCCTGTTTTGTTGAGTTAAGTTTAAATGTGAGCAGTGTGACACCACCAATTTCATTCTACTGAGAACATGAGATAACCCTCTACTGAATAGGATCAATTTATTAAACAAGATTATTGACTCGGGAAGGTTAATCTTGTACTGTATATAAAAAAGCCCCTTGTGCTCTGTAAGAAGGCTAATTTATATGCATACTTCATTTTAATAAGAAAGCCAAATACAATTCAAAGTGTTATATGTAAGCATTTTCAAGATATTCTTCTATTACTAAACAGCCAGTATTTACTTTTTTCTATAAACATAAACATCATGTGGGTTTCAACGACAACCACATACTGTCAGGTTATCAGAAATTCATTTTTTTCTGGCTTTTATTAAAATATTTGTGACTACAGCTCAAATTTTCTTTTTTCATATTTTATTAATTTTATGAACCACAAGCACAAACATCAATCAAAGTCAGTAACATATGCATATATTTAAGATCAAATTCAGCCAATAATAGCATCCCTCTTTTATCCAAAAACATTAATCCCTAACATATGCCATCAAAAAAGCATAACAAAGACTCATTTCTTTATCTTGGTAAAACATTCATAAATTCTTGCCAAATTTAAAAAAAATGCTTGGATTGTTCCTCATAGAGAAAAGCTGATCAGTTTCTAATTTTAAGCTAAATAAAACATTTTTATACTAAGTATTGAAGTTTGTCATAGGGCACTGAGTAAGATAGTGTTCTTCAAGATATCACAATATATTTTTCTTGAGTGAGTGTTGTTCCATCTATTGTTACTAGAATAATACCACCATAGGATTTAGAGTAATTGTAAATCCAGAACTGTTTGAAAAATATGCAATATTATTTATTGTGTAGGGCACTCCCAAACACAGAACCTAGTAAGAGGTACTTGATAATATTGTTCACAACTAGGATTCACTCCCGAGGCCTCATTTATAAAAATTTCTGTGAATTTGAGAGTCAAAATGTGCACACAACAAAAAACAGGAAAATGCGTAACCCAAAAAAATCAGACTTATAAAACCTGGAATAGCCATGTTGCTACACAATTTACCCTTTATATATCACATTCACTTTATAAATTTGCTTATGGGAACATGCATCGAATGCCGCCCTGAAACAACCTCATACATATGCAATCACAATGCCACAGAACTTCATTGGCATATTGAGACCTTGCTACCTGCATTTAATAGTGTCTGGCTGTGCTCCACATCTGACAGCATAAGATAATGTGTGGCATTATAGCGCATCTCCTTTGCATTCTAAGGGTCAGGGAATGGCGTAAGGTGTGTCACACACGTGATTAGGGAGCAGCTGACAGGCTCAACAAAGCATGATACCACAAAGAAAGCGGGTTTGGAACAAGGCAATAATATCTTTATCTTATTTAACAGAAAAACGGAAGAATAAAAGTACCTTTTGGAAGACTGGCAGACGATATCGCTTCCACACACACAACAACATTGGCATTCTTTCTGGCCCCACCTGATGACTTCACTTCTGGCTTGAAGTTTTCCATGACATTTCCGCTTTTCCGTTGTTTCCCAGCATTCCCTCTGTATCTCATTTCCTGCCAGTTCACTATAAAAATCCACTCATTTCCTGAAATTTTGTCCTCAGTTTGGTTCATTTATTTGAATGTATCAGTCTGGAAATTCCACTCTGTACCTTGCAGTGTACGGGGCTACCACTCCAAACCTTTATTTTGTGCTGTCTCTATTTGTATCTTCACCGGTGCTAACATCTGAGGGCGTAGCCGCTATCACATGGCACATGTAATGACTTTAATAAAAGCAGGTTCATTCTCACTAGAATCCCTTATTGCTCTATGAGTACAGTACAGTACTCCAATTATGCTAGGAGAAACAGACACTGTTGCAAATAGCCTTTCTATTGCTGGCAAAAATATCCTATTTGTAATGTATGTACATCCATACCACACAAAAACTGGATATAGTTCATTGCTTGTCAGTTAATGGCTTCAAGCACAGCGAGCATGATGTAATGAAGCCTGACTGAGATATTCTTGGCCTGTCAGCCAATACCCTGAGAGGTGACAACAGGTAGCCGATACAAACTAACAAAAAAAAACCAAAAAAGTACTTTAATGAAAATTTAGAGCATTAGCCCTCTTAAATGGGAACTGAAATACAGTCTGTACATTATATTCAACATTTTTGAGGTTTAATATGTTTGTCACATTAACACACATTACGATAACAGCATGACGATATGAAGTATTATTATTTACATTGCCAAGCTGTTATTATATTTTGTATTATAATAATAATCATTCATGCAAGACATCATTTAGATGGTTTGGCTAAATTTTCCTACTTTCCTACTTCATTTCCCATTTTCTCTAAAATGTTGCGTACGCATGGGTCAGAATTGCTGTAAATATATGCAAGCTTTTGCGTCAAGGTTTTGTTTTATAAATCCCAACATTTGCGTGGGAAGTTGCATGTGCACATTAAAAGCGTCTTTTTGTGCATACACATGCTTTATAAATGAGGCCCCAGAAATAATTTAAATAATCTTAGTTGAAATATTTGCATGTGATGTACAATTTTTAATAGAATTACACCATGCATGCCACAAATTGACGAAGTGTGCATCTTTGTTGATTGCTGATTTCCATTCATTATTCAAAATTCCAATCAAAGTGTCCTATTTCCAATATTGCCTTAGATGATCTAGGGATGTAAGTTTTGTGATAAAATGGTATAGTCTAAAATTGCAGCGTATATATTAATTAGTACTGGATAGTATAATTTTAAAAAATAGAGATATTGATGAGAGAGAAAATCTGGACAAGTTTCTTTTAACAGAGTATCTAAATTGTGTGAACTACAACAAGTGTGCTGCAATGCGATTGTATGTGAAGCATGATTGTTCAAAAGAATGCAAACCAATTAACAATATAGTGGTCACTAAATGTTAGAATGCCAAACTATTTTAAACACAATATAGGTTAAAGATGGTTCAAATAAGTGATTATGATTCATGGAAGCAATTCACAAAAGCAACTCACTTTTAAATTATTTTCTGAATATTTTGACCAAATATTGGTGGCTATTGTTATGTGTAAGAACACAGAGCAAAGCATATAGTGAAGAGTTTGATCAGAAATATATTCCCATGGCTAACCAAATAAGTGCAGTTTTGGTACCTTTTGCTTCCTTTCATTGCATTAATATATAATATATATATATATATATATATATATATATATATATATATGCAGCCCAAAAATAAAATTGGAAATTAGGTAATACAATGCTCCCATTTTTAATTTTTAAAACTAAATCTTTTTAGATTTTATTACGTCCAAAAAGCATCCTTCTCCTTTATTTTTCATGGGAAAAAATATGTTGCTTAGAGAGATCTGGAGATCTTAAGTAATAGAAATCATGAGATTTGATTATTTCCCAGTGTCTGTGTTTTGGAATCAATGTAGAAATTACAAAACAAAGTCAGGTAATTTTTTTTACTAAAATGCACTAAGCAGCTATATGGGGATAATGTAGGTTTTTTACAATATTTTTTTCCCTGATTTTCAATCTGCTTTTCCAGGTGTTTTGGTTAGTTAATCCATTATTTACTAATTACTGCGTCTGACGCTGAAGTACTTGCAGCCTTTCATCATTCAGCGTTGTTTTCCCAGGTGTTTGCTCTGCTTATTTTAAATTGATGTTATTAGGATACAGTGAAGGGTGCAAACTACACAGAAAAATGGTAACATTATAGGAAAACAACAAAAGAAGGTTAAGTATTTAAAGCTAAAGCAAAACTACAGTTATTTCTTAATGTCTTATAAATGTAAAAATCAAACCGCTGTGCTATTCAGAATGCAGAATAAGAGAAGAGAGAAAAAAAACAAGCTACTTAAATTAGATCAGTTTTTATCAGTTATTATAACTGATTTTGAATCTGGTTGGAACAAAAACCTGCAGCCACAATGGGTCTCCAGGACCATGTCTGGGTACCACTAAAATAGGATAAAGTAAGTGTTGGAGATACTTTAACCTTTTCACCTGACAGATTTTAGGCAATAGGTCCTAAACCTGAAAAAGTGTACTTTTGATTTCCATAGGAAAATAACCTTGACTTTGTGATAATGATTTAGTAACATGTTCTGTGTATTTTGAGAAACTATAAATTGTCATGGCAGGTTCTGCTAATCAAGCAGTGTTTCTTGGGCATAAGAAGGGAAGAACAGAGAGAAGCTGCCTTTTATTTAGACATTTTTTAAGAAGAGCTCACTTCCTCAGCTGCTGAAAATGGACCCGTTAGTTCAGTTGTTGCTTTTCTAATACTTTCATGGAGCTTTTCTTTATCTCTGCCACTGTGGACACAATTCTAAGAGTTCTCTCTCTAGCAAGAAGTCTTTTTCTTTTCATTTTTAAATTGAGAATATATTTGCAGCTAAGAAACTGGACTAACTGGTAAAGTATTATTTGCACCCTTGTTGTTGCTAATTTTACTGAATGAACACTGCATGAATCAATCCAGGTTCTGTGATTCATTGCATTGCTCACATTTGCTGCTACTGTTTTTGATGTAAAAAAAATCTAATTTTTAAGTAAAAGCTGAAATCAATGTCTTTGATTATTATTAGCATAGCTGAGAAGCCAGATTTTCAATTCTTTGTCTATCTGCAGTCCCTTGTGGAAATAAGAAATGACTGTTATGAAGCCCTCTATTCCTGGTAAAATTGGGTTGAAGTAATGGTTTAGAAGTAAAGAGAGTCCTTGTCATCCAGCAGTCTGCCATTAGAGATCCCTAGGGTTGAATGCATGGAGTACAATAAGGAAAATGAGACAGTTAAGAAGTTACAGGTAACAGCTGTATGTATAGCTGTTTGTAGCATTTTGTCCTATCCCCCATAAAGGAATGATCCTACGATGTTAGTTAGTACCATTCTTGTTAGGTGCATGTCATAGGTGATTTGATAACATGATAAAAGAATATGGTTTAAGGACGGTTCCTGCAGTCATGATAAAATTGTCTTAGTAAAGGAAAACTGCATGATCATTCAGTATTGGATGGCCAATAAAATCATTTTAAAAGAGGAGCTGGTGATTTATATTGAAGTCGATAATGGTAGTATCAGGTGAAGGACAAGAGAGACGCCACTCTATTTCAGGGCATTCAAAGAGGACTCTCACACTGTTACAATGGACAGATATTCATCAAGAGTTTACCTAATGCAGGTCACGATTCCACAATGAACGAAACAATTGAAAACTATTTGTAGTGGCTTGTTTCAAAAGTTATGACCCAACACTGTGCAGCAGTCTTATGATTTTGTAAATTAT
This sequence comes from Erpetoichthys calabaricus, assembly GCF_900747795.2. Lineage (NCBI taxonomy): Eukaryota > Metazoa > Chordata > Cladistia > Polypteriformes > Polypteridae > Erpetoichthys > Erpetoichthys calabaricus. The sequence goes on along the minus strand of NC_041394.2, from coordinate 225,306,115 downwards.
CTGGGATAATCTGCAGTAGCATTGTGCACACCTTGCACTCACTTTCTACTAAGGTTGTACGTGTGGAAAACATCTGTGACAAAAACTCACATTCTCTCCATTTTTTAAAATGACATTCTCAATTTGTTTTCCTATTTTAAACCATGTGACTAATATTTAATTTTTAACCCTTTTGTTTTCAGCACTGCTGTTGATTTTTTTTTATTAATTATTAGACTAAGTCTTTTAAACATCAAAGGAAATGGTTTTTTCTTGTCTTCCATTTTTCTCTATAATTTACTTGGAAGATTGTAAGAGTGGTATATTGTAGATTCATCATAGTCATTAGGTGATTAGTATTCATATTAGAAATGAGATGGTGTTTACATAAATATTGTTTTATTTATTGATTGTCTGACAAGGTTTGTGACTCACCAAAAACATTTAATTATTGTGTGATGGACTGTTTGCATTGTGTGGCACAGTTCTCCGCCACAGTTAAGAAAAGACAAAAAAAAAAAAACAATTCAAGGTCAATACTAGAAGCACTTGGTAATTGAAAACTTATTGCATTTCCATATCAGCAGCTTTCAGTAATCTCTATAACCTTAAACAGCCTGTGGTAAATCAATTCTCATCATCTCTGCATGAAAGGCTTTTAACTAAGTGGCAGTGAGATAAACTAACACCTTTTATGTTCTCTTCTTAACCACTATTTACACAAGTTAAAGTTTACATTTTTGACAAATACTTTTTTATTCTAGTTTGAAGCATTTTTATTTGTGCGAAACATTTAGCTAACAGTGACTCAGTTAATGTGAGAAATAGGGAGGAAAGCCTTCCCAGGGTCCGAGAGCCAAGGACCCCATAGTCATTGAAAAATGGACATAATTGAGAGTACCCAGGGTGCTGTCTGTAAAATACTGCCATCCTACTGTAAGAGTTCTTTCCCATTTAATGGCCGAGCCCAGGTTATAAATATATTTTATATTATACAAGTATAATGGTAAGACATGATTATTAAAGATTTGTATGTTTTGATAATTGTATATGTATTATTATGCAGAAACACATCCAAAAGAAAAGTGTTTTTTGACTAAAATGCACCTGCTATAAGTCATCCTGTTCTTAAACTTAAACACTTGCAAAAATAGTGTTTTCAATATTAGAGATAAGGTAGCATACTTAGATAATTCTCTACTACTTGTCTTCCTCAGTGTGCATTGGAAACATCACTACATCAACAACATGCTCTCTGTTAGGTTTAGGTTTAGGTTTAGGTTTATTTGTCATATATAGGTTAACACAGGGTCAACATACAATGAAACGTGTATGACGAGAAAAACAAGTCACTCAGCCTAGATCCAATAAACTTAAAAAAAAAGATTACAAGTTAAAAATAGACAAGCCATATAAAATAAAATGTGTATGTTTTAAAAGAAGTTATAAGTTATGTAAAGTATCCTGAAGAAGGTTGAATTAGTATTAGATGAATGCAAAAATATTGGTTTGAAGCTGTAAAAGAGATTTAATATAACAGAAAAGAAGAAGTAGATTCTAATTTTGACCTTGGAAAGATGGACGAAAGAGCTTCAAAGAGAGGTGTACAGAACTGAAAGGGATGTAAGACAGTCTAATAATGCTGCAGACCTCAAAATGAATAGGCTCATTTCTACCATCAGTTAGCAAAACTTCAAATCAGCTTTTTTTCATTTCTTTACTCATTCTGCCCAGGAACTATGGTATAGAAGGATTTTTTAAAAATCAAAAAAACAAAAATAAATAACTGGATGTGAAGAAATTGTTCCATAACAAAAGAACAGATTGTTAAGATGAAGGAGTTAGGCAACTCAAAGTACATAATCATCCACTTGAACAAATAACATGATTACTGCAAAGTGGATTTGACACAGGTGACTGGCAAAACTATTAACATTATCAAAAACTTTATTTTTCAGGGGTTTTGCTAAAAGCTAAATCTACATCTCATTCTCAAATAGCCATTTGCTTGCACAAACTTTTATGATAGGGTGCATTCCATGAAATAGGTAATGAAAACCCTGAAATTCATTAAAACATACAACTCCAGTACAGAAGACATCAAACAGGAAAAATAGAAACCACAGTGAATAGCTTGGCTTTGCCCATGAAAAACAGGGAATGAAAAACACTTCTAAAAACCATGACCACTCGTGAAACATTGGGAGGTGTGAAATAAAAAAAGCATGGCAAGATATAAACAAAAGTAACATTACTGGATTTCTTTGATATGTGATGTCAAGCTTTAATCACACACCACCTATGAAAATGAGTTGTTTCATTTTAGTTCAGTTTTGACTTTGATTTATTATAATCTATACCTTGTGAATCAAGAAAAATAACAACTTGTCAACAAAGGATTGCAATGTCATAGACTACCCTGTTTAATGTTGATGTTCTTGATAAAAAAAGAGTCACTCAGATAGTTTCCAGCTCCTGTGCTGGTTGTAATCAGGAGAGGTACCCTTGTGTTGTGAAGACATTGGGAGAGATGGGATTGGAGTTGGAGTTTAAATTACCATCATGGTTTTCTGATAGGTTGGCTTCTTCTAAAGGGATAAATGGCTAAACTGCTCAGTTACCATCAAATCCTTCCATGCGTACATCCCTAATCAGTCTGTGTTAAGTAAACAACCTCCCATGTTTGAAAACTAATTCAACATATATACACAATATGACCAAAATCTTATGGACACCTGACCATCTCACCTATATGAGTTTGTTGGACATCACATTCCAAAACCAAAACTTAGTGGCTATAACAGCCTCCACTTTTTTGAAAAGACTTTCCACAAGATTTTGGAGTGTGTCTGTGAGAATTTGTGCACATCCAGCCAAAGGAGTATTTGTGATGTCAAGTACCAATGTTGGACAAGAAGGCCTGGTTTCACAATCAGCATTCCAATTCATCCAAATTGTGTTCAATATGTTTGAGGTCATTGCTCTGCACAGGCCATTTGAGTTCCTACATGTCTTTATTGACCTGAATTTGTGAACAGGGGCACAATCATACTGGAACAGAAAAGGGCCTTTCTCAAAATGTTGCCATCTAGTTTTGAACTGCACAATTGTCCAAAAAGCCTTTGTATGTAGCTTTATTAACAGTAAGTAATTATCTTAGGCTTGTCTGCAGGTGCTTGGCCATGGAAACCCCAATCTTGAAGCTCTGGACGGTTAGTTCTTGAGCTGATGTTGCTTGCAGAGGCAGTTTGGAACTTGGTTTTGTGTGATGCAATAGAAGATAGGTGATTTTTATTGGCTATGCACTTCAGCACTCAGTATCACTATCTGTGAGTTTGTGTGGTTGACCACTTTGTGAATGAGTTCTTGTTGCTCCTAGGTGCTTCCACTTCACAATAATACAACTTACAGTTGACTGGAGTAGATCTAGCAGAGAAGAAATTACATCCTATGACTGTGCCATGTTTAAAGTCATCGAGTTCTTTTTAATATGACCCATTCTACTGACAATTCTTGTCAATAGTGATTGCATTACTATGTGCTTAATTTTATGCACCTGTTAACAATGGGTATGGCTTAAACACCTGAAGTCAATAATTTGTAGGGTTGTTCACATAAATTTTGTGTGTATATATATATATAGTCACACACGTGCGAGTTGGAGGCAGTCAGAGAGCCTAAAGGTGAGTGAAATATCGCGAGACAGAGGGTCATCACGTGGTGCTTACCTGAATCTCTTTTCACCTACAGAAAACCTGATGAAAACTAAGTAGCTCCACTTCCGGGTTCAAAATGGCCGAAACGACGTCACTTCCAGCTCGTCACAACGACATCACTTCCAGTACCACAATCCACTGCTTCCTGTCTCCAATCATCACTTCCTGCCAACCATTTCCTGTCCCATCATTCCCTCTGCTATTTAAACGCTATTTTGTTCACAGTAAAACATTCAATGTACTGAAAAGTCATCTGAATCAGTGTCGTTATTATTGTCAGGACGGAAATATATGGGGACGGTCCCCAAACCTTTTTCTGTTTGTAGAAGTCTTTTTTTTTGTGCAAGATCATTTATTACTATATATATATATATATATATATATATATATATATATATATATATACACTCTGATGGTAATGTAACAATATTTGCTCTTATGATTGACAGTCCAGCAATCCCACAACTTATGGGCAGTAACTATCCCTGAATCTATTTGTGAGAGTGCGAATGGTCCTGTATTGTTTGCATGAAGTGAGGAGTGAGACAAGTTGCTGTACAAAATGGTTGTTTGACTGTCTTTTGAACTGAGTATTTATACTTCATAAAAAAGGCAGCTGAGTCTTGTGTTATCTTAACCCCCCTTTGCAGTGCTTTGCCATGTTCAGCTGAGTAGGTGCCACACCCAGTGAGGACCGACTCCACTGTGTACCTGTAGAAGTTCATAAGAACAGATGAGGAAATGCAAGCAGTCCTTAGATGTCTAAAGAAGCACAGGTGTATTGGTGAGGCTTCTTGACAAAAAAACAAATTGAGCTGTGCCCACTTAGTTCATCAGCGATTCTGACTTCATAAAATTTATAGCTGCTGATCCTCTCAACAGCAGCCCCTCCAGTAGAGTGTGGTCTGCCTTCTGATTCCTCTTTGGTTTTCCTGACATTAAGGATGAGATTGTTGTCCTTCCATCATTAAGTCAGCAGGTACAACTCTTACCTGTAAGTTGTCTCATCGTTGTTGGTGACACACCACATTACCCTGTGGAGAGGTTATATTGAGGGTCAGCATGGGGGATGTGATCCATGTTGTGGTTTCTTGATTAGGAAGTCCAAAAGCCAGTGGCATAGGGTATCACCAAGTCCTAAACGGAGGAGTTTGAGTGATCCACTTTGCTGGTACAACAGGGATGCTTAGTTGTAGTTTATATACAGGACACAGTTTTTATTATACAGATGATATACTGTATGGAAGCAGCTGTTACCAAATCATAAGTTTCAATTATCTGGTCTAATCAATTTTTATGAAGAGTTTGACTGTTAGGATCTACATGGAAGGATCACTGTGTTATACAAAAGAAAAAAAGTTTGCAGACCTGGACTATCTCAAAAGGTAAACCGCCCTCTGTACTAAAATTGTTAATATTAGTGTACACCAAATTAGTTCTGTGAAGATTATGTGCTGTAATATGGAAGAATGGAACTCCATTAATTAAACTTCCCATTTCCAAAGGCGCAGCTCTTTGCTTGTGCATCGTTATTTCAGCATTCAAATAATGGTAATGAGTTACTCAATGTGATTTTTTTTATTGAAACAAGCTGAAACTGGAGAATAACTTGTGTAAATCCCTGCAGGCATCTGTTTAAAAATAATGACAATATAGGAAAACAATAATGGTTTTTATTATTAAAGTTTCTGTAATAATATGTAATAATTATGTGTTTCATCTTACACAAGGGCACAATGATAAACAAAATACCAAATCCTCTCTTTTACTCATATTACTTCTATGAACCGTTTCCCAGCTGACAAAGGGTTGCTTCAGGCAGGAGTGCCAATATATTGGGAAATAACAACGAAAAATGCCACAGGGAACATGCTGAGGAGAATGTGACCAACCATGGTAGAAACAAAATACCTCTACATACAGTATATGTGTAGAAAGTAAGGGTCTTCAGGCAGTGGTAGACTCTGCCATGTGTGGTGCCTTTGGATCAAAACACACAGATGCTAGAGTTTCCAGTAAAAGGGTACGGGGCATTGGCAGGAGGCTTTTCCATTGTGTTCAGCCAGTATTGGTCTGCATTTGGCCCTTGAATTATACCATGTTACACCTGTCTGTTTAGTTAAACAGCTTAACGGGGGCAAATATTATAATTTACATATCCAAATGATAAGTGCACTCAAGTAACAAATTTTAGAGCTCAAGCTATTTTTTTTCTAAACTGTTTGCAATATATATGATCTCCAAAAAGGCATATTCACAGACACTTGGAATTAGAACATGAATATGTAAGGACTTTTCTTAGGCAGCACTGCACCAAGTACCATTCTCGTATAAGTTCAGATGTGAAAAAAGACTATGAATTAAAGAAAATAATAAATGGTTTTAAAATCCTCCTAGAAGTCTATTCATTTTTTGGTATGTACAAACTACATTTTGGAAGAGCTCTGATCCAAGCCACATTAGATATACAATAGTAAAGGAGCTAAAAAAAAGTGTCTATTTAATACTTTAATCTTTAGAAATATAAAGATTATAAAGATTATTTTTCATAATTTTCATGATGTACAGTAATCTACTTTTAGCATCTGATTCACTAATAAATGGAGAGAGCATTAACTAGCTATAAAATAAGTTTGTCTTTCATGCTTTGTAGTACAATAAATAGAACAGTTTATCAAAGTTTCACAGCAATCATTTCATTTAGATAGATAGATACATAGATAGATAGATAGATAGATAGATAGATAGATAGATGAAAACTTAATTGACATTAACCTTAACCTAATTTATGTACGTAGAATGTGATGGTTACATGAAGTTGCTCCACTTTAAGTAAGCTATCATGCATTGCGTACATACAGTCACTGAATACACCTTCAAAGTATATTAGTGCAGTCTCTGAGTGCTTGTAAATCCTTTAAATTGAGTTTTAACATAAAAGATTATTTCTTCCATGACAAACCTTACATCCAAGCATATTGAAAAATACACTATTCTACAGAAAAGTCTTTCTAGTCACATGCATTTCACATTTACAAGTGAGCCATTTGTGAGCCAAAATTTCATATTTTTTTAATGGCACTTTCATGCAATTGGAACTCCCAGATGCCTATATCTAATGAACGTATGTAAAGTAACATACCATTCTCTAAGCTCTTAATCCATATTCAGGGTTGTGGGGAGCAGAACCTATCCCAGCCAGCAGCATTGGATGTAAGGGAGGAAGCAGCCCTGAACATGGTGCCAGTCATGTGCCTTCGATGAGTTAGTTAGCTAATTTGAAATTAGGAGCATTTTCAATTTCTTGTTACTTCACTAAACATTTAGTTATCACCATATTAAATATTTTTGTAACAATAAGTTACATATAAATATTTCAGTGATAAATGAATGCAATTAAAACACACTTGTTAAGAGTACTTTACAATGTCATGTAGTTACCTAGCCCAGATAGGCTTGCTATGGCTCAGTAGCTTTAGTAAACAAATGGCATCGACTGTTGTGCTGTTGTTAGCTGTTGGCTGTGTTTGTGTCTGTGACTAACTGCTCAAATTTCTTAACCAAAACATTTTTTGATAGAAGTACCTGACAGAGAGTTAATTTAAGGTCTGACTGCTTTGGACCACAATGGAGAGCACTGTCTGGAGCTTTCTTGATAGATTACAGTGTAAGAAATATTTCAGTCATCATGTTGTGAAGAATGATATAGCCATAAGGTTGTTTTTACTGTAAATATTGACCACATATTTGTTCACTTTATGCTTACTAGGCAATGCTTACATAATTCCTTCCCTCTTATATTTTTTCATTAAACAGAATAAAACATGAGCACATTTGAAAAGTGGGTTATGTTTTAAGGAATGGTGTCAGCAAATGCCTTTCCATGTTAAAACAGATATTCCCACCATCATACTTTAAACTGATGATCTTAAATTAGATTACCAGCATTTTGCATTTCCATATCTGGAATTATGAAATGCATATTCTTATTAATTTTACTCATGTTAATTTAGTTATTTTTGTCTCACAGAGGCATTGATAAAATAGATTTAGCAGAATTGTTTCAAATCATGTACTTGAGGACACCAGTGGAAATTAAGGGGACGTTCATTTAAAACTGAAGTCAGGAAGCACATCTTTATGGGAATCTGAAACAAACTATTGAGACATGAAATTGAAGCAGAAACCTTGACAAACTTTAAGGAGTATCTGGAAGGGATATTGGGACAACGTAGCTTATTAGCTAAACAAATGAGCTTTACAGACTGAATGGTCTCCTCTTATTTGCTAAATTTGTTGTGTTTTTAAGTAACAGTTTATTCAATTCATATTCTGATGAAAACTGAGTTATAGTTTAGTAATAAAAGCTTTTTACAGTTATCCTAAATGTATTAAAAGCATAGCCTCATGCTGTCTTTGTAAATGATATATGTGCTTACTAAGAATTATTTTCATCATACAGTTCTTCAAATAGGGCAAGATAGGTTGATAGAAATGACACACTATCAAGTCCTGTTTTAATTTGCACTTTTTACTGAAGTGTTCTGAGAGTAACAGTGGCTGACAAGCTGTCATTCTGATATATGAAGATCTAATTAACAAGTACTGTCTCCAGAACAAAGTAATCAGATTGAATCTTATTAAAAAAATAGTGTAATGAAAATGTTAAAGACACTCCATAGATTCTTTGGAAATTGTTTCAAAGTTTTTCACTTTCAGTGCAATTTCAGAATTATTATAGATATTTCCATAGGCTTTCAATCCAACTGACACTTTGACACAACCGTAAATGGATTTCATAATATTCTGAAGTAATTAAAGATATCTCTAAATAATTTAAATATTGGTGTATCAGTTTAATGCATCTAAATCAACTTGACCACACTATTTTTAAATTTTTAATATATATCCAAATGGCAATTTCAGTTTGCATATTTGATTTCAGACTGATAAAAAAGTCACGTTCCAATTTAGTCTTTTTAAAATATTTTTTAAAAATGTAGAAATCTTTAAATCTCTTCCTGTGTATTTAAAATTAAATTTAATTATTGACATTGTTAATTGGTTATTACTTAATATTAAACCATTTAAATAAATTAAATGTGCATAAAGAGATATTCAGTTATTCAGATTGTACCATTTGATAAACAAAAACAGCATTTGAGGCCTTGGAATATGTCTTTAATGCATATATGTGTGTGATTTTCTTTTGCACTGACATTGCAGATGTTAAGGACATACACTTTCATTCTTACAGACATGGTTTCTAGTATTAGAATGGGTAGAGATTGAGGGCTGCATTAGGTTGTTGTCCTCCTGTCCTCTTTTTGGAACTTACACATTCCATATTTGTCTGTGTACAATTTTCTAGTTTTCCTCCTATATCTCAAAAACATGGTTGTTTTGGCTAATTGGAGACTGTGGATTGGCTTTATATGAGTGAATGTGGGTGCACATGTAAACGTGTCTTGCAATGGACTGGCTAACAATACAGTACCAATTTCCATTTTGTATACAATATTGCTGGTATAAGAACCAACATGTTGCCCGTAACCCTAATATACTGTAGGTAAGTGGGTTAGCAAATGGATGGCAGAAAATGTTTACTTTATAGATGGTTGGAGGAAAATGATTAAGTAGATTCAGTGTCTATAAAAAGTATGTACTCTCCTTGGTATTTTTCACATTTTATTGCTTTACAGCTTGGGACTGTGATGCTTTAACTGGGATTTTTTGTCACCTATCAAAACCATTCTTGACACTGGAATATTTGACCATTCTTTGCAAAGTTGCTCTAGCTAGCCCCAGTGACAGTTTTAAAACACAATTTGTAATATAATGTTATTTAATACTCACTAGTCTGCTTAATTTGCAACTATACCACATGCACTTCAGAACAGGTCATCCACCTAAAGCAAAGCATATCTGAGCCTGGCCAGCACTTGAATGGGAGACCATCTAGGAAAAGCTTGGGTTGCTGCTGGAAGAAGAGCAGGTGGTGCCAGCGGGGGGCAGTTAAGGCGGGGTTTGTGTGTGGATCCCAATGCCCCAATGCAGTGACATGAACACTTTGCTGTAAAAATGGCAGTGTTGTAAAACTGAGGTCTTGACATTCTATGGTCATAAAAGATCTCTGGGCATCCTTCATAAAGAGTAGGGTATTTCCCAATATCATAGCTAAATTGTCCACCATAGCCTGGTTATTCTGGCTCCTTAACCACCCCCAGTCTCTAATTGGCTAACTATGTCCCACACCTTCACCACCTAATAAATATTGTGAGTGTAGTGGCACAAAATGGCTGCCATTGCATCATCCAGGTGGATGCTGCACATTGGTGGTGGTTGAAGTGACTCCCTACTCACTATGTAAACTGCACTGAATAGTGAGAAAAGCACTATATAAATGTAAAGAATTATTTATTTATTAATATTAATTTCATTCAGAGTCTTGGGGATTGGAGCCTATCATAAAAGCTACGGTCAATTAAGGTGTCTTTATATCAGCATTGTACTCACTGGTTTGTTTTAATTGAACCAATTTTCTAATTTTCCTAAAAGAACATACCTTTTGTAAATACTACATTATATATGTGTGCAATTTAAAAAGTCTGGCAGGAATGATGTTCTTGTATTTTGTAGGCACATGTCTGGAGGTTCACCAGTGAACCATCTTGTTGGATTAGCAGAGCTTGAACATTGCCGTGTGCAGGGAATACTGAGCACAATAAAAAATGTTATTAACTTTTAGCATCATTGTAAACATTCTCACTTCAGTAGGCTTATTTGTTGTTGTAAAACGTACCAAAGACCACATTAAAGTCCCAGAACTAAATGCAAGCGTGTTACTACAGCAAAACCTTTGGATTTATGAAATAGGCCCCAACTCAAGAACTGCAAAGAATAGAAGACAGTTATGCAGATGGAAACCGATTAAGGATTAGTCTCGCTCAAGCATTCAGCTCAGCATAATATTAATGGGCATATATTTTTAGAACCCTATGATGAACTGGTGCCCTGTCCTAGTGTTGTTCCTGCCCTGTGACCCTGCTCTGGATAAGCAGGTTAAGAAGATGGATGGATGGTTGGATATATTATTAGAAACCTGTACATTATTCAGTTTGAAATTGCTTTGTTTTGCTGCATGTTTGAACTAAGCTGTATCTTTATGCATATGCATTATCCAACTAATTTACAAACTTGTTACAACTCTCTGAGTCTGCACTCAGTAAAGAGTGTTACATATAAAATAAACTGAAATTGAGAACAGTTTTCTTTATGCAGAGAACGATAAATACAGTGACTGGAATAAGACACCAAGATAGAGTTATGGGAAGGATTAATTCAGTTGCTTTAAAACATGACTTGATGAGATTATATGGAAAATCTTTTGGATGGTAGTTAGTAAAATGTGTTGGATTAAGTGGCCCTTTTTCTTTAAAAGTTATGTTCTCAAATCTTTTTATAAATCATCTTTTTTTTTAAAAATATCAGTGTTTTGCCATAATAATGTATTGAGTGCATGCTTCTCTTTTTGGGTAGTTAGGGTTGACTTTGAGTCACTTCTCTTGAAATTACTACTGTCAGGCACACGTTCCTGACACTTTTATAAAAATATAAAATAAGCTTGAATTATTGTGTACATTTTGCAAGTGTGTTAAAAATAACACCCAAAGACATACCTTAATTGGTGACAGTAAATCAGCCCACTAGAAATGAGTTTTCTTGATAGGGCTCCAGACATAAATTCACCTCAAGGAGCCAGTGGCTCCTAAAACAAAAAAAAAAATAGGAGCCAATAGCCTTGATTTAGGTGCCAGATAATAAAATGTGTGAAATTTTAATCTTTCAATCTCTTATCTTTCTAACCTCCATGTACAGTATGTGTGCCTCATTAATTTCCTTCTCCTGTGCAGTGGATCCTTACCTTTTACTTTTGTGTGTCCATCTTGATGATTTGGGTAACCAAATACTGTATCATTATAACTTTCAAACTATCCAGCATTATTAAGAGCAGTGTATGTTACTCCGGCTCTGAGTCTGTGCCACTGACCATCAGAATGTCAGTGTCAGAGGGCCATCCACTATAATTTGATATGTTTTTTCCACTTGTTTGAAGGAAGCCAGCAACCCAGCCACAGGGGATGCAAGGAGTAGAGTTGGCGAAGGTGGATGCGTTTAAATACTTGATATCAACAGTACAAAGTAATGGGAATTGTGGAAGAGAGGTGAAAAAGAGATTGCAGGCAAGGTGGAATGGGTGGAGAAGAGTGTCAGGAGTGATTTGTGACAGATGGGTATCAGCAAGAGTGAAAGGGAAGGTCTACGGGACGGTAGTGAGACCAGCTATGTTATATGGGTTGTAGACGATGGCACTGACCAGAAAGCAGGAGACAGAGCTGGAGGTAGCAGAGTTAAAGATGTTAAGATTTGCACTGGGTGTGACGAGGATGGATAGGATTAGAAATGAGTACATTAGAAGGTCAGCTCAAGTTGGACGGTTGGGAGACAAAGTCAGAGAGGCAAGATTGCGTTGGTTTGGACATGTGCAGAGGAGAGATGCTGAGTATATTGGGAGAAGGATGCTAAGGATAGAGCTGCCACGGAAGAGGAAAAGAGGAAGGCCTAAGAGAAGGTTTATGGATGTGGTGAGAGAGAACATGCAGGTGATGGGTGTAACAGAACAAGATGCAGAGGACAGAAAGATGTGGAAGAAGATGATCCGCTGTGGCAACCCCTAATGGGAGCAGCCAAAAGAAGAAGAACAAATTTGAAGGAAGCCAGCCTTTAACACAGGGCTCATGATCAAATTGCTGATTTGATGGGCCTTCTGTGCTGATCCTGACTAATCCACCAAGTCCTGAGACATTAAGTGAGTTTCAGACTTTTGATTTTATTATGTTCTGAGCAGAAAATCCATGTTCACACTGAGCTGTTGAAATAGGTAGAACAAGCGTGATCTGAACACAATTGCAGAATTTTGTGCAATAAGGCTCTTTTGTCAAAAAGACTTGCCAAACTGTTATAAGACTTGTCTGAGAATTGGCCATTAATCAGAATTTATTAGCTGCCTACATTCCATTTGTACAACCTTGACATCATACTCGTGATGTCTTGATACCAGTTTTTCCAACTGTCAATCTCACTTTCTCCAAAAGTGGTTAAATCATCTGGACATGAATCATGATAGAAGAGCTTCCTTGCTGTGCATTACCCCTCTTATTTTCAAAGCAGCTTTCCGTGACTGTAACCTCCACTGTTTTCTCAACATGAAATTGAAGGTTATCTCTAAAGTTGTTGAGACTTGTTCCTTTGAGCTGGATATCCTGAAAGGTAATGCCTTATCGGTACTACTCACTGACTTACCAAGCTTTTTAGTTTTCAGTCTCTCGGGTCTGTGTGTTATCCTGGTGCACCACATTTTATGCTGAGCAAGTGATTTCCATTCCTTAATGGTCTCTCTGACATCCCCTTGATTGTGGGAACACAACTCTCAATAGGTGATACAGCTTGAGGCAAAATCAAAGAATTCTTCTGAAGTGCTATACTTAACTTTGAAATTTCCTCAAACAAGTAATGAAGAATGTGACATAATTCCACAAAAAGCAAGCTTTTAATTTGTTTTGCACTGTGCTTTGCTCTTCTTTTAATGTCAGTGTTTTTTGAGCTTGTAGCCCTGTGTTCCATACGGTGATGCACAGCTGTATACTGACCATGTCCTGTGTGATCCGAGTGTAGTAAAATAGAAAGTGCCTGGTAACACTGGGTGTTGACTGCATATAGAACAGCCAAATTCCACACTGATTGCTCTCATCTCACATTTGCTTTTGGGGCTGAAGTGGTATGTTTCCATATAATCTGTAGTGAGAAGTCAAGAGAAATGACACCTTGAAAGAAGAAGAGGCCTGAGTTACCACCAAGGCATGCATATTGTAATCTTTCTACTTAGCCAATAAAAGGTGTCATTTTGCTTGACTGCTCACTAGATCCATAAATGGCAAACACGGTACAACAACCTAGTACTACATATAATGTGTAGTAAGTCATAGATATTTTCAGCCATTGCAAGTGATTTTTGAGTGTTTAATATGGCCAGTTCTAGTTTGTGTGGTAAACAATTGAAGGAAAGGATGTGTTTTTCCATGTCTCCTTTTAAAAGTGCATCCACTTCACCTGAGGCAGCAATGTTCACACTGGCCCCAATTGCCACTGTGCACCAAAAGCACAAAGGTTTTTTACCACCAGTTTTGATTTGTTTGGTTAGTGTTACTCATTACATTGTTCATTGTGCTCAGTATTCCCTGCACATGGCAATGTTCAAGCTCTGCTAATCCAACAAGATCGTTCACTGGTGAAGCTCCAGAAATCTGCCTACAAAATACAAGAACATCATTCCTGTATCACAGTCAATTATCAAAGAGATATAATTAGCCTTTTGCGCATTTCTCGGTATCTGTTCTTTGATTTCTTCAGCAGTGCACCCGATGAATTTGGCACAAGCTATGTCATTATCATACGTCTTTGAGACATCCAATCCATTTTTTTTCAGTAACAAGATCTGAGAGGTATATTTGGTGAATGGTAGTTCCTTACATGCTTTCATATAGGCTGCATTAAATTTTATGTTCACTGTTTTTTCACACCCTTAGTACACTGCCCGCACGAAAGGAGTTTCCTAAGCAGTATGCTTCGCGAGAATGCAATCATAATTACTGTGATGCTTTTGACTTTTGCCATGTTTTTTCACTGTTTTCTTTTTGAAATGATGTTCCAGTGTGTTACAGTGATAACCTCGGTTTTGCCAGCTTTTTCTTTTCCCGCTACAGAGCAAAAGTCACAATGAATCATCTGCTTTATGTTACTCAGCCTGACAAATTCCTGAAGTCAAGAAGTTCTGAAATTCCTTCCCGCAGTTCTAATAGTGGATAAATCTTTGAAATGGAAGGTTGAGAAATGCAATATTTGCCTTTCACTTCCTCACTCGTGTTTTATTGGAAATTCTAGCAGTGGTTGAAACCAGAGAAGGTTGTTTGAAATAGTCTGAAAATTTTCAATTAGCTATTTTGATATCATGGATGAGTCATGTGCACAGAATAATAGGAAGAACGGTATACTCATTCACGGCACGTTGCATAGGAAAGCAGTTTTAAAAAAAGGTGTGGTCATGCACCTATTTAGAATGTGTCATGTAGTACTTTTAAACTTCCACATAGAAGTTTTTGTGATATTCAAACCCCACCCCAGCCTACTCATCCATCTATTGGCAATTCACTGCGGTCCTTGAGAGCCCCAATCCAACTTGCACAGCTGCCAGTCAATCAAGTGTTGTGCCTAGTTTATAGTTACCGCTTAAGCCTGCTTACAGACTACAACACAAATTACACGCACATGCGAGGCTCTGCTGATGGAAGAGGAGTTGTACCTGCTATTACTCACTTTAAGAGGAAGAAAAAGAGGAGGCAGAGTGTCAGAAATATTGACCAAAAGCAGTGAAACAAGGTTATCTTCATTTCTGTGTGTCCATTCTCTCCAAGTCTGATGTGATTTTTAATGTGCAGCCCTCGTGCCTGGCGTCAAGTAATAAAGTATAAACCAGACTTTACTGGAATGCAGCTCATGAATCTCTAAGGGGAATGCCCAACTGATACTGACACATGCGAGGTGAGAGACAAAAATAACCGGATTGGTAGAAAAAAAATATTTATTGATGAATTACAGCATTCTAAACATTGTCACCTTCTATATACTCCCCCTCCTGATCTCTACACCGCTCCATACGTATCTTCCATTGATTGAAACAGTGCTGGAACTCCTTTTCCTTGAGGCTCTTCAACAGGCTTGCCGTTTTTGTCTTCACTTCATCCATTGAAGTAAAATGTGTGTGTTCTCTTCAGGTCACTTTTGATTTTTGGGAAAAAGTGAAAATCACAGGGAGCTAAATCGGGTGAATAGAGAGGATGATCGAGGACTGCAATGTTTTTGTCAGTCAAAAACTGCTTTACGCAAAAAGAGAAAATTTGCGAGAAATTTGATGTTGATTCACTGTTTGATTTATTCACCCAACATTATCGCGGCAACTTGTGTAACGATTGTTGTGCACATACTGACTGGGCTATTCACAGGATATACCTAGCCAGTCGGCGGTTTGAGAGAGTATGTAGGAGGGGATATAGTTCTATGATTCACATCCGGCCAACCACCAGAGGGTTTTCCAAGAAAGCCCCAAGCCCAGTCCGGTTATTTTTGTGTCTCACCTCATATGTTAATAGAACATCTGCTTAACAATAAAAAATAGCCTTTTGAATTTGTTACAATAGGAATAGTCTACAGTTTCCATGGTTTCATTCTCCACTGACAAACTAAGTAGAAATGATAATCGCCAAAGCCTATTTTTGGTTGCATTTGAGACCATTTTAGTCACAATCTTGAAAGTGCTTGGGTAAACAATACAGTGGATTGGCACCCTGATACTACTCTGGCTCTCACAAGTCTGAATACGCATTTAGGACATGGGTGTGTGGATGTCATTCCTAGGATCTGCAAGTACCTTATAATGCTATAGTTGTAGCTGTTGTAAGAAAAGATAGATGCACTCCATAATGGGTGTTAATGTCAGCACTCAGAACACTGGAGAAGAACAGTGAACAACAGATATCTAGACAAACCGCTTGAAGTACTTTAATTATAAACATGTACTCATTCATCAGAAATAACAAAAACTTAAAATGATTCTTTTATTTAACAGAATCATGTTTTTCAATTTTAAACATTCAGCCTTAAATTTTCTTGTACTAAACAAGTTCTTTCAACAATTCACTTACATGCATTTGTATCCAAATTCTGTGCCTTATTCTAATAAAAAGGTGTCCATCGATAGTTTCAAAAAATTTAGCTAAAGCCTTGCAGTGTCTTAAATAAAGCAGTTGGTGATGCTGTGTACTAAATGCAGTACGATAAAAGTGCACACTGTTTAATAAAATGTGTTTACAACAAATTTCTTAGTAGTAATTTTCCAAAATAAAGATCTGTCCACTGAACCATTTTCTACCTCACTTATACAACTCAGGGCTAAATGGAGCTGGTACCAATATCAGAAAAGTCATACATGGCAGGAACAAATCCTGTATGGGGGACCAGTCAATCACTGGGCACACTCAAGTACCCACTCCTACTCACATGTGACTAATTTAAACTTGTTAGTGCATCCAGCACACATATTTTTAGCAACTTGGAGCTAAACCAGAGTACCTGGAAAAAAAGCCCACTCAAACATGGGGAGAACATGTAATTGTAACAATAAATTTGCCATGCTTGTTCATATTGTATGTGGTGACAGTAAAATTCAACATATGCTCTGCTGTATATCTGAAAGAAATACAAAAAAACTATCATGAGTTTTTAAAGAGTCCTTTTTCATATTACATTTTTTAATAATAATAATAATAATACATTTTATTTATATAGTGCCTAACTATAAACTAGCTGTGTTACCCGGCATTGCCTGGGAAATTACCGTAGGCTAATCATATTGGCGGGCAATGTGGTGTAGTGATTAAGGCTTTGGATTTCAAACCCCATGGCAGTGGGTTCAAATCCTGCTACTGACACTGTGTGACCATCAGCAAGTCACTTCACCAGCCTGTGCTCCAACATGAAAAACAAACCTAATGTAACCAGTAGTTGTAAGTCACTTTGGATAAAGGGATCAGTCAAGTAATAATAATATTATTAGGTCACTGAGCTGCTCCTGAACATGTTACTATATATCAATTGTCCATGAGTAAAATATTCCTGCGTTAGATCAATTTCTGCTTTTCCTAGTAACTTGGCTTTTGATGATGGTCATTGCAAAACAAAATTTTACAGGAAAGTGTATTTTTTTAACTGAAACTGGTTATCAGTAAGAATAATGTGAAATGTGAGTATTTATCATTATCATTATTAGGTATTTATGACTTTCACTTATGTTGTTCACTCAAGTATTTCTTTTTATGTTTTTCATCAATTGTATGTTCAAGGTTGCAGTTTTTTTGTCATAGCCATAACCATAGACAGTCAATACATTTCCAACACATCATTTTTTACTTTAACTTGCTACAAACAGTAATGACGTTCACAGGCTACACATTTGGGGGCACATGTAATGAACATAATATTTTTACTTTTGGATTTATTTTCTCTAGTGTTTGAAGTGGAAGAAAATAACTGCTGGTACTATGTTTAGGTTCTTATATGATTGGGGATCTAAGTCTAAAGTCTGCAGATGTGAATGAATATGTAAAGAATTTTTGTAAACGATTTTGGAGGGTGGTATGGGGGTCCACATTCAAAGTCCATAAATGCGAAAGTATATTACAGTGGAGTAGCATGTGGTGGACCTGTTAAGTTTAAACTTATGCCATCTGTCCTCCTTGTCTTTGATCCGAGGACATCACTTCTGCTTGTACTTCTCCATCTCTGCCTTTTCCTTTCTGGCAAAGCAACACCAACAATCACAGCCACAGTGTCTAGTGCCTGGCAATCATGTTTTAAAGAGATTGCAAATCATTGTAAGGGGAAAAAAACTGTTTAGGTGACATGTTGTTTTAGCTTTGACCGCATGAAGATGGTGGCTGGAGGGAAGACTTCAGAACAGGTGATGTCCTGGGTGAGTTGGATCAGCAATGACATTTACATCCCTCTTCCTTACCCTGGACTCTTATAGGACTTGAATGTGAGGTAAGTTACAGCCTGTGATCCTTTCAGACAATTATAGATGAGGTCAGAATGGACTTGATGATGACCATGTACACTTGGATAAGTTAAAAACAATTTTCTGATTGTTTTGAGTGATGTTATTGCTCCACTTAAGGTTTTGTGACAGCCTTAGGTTAGCTTCATTAAGTTAGTTTCATATTATGTTTTTTATGTTTTTTGTTATTTTTTTGTTATTTATTTATTGTGTATTGTTTATTAGTTATTTTTGTATGTGTTCTAATTTTTGTGTTAGTGTGTTTAGTTATGTGCCTTTATATCTTCATCATCACTTCACCTATTTACCATCTTTACCAACTTTTGACTCCATTACCATTTATTTCAGTCGGAGGGGCATGATTTCCAGATTGGTTTTGAGTATTGCAGTGGAAGCATCTTCATTGAGAGTACTTTTTCTGATTCTTTGTTCTGTGTTTGTGGTTTTTGAATTCAAAATGTGGCCTAGATTTGTTTATTTCAGTTTATCTTTTAGGCAAATCTGTGTTTTGCTTATTCTTTGTCTCTACTTACTTTTTTGATTGTTTCCCCTTAAAAGAACTTTTTTGATTTGATTTTCAAAGAGAGAATTTTCATATTTTTCTCTCTGTGTCTTTATTATTGTTTTTGCTTCTGAAAATTATTCAGGATTATTTTGATACTGGCCTCTTTGTGCCTCAGTAGTCCAAAGTTTACTTATAGTTTGGGGAAATAGGTATTTTGAAGTTTAGGCCTCAGTTTAGCCTGGGGCTAGATTCAGAGGCAAGGCCTCATTATTAGTATTTTGGTGGTATGAATCACAAAAGCAAGAGACAATGATAACACAAAAGTGTGAAAATAGGGCCATTCCCGATGACACCTGAGTCCCAGGTTACAGAATTTCCAAGTTAACCCATGTATAATAGAAACTGAATGGAAACTATTTAGTGATAGTCAAAACAAATGCCAACACTTATGAAACAGACTTAATTAGGCAATATTTCTAAGAAGAAGAAGGCCTGAAAATGTGATAACTAGAAGTTAAATTATGCCTATGTAGATTCAACTAAAGTTCAAACACTAAAAGGTGTTTAGTATCATCCTACTATTCAAAAGATTAATATCTCATTTAAATGCTTCTTGTTTTAAGAAGTTAAAAACACATTATTTTTATTTATTCACTGTTTCATCTCAATAAAGCAATTAATTAATGGCATAACTAAAGAGGTATTTGGTGTAATTGATAAATAGTGCTGAGTGTCATCATCATCATATGAATGATACTTAATGTTTCAAATTGTGATTTCTAATGGCAACTCATAAATAGAAGAGAGAATTTATTCTATAACAGACCCTCATATCTAATTATTGACAATAGTGAGGGAACACTGCCATTAGGCTACTGTACATATTGAAAAACATTGGAAAAATATTAAATGTGCCAAATAAACTATTTTCAACTAAAATTTTATGTCTACATAGTAGAAGGTTGTAGTCAACAGTATCAGAAGCTAGGTTTAAATATAAAGTGCTAAAAGTGGTGGTCAGTCTAATTAATGGCAACTTTAAAGAAATAAGGGGCAATACCAATGCAGATCTCTTAGTTATGTGTAGTATTGACTGTACAATTGTGGCAAGTAAGTTTTAACTAGCTGGTTTTAGATCTAATGGACAGGTAGTAAGTAGGTAACCTGAAAGGATTACTAAGAATTATTGTGTAAAGTAATGGTAAATGGCAGGTCTTAGGCTATATTCTGTGTGTTAAGGACCTTCAGAATGTCACTGAATGTTGCAGAATTTGGTTGAATTTTGTAAATATTGTTTTGGAATTTCTGTTTGTCTGGTTTGACTGGATTCAGATCTTGGCTTATGGACTGGATTTGTTTGCTCTGGGTTGCCTTTTGGGCAAATCCTTTTGATTATTTTTGTTTTTTTCTTTCTTTGCCAGGCCTGTTTCGTTCTTATTTATTGACTAATATAGTAGATGAAATATAAAGTACCTGAATTTTATTTTTGTCCTAAAAATCAGAGAGGTATTCCACAAAGCACACTTAGCAAGTAAGCCTTGCTTAAATTGAGAAGTCACTCTTATTTCATTTCCAAGGTTTAGGGCAAGTCCAGAGGTTTAGGGCAAGTCGCACTTGGTAAGTGAGGTAACTAAGCGTCCTCTCTTAACCTGAAAACGGGGACACAGCCGGAAACTTGTTAATTCATGATATTGTTCCATGAATAAGACTCAAAGAAACATGCACTTAGGGCATACGTACATACATACTAATATTTATAAAACAATTTATTATCAGTTTCTAAACCCTCTTTGAAACATAAATCCCACTAAAATAGAGTGCTATTAACCAGTATGTACTGAAATATGTATGTATAGTGTTATCTAAAAAGGAACATACTGTAGCTAATAGGTTTTTAACCATTAGCTCTTAATTTAAGTGGTGTTGTCAAGTCTAAGAAGAAAGAGACAAAGACATACCCACAGTTAAAAGACAGCATCATGCCACTTAATACATTAATCACCGTATTTTCAGTGCTTCGTCTTGGAAGGAAGCCAGTTATATTTTTATGAATACTGTTAACAATGAACTGCATTGTGTAATTATACAATTAAACATTTTAATAGGACTTTTATGTGAAAAAGCCACTTTTAAACATATTTATAATATAACAAGATGAAAGAATACAAGGGCTCAATAACAGTCACCTTGAAAGTATCGGCATACTGCCTTTTCAAATGATTATTAGAGTAAATAACGGTGCATTGATCAGAGATGGTTTTGTTTAACTTAGTAAGGATGGTTGTTTACTTTGTTATATAGATTATTAATATATTTCATTGATACCTGAAGTCTAAAGTAGGTTGAGTGTAAGTTCAACATATTGATGTTGTTTTTAATTTCAATATGTTTTAATGTAGATGAAAGCTAATTACTTTTGATCTTGTATAAAAAATAGGCATATGTATCCTTCTTTAATTCTATAATGGAGTGATTATTATTTCATGTAATAATATTCCAAATAATGTGTTGAATTTTGGATTTAATTTCCTTAAATGTTAGGTTTACATTTCCAGTGAAAAAAGTTGTAATAAGTACTGTTGATTTTGACATGTTTGGAAATGTTTGTACAGTTAAAAATGTCCTCCATTAAATGAAAAAGGCAGCGGTTATGGTAAACCAATACCTTGGCATGCATCTTCCTTTAGGGACTGAGACACTGTCAGTGATCTAGATATCTGAAATATTCCTCAATTTTGCATCTAAGGGTTCTTACTGATTGAGTTTCTTTCTTTCTTCTTCACATTATGTATGAATGTAAATCTGTATTCCTCCTAACACCTTCAATCTAATGGTAAAGAAAGAGAAGAATAACCAAGAACTGGAGAAAAACTTCTTCTGCTGCTGTCTACCTGCATTTCCAGGTATATGAATCAAAAATTTACCATAGGTAGAATATCCTAGAAACACAAAGCATATAAATCAAGAACGGGGTTTTCCAAATTTGAATGTGTATATGTCAGCATACCTTCAGGCTTAAATGTATTCCCCCTACTGAAGTGAAGTGAAGTATGCTTTAAGACAGTTGGAACATGCATATTGTGTGCAGCATCCTGTTACTGTATGTAATTGTTCTGATTATGAGGTGTGAAAAAACCCTTGATTTTAGCAAAAGTATGTGCAAAAATTTGTTGTTTGTTGAAATTGTTTGATCTTAGGCAATCTTGGCAAAAGCAGTGGCCATTTTTTTATGATATTTTGTGCCATTTAATTCTACTTTTTAGAGTATTACCATTTTTTTCTGGTTGATGATTTTCCATTCTTTTCATGCATCTGCATGTCATTACCCTTTTAGCTTCTATGTGCTCTTGCACATTGTAATTTCTTAGTTTCTTAACATGTAATTTTAGTGCTTTTTTTTTTGGCTGATTTTATATGCTATAGAGGTTAGTTAACACAGGCAGGTGCTCACTCAAACCATAAACAAAATCTGAACCCAAGCAGTGAAAGGCTGCAATAATTCAGCCAAGTCCACTTAAATGTTAGCTGAGACTATGAATTCTTTTTTCTTGATCCTTCTGTTAAGAACAGCAGAAGTAGAAGCTGAAGGTTCACATGCTACACGGCAATAATAAAAAAAATTGTAAAAAAGTGAGTATGACTGTGCATACAATATACTTTCTTAAAAAAGAGAGAGGAGACAAATATTTTCAGATCTCAAAGAAATCTACTGTTGTACCTGACATTTATGTACAATAACAATAAATCAATCAATACATTCAGATACGTTATTTATATTCAGTATGTATAAGTTGAGCTTGAAAGTTTGTGAACCCTTTAGAATTTTCTATATTTCTACATAAATATGACCTAAAACATCATCAGATTTTCACTCAAGTCCTAAAAGTAGATAAAGAGAAACCAGTTAAACAAATGAAACAAAAATATTATACTTGGTTATTTATTTATTGAGGAAAATGATCGAATATTACATATTTGTGAGTGGCAAAAGTACAACGTATATGAACCTCTATGATTTGCAGTTAGTTTGAAGGTGAAATTAGAGTCAGGTGTTTTCAATCAATGGGATGACAATCAGGTGTGAGTGGGCACCCTGTGTTATTTAAAGAACAGGGATCTATCAAAGTCTGCTCTTCACAACACATGGCACGAACAAAGAAGATTTCTGAGGACCTCAGAAAAAGAGTTGTTGATGCTCATCATCAGGCTGGAAAAGGTTACAAAAATATCTCTAAAGAGTTTGGACTCCACCAATTCACGGTCAGACAGATTGTGTACAAATGGAGGAAATTCAAGACCATTGTTACCCTCCCCAGGAGTGGTCGACCAACAAAGATCACTCCAAGAGCAAGGCGTGCAATAGTCAGCGAGGTCACAAAGGACCCCAGAGTAAATTCTAAGCAACTGAAGGCCTCTCTCACATTGGTTAATGTTCATGTTCATGAGTCCACCATCAGGAGAACACTGAACAACAATGGTGTGCATGGCAGGGTTGCAAGGAGAAAGCCACTGCTCTCCACAAAAAACATTGCTGCTCGTCTGCAGTTTGCTAAAGATCACGTGGACAAACCAGAAGGCTATAGGAAGAATGTTTTGTGGACGGATGGGACCAAAATAGAACTTTTTGGTTGAAATGAAAAGCGTTATGTTTGGAGAAAGGAAAACACTGCATTCCAGCATAAGAACCTTATCCCATCTGTGAAACATGGTGGTGGTAGTATCATGGTTTGGGCCTGTTTTGCTGCATCTGCGCCAGGACGGCTTGCCTTCATTGATGGAACAATGAATTCTGAATTATATCAGAGAATTCTAAAGGAAAATGTCAGGACATCTGTCCATGAATTGAATTTCAAGAGAAGGTGGGTCATGCAGCAAGACAACGACCCTAAGCACACAAGTCATTCTACCAAAAAATGGTTAAAGAAGAATATAGTTAATGTTTTGGAATGGCCAAGTCAAAGTTCTGACCTTAATCCAATCGAAATGTTGTGGAAGGACCTGAAGTGAGCAGTTAATGTGAGGAAACCAACCAACATCCCAGAGTTGAAGATGTTCTGTACGGAGGAATGGGCTAAAATTCCTCCAAGCCGGTGTGCAGGACTGATCAACAGTTACCGGAAATGTTTAGTTGCAGTTATTGCTGCAATGGAGGGTCACAACAGATGCTGAAAGCAAAGGTTCACATACTTTTGCCACTCACAAATATGTAGTATTCGATCATTTTCCTTAATAAATAAATGGCCAAGTATAATATTTTGTCTCATTTGTTTAACTGATTTCTCTTTATCTACTTTTAGGAGTTGAGTGAAAATCTGATGATGTTTTAGGTCATATTTATGCAAAAATATAGAAAATTCTAAAGGGTTCACAAGCTTTCAAGCACAACTGTACAGTATATACTGTAGTACTAGGGTGTTGTACCGTGTTAGCCATTATGAATGTAGAGAAAAGCCAAGCAAAATGACACCTTTTATTGGCTAACTAAAAAGATTACAATATGCAAGCTTTCGAGGCAACTCAGGCCCCTTCTTCAGGCAAGATGTAATCATCTTGCCTGAAGAAGGGGCCTGAGTTGTCTCGAAAACTTGCATATTGTAATCTTTTTAGTTAGCCAATAAAAGGTGTAATTTTGCTTGGCTTTTCTCTACAGTATGTACTGTCAAAGTTTAATCATGAAGCTAGTCCACGATGAGAGAATACATTTATTGAAACATACATGCAGCTACTTAGTACATGGAAAGATATGACTGGCTTACAGATGGCGGTAACACTTCTTACATACACTTGTCAATTACAAAAGTCCTTGCTAGTTATTGATAAACATTACCCTAGCAGTCAGGATTCTGATACACTAGATTGTACTGTTTTTCTTATCTACTTGTCTTTCTACTAAAGTAGCAGCAGGGACTGGGTACACATCAAGAGGCCTTAATTAAAATGCTTTCTAAGAGTGCTAATGAATAATAACAAGTACAGAAGTCATTCAGTATAATCAATATATAATCAATTTGTGAAAATCGTATTTGTCAGTAATAATCAATTCCCACAATACATGTCTGTTTTTCTGTTTAAGTTTTAACTTCCAAACAGTACAAATTATACTGCTTTTAAGGCCAATTCCATTAGTGAGCTCCAAATAATCCAAATTTGTTTTACTCAAACTGTTTGACATCACAATGGACCACATTACTGCAGTCACAGTAAAATGGCATCATCAGCTTGCAACATCCTGAAAGATCAAACACAAACTAGACCATATGAAAAAAGGTACAAAAACACACTTGGACAGCTTTAGGTCCCAATCTTTTTCTTCTTTACTTTTGGCTGCTCCTGTTAGGGGTTGCCACAGCGGATCATCTTCTTCCATATCGTCCTGTCTTCTGCATCTTGCTTTGTTACACCCACCACCTGCATGTCCTCTCTCACCACATCCATAAACCTTCTCTTAGGCCTTCCTATTTTCCTCTTTCCTAGCAGCTCTATCCTTAACATCCTTTTCCCAATATACCCAGCATCTCTCCTCTGCACATGTCCAAACCAATGCAATCTCGTCTCTCTGACTTTGTCTCCCAACCATCCAACTTGAGCTGACCCTCTAATGTACTCATTTCTAATCCTATCCATCCTCGTCACACCCAATGTAAATCTTAGCATCTTTAACCCTGCCACCTCCAGCTCTGTCTCCTGCTTTCTGGTCAGTGCCACCGTCTCCAACCCATATAACATTGCTGGTCTCACTGCTGTCCTGTAGACCTTCTTTTTCACTCTTGCTGATACCCATTTGTCACAAATCACTCCTGACATTCTTCTCCACCTATTCCAAGTATTTAAACTCATCCACCTTCACCAACTCTACTCCCTGCATCCTCACCATTCCACTTACCTCCCTCTCATTCACACACATGTATTCTATCTTGTTCCTACTGACTTTCATTCCTCTCCTCTCTAGAGCAAACCTCCAACTCTCCAGGGTCTCCTCGACCTGCTCCTACTCTCGCTACAGATCACAATGTCATCAGCAAACATCATAATCCACAGGGACTCCTGTCTAATCTTGTCTGTCAACCTGTCCATCACCATTGCAAATAAGAAAGGGCTCAGATGTAATCCCACCTCCAAGTTGAATGCATCCGTCACTCCTACTGCAGACCTCACCACTGCCACACTTCCCTCGTACATATCCTGTACAAGTCTTACGTACTTCTCTGCCACTCCCAACTTCCTTATACAATACCACAACTCCTCTTGAGGCACCCTGTCATATGCTTTCTTCAGGTCCACAAAGACGCAATGCAACTCCTTCTGGGCTTCTATATACTTCTCCATCAACACCCTCAGAGCAAACATTGCATCTGTGGTGTTCTTTCCTGGCATGAAACCATACTGCTGCTCACTAATCATCACCTCCCTTCTTAACCTAGCTTCCACTACTCTTTCCCATAACTTCATGCTGTGGCTCATCAATTTTATCCCCCTGTAGTTACTACAGCTCTGTACATCCCCCTTATTCTTAAAAATTGGTACCAGTACACTTCTTCTCCACTCCTCAGGCATTAACTCACTTTTCAAGATTCCATTAAACAATCTGGTTAAAAACTCCACTGCCATCTCTCCTAAACACCTCCATGCTTCCAAAGGTATATCATCTGGACCAACGACTTTTTCATGCTTCATCCTTTTCGTAACTGTCCTTACTTCTTCCTTGCTAATCCATTGCACTTCCTTATTTATTATCTCCACATCAACCAACCTTCTCTCTCTCTTATTCTCTTCATTCACCAGCCTCTCAAAGTACTCTTTCCATCTACCTCAACACACCCTCCTCACTAGTGAGTATGTTTCCATCTATATCCTTTATCACCCTAACCTGCTGCACATCTTTCCCAGCTCGGTCCCTCTGTCTAGCCAGACGGTACAGGTCCTTTTCTCCCCCCCTTAGTGTCCAGCCTCTCATACAACTCATTATACACCTTTTCTTTAGCCTTCACTACCTCTCTCTTCACCTTGCACCTTATCTCCTTGTACTCTTGTCTACTTTCTGCATCTCTCTGACTATCCCACTTCTTCTTCTTTGCCATCCTCTTCATCTGTATACTCTCCTGTACTTCCCATTCCATCACCAAGTTTCCTTTTCCTTCTTCACTCTGTCCAGATGTCACGCCAAGCACACTTCTTGCTGTCACTCTTACTACTTCTGCTGCAGTTGCCCAGCTGTCTGGCAACTCTTCACTGCCACCCAGTGCCTGTCTTACCTCTTCCCTAAACTAAACCTAGCAGTCTTCCTTGCAGATTCTGGTCCCAATAATGGGAGATAGTCTTACAAGAAAAACTCACTGTATTATTTTAAGTTTGGCCTGGTGCGTGGTAGCATGTTTGGATATTACAACTCAACACCACACTAAGCCCAGTTACAGTTTTAAGCCTCACTTAACAATCACTTTAGATAGAAAATTCTAAGTAAGTAGTAATATGACTAAGGCAAACAGATTTATGTTTGAATTTCTTTTTTACAGCAGCACCTCCAAGGCTCAAAGCAAGTAGGCACTGTGCCAACGGGGAAAAGAATGCAAAGATGGTAACCACTTCTCTTTTTTACCCACAGAAAGAAGGGTGATTTCTGAGAGAATGCATGATTTTACTGCTGGTGCCACAATGATGCCCTGGCCTTTCTGCCAGGATAACTATATAAAAATGCAAAACCCCAGATTTTGGAGTTCACTTATGAACCAGCAACTGACAGTGACAGAACACGTATGCATGTCTCAGAAGCAACTAAAACTTTGTTATTACAAGACTACAACAGTCTTTACCCCTTTTCACTTGTCTTGTGTGTTCTACCAGAATAAAAATAAACGGGGTTACATACTGAGAATTCATCTTCCCTTGGTGTTGCTCTCTTTCTTTTACAAGATATATATACTTGTGTGTGTGTGTGTATACACGTTAACTTTCCCAGGCCTTATATATACAGGTATTATCGTTTAGTCTACCTGTAATACTAGGATAATTCTACCTTTCTTAATACTATCTAGCTTTTGAATGGGAAAATAAGGATTTAATCTAAAGGGGTTGACTTTAGTTTAAAAACTTTATTTCTTCTCTTCATCCATCCATTCATCCAAACACAGGGTCACTGGGGTCTGCTGGAGCCAATCCCAGCCAACACAGGGCACAAGGTAGGAACCAATCTTGGGCAGGGTGCCAACCCTTTTCATCAATATGGATATTTATCTGTGTAATTATTAGTATTTCCTCTCATAAAGACATTTCAGACATTTTCAGTAAAGATAAATCATTATAATTACTATCTTGTTGAGAGGATGATTATGTAATTAATTTATTACCTGGGGAAACATTATTTAAGAAAGGTTAGCTAATGTTATGGAAGACATTAAAAAGAATCTGGCTACTATATTTATTCTCTATATCATTCTCCAAACTGTCCAGTTTGTCCAGGGATTTTTTCCCTCAGTTTCTCTGCTTGATCAAGTCTGTGTCTCTGTTGTGATTACCAAACTAAATTTGCAAAGTGGATACAGTTTAATTTGAGTATTTCAGGGAGATGAATGGAAACCCTTTATTCAATTTCCTTCAGGTTATTATATTTAGCAAATCCTTATGGTTTAGATAACCTGCAGTCTGTCCAGTCACTTGAAAATTACATTTTTTACAATGTTTTAGAAGCTTTTGCCATAGTCGACATTCATGGAAATCTCATATTTTAACACATTGATCAGGTGCATTAAGTCTTAAAAATGCATGTTATAATAAGCTACTGTATTTGTCAGACATGAAAAATATAAGATTCTTACACATACAATTCAATATTTCTGTCTTATGTAAATTGAAATAAATACATAGCAAATACAGTTTAAAGGCTATTTGAAAAGTACAAAGATTTATTGAATTCAAAGTTTCTAAATCTCAAGGTCCGTGCAGGAAAAGCTTTGAAGTGTTTACCGGAAGGGAGAAGTTCAAATAACCTTTGCGCATGGCTAAATTGAATCCATGCAGGTTCTGGTGGCTTTCCTGAGGCAGCATGTGCTATAAATGCCCTCCAGGGCTTACCGATGAGTTGCCATACAGCTCTGATTCCACACACAGAGTGGTGCACCGAGAGTAACTATGCTAAAGCAGCTATGGTATTTGGAAAAGCTTGGAATAGTGTTGGCCATTGTGTGCACCATTATGTTGTTACAGAATGATTACAATCAAGTGCCTTAAATTTGTAAAAGATATGTGGTTAATTTCAATATATTTGATAAATCTCACATCACTGATGTGAATCTGAGAAAAGGGAGACCACACAAAAACAGTAGCACTGCTTTGAAGCTGGGTGCCACCAGTTTGCAAAATGAAGCCGAAACTTGCATATGCAAGGGGGGATGGCTCCCATATAAATGTGCATGGTTTTATGCTAAGTTTAGTTTTTATATATCTCAAAGTGTGCGTGGAAATGGGCATACGCAACATTTTTGTATGTATTCACTGTTTATACATTAGGCCCCAGGAGATCAAAAGAAGGGGATGTAAAAGGTTCAAAGGTTCAGATAAAAGGTTCAAAGACTAGAAGAACTGGGGGTATTTTTCGTACATGGATTACTCGTTTAGCCGGATGTAATTGTTGACGATTTGGCCTGATCCTGGATCTATCGTTTTTTCGAAACTCTTGTCTGGAAGTGTTGTCATAGCAACAAATCCTAATCCTCAAACCTGCTTGGAGCAGGTTTGTTCTATGTAAACAAGGATTAGCTCACGCACTTAATCAGTGTCCGTGCGTGGAATTCATTCAGTCATGACTTCGCCATTCATGAATGAGCGACCAATTGATATCGGTATGCAAATTATAAGAAGAGAATTTCATATAGAGAGGGGTTTGCGCGATCGGCATGATCCTTTATTGCTCCCAGAGGAAATTCTTTTCAAAAGATATCACTTTAGCTGAGGGGGAATATTGTACCTCAAAAATTTATTAGGACCTTATATTCAGAGTCAAACCCGGTGAAGTCGGGCTCTCACAACCACACAGACAGTATGCATTGCTTTG
This sequence comes from Erpetoichthys calabaricus, assembly GCF_900747795.2. Lineage (NCBI taxonomy): Eukaryota > Metazoa > Chordata > Cladistia > Polypteriformes > Polypteridae > Erpetoichthys > Erpetoichthys calabaricus. The sequence goes on along the minus strand of NC_041394.2, from coordinate 225,276,140 downwards.
AGGTTTTTTGCAAGCGGCACTTTTTTTATATACTGTAGGCAATGCAGAAAATCTATCTAAAAGTGCAGTTTGCCAGGCAATTCGTAAAGTCTGTTTGGCTCTGAAAGGTTTCCTTCGGGTTTTCATAGTGTTTCCTGGACACCTGTGTGTGCAGACAAAAGAGGCGTTTCATGCCATTGCAGGTAGGTAATACACAGGTAAAAACACCCACAGTTCCATAAAGAATCTCACAATCAGCCTAACATTCTCATTACCCAGGATTTCCAAATGTGATTGGGGCACATGGGACTGATCACAGTGGAGTTTGATCAAACATTATTTGGAAAATGTACCTCTCCTCCTGATGAATAACCAGACACAGTGTCTTCATCAAATATTTGACCTTCGTCAATATCTCGTTGGTCAGACACAGGTTCTAGGGATATGACATTCCCTGCAACTGACCCAACAAAAAAAGAGGGCTATATGGAACATACCTATGGCACACATTGAGGACAAATATATGCAATGACCATCCTTTACCTGAAATGAAGTGACCACTGCATCCTGCCACTGGTTCTGAGGAGGAGCTTCCCCCAGGAATGCCCTCAGAAACAGGGCGATGGGCATTTTGCTGGAGAGCCAACTCTTCTGCAGGGGTTAGGTCTGGACCGCGTGGACCTCCACCTGTTTTTTGCTTGTCTGCCTTCTTATTAGCTTTAAAATCAATGTTCTTTACATTATATATGATTCCTTATGTCATCAGTTCTTTAAGTAGTTATATACCAATATTTACCAGTTTGAAGTATATTCTTGTACTTCACTTTAACCTGTTCCCATGTTCTCCTTGTGCTCACGTTTGATCTGGAATTATGACATATTAAATAATAATTAATCTGACACATAGGAAATGAAACGCTGCTTTCAGTAAGTACAATGCACACGCATTTAATTTGTCGGCCACTTTTTGCCAGCCGTCTTTTCTAGTTTGGGCTGCTTTTGCAGTGTTACTCCTTGTGCATATTAAATATTGAAATTCTTCATGTCCTTCGAATGAAAGGTCTTGCTCCGCTTATGTGAAAAAAAAATGTGCCCGTTCTTTTGTCATTTTGTTACAGCCTATCAAAGACTTGCTGATCATGTTTTCTAGACTCAATATATGTGGGCTTTTCAATCAGCGCAGGCGCGCGCATTCATCTCGGATGATTAGATCCAGCTAGACTAATTGACTACACGGCTGCGTTTGAAAAACCGACTTATCCCGGATGAGTTTCACTGGCATTAACTCATCCAAGATGAGGCATCTGATCTCAGATGATTTAAGCGACATACGGAAAATACCCCCAAGATGAATTCCAGTAAGACAACACTAAGATTTTATACCTTTGTGATAGACAGGCAAATCACCAGCTGTGATTGTTAGTAGCTCTTTTTAAACGATGCAGTTGTTCTAAACACTGTCCTCTTGTCTCCTTGTTTCTTTCTCTGATCTTTAGCATTGGGGGGAAGCTGCCCCTATAGCCCCATAGAGACAGTGCATGGTACAGGGTTTACAAACAAATATAAATGCAAGGTAAATTATATGTATGAATAACCATTTAAATAATGAATTACAGTGATGATTAAACTATCGATTATAGTTCCTGTGCACTATAAAGTGTAAATAAGAAAATTTTTTATTTTGATTGGAATTTTGAAGAAGATATCACTTTAAGTTATTATAGGCAAACAAATGCTTGGTGTGATTTTTATATCTTCCACTCGTCACAAAGGTAATATGCAGTGCTAATTGCTTAAAGGATATAAGCACAGAACACAATAAATAACATCTTGCCAAATAAGAACACTTTACTAGTTTTTGTAGAATTTCTGTAGAAGTATCATTTTTGATAAGCTTTTGCAATTTAAGGACAAATTTAGAGATTAAAATGAAAGAAGATTTTGATTTGTACCTTAAACATTCCTATAAAATTTGCAAATGACCAGAAAATGTTCTGTTCATATATATTTTTGCCATCTGATCCAAATATTTCAGCCAGTAGTAAGACATAGCAGTTTTGAAGATTTTGAAATAGTTCCAAAAAACATTTAGAGTTTTAAGGCCAAATAGAACGAGTTTCCTAAATGTTTAAGACAAGTACAAATATTTTATTGTAGTTATCATAATGCAGCAACTATATGTGGTTTCTGTAGTGAATTATTTTTCCAAATTTGGTTAGGTATGTCCATTACATTTTCAGATTATAGCATAATATTCTTTAACTTTCCTTTGACTGGTAAAACACAATCTAATATTTTCCTGTACTTCCAATGTTATTTGAAAGATAACATATAATCTTTAACTTGTTTAATTTAAGGCAGGGTAAAAGGGAAAAGACAGAAAAAAACACTGAATGGGGAACCAGCTCATTACAGGGGCTAACACACACAACTTCATTCACATTCATAAAATGAGAATGTGAGAGAAACCCAGATTATTCAGAATAATGCAGGGATGCAGAGAACATGCAAATTCCACCTAGACAGTGACTGGGCATTAGATTCAACCCAGGGGCAGCAACCCTAACAATTGCCACCTTGCTCCAGAAATGATAAAGGTATCTCTGCTTTAACACATTGTTTTCTGTTCACAAGTGACTTGTTAAGATGTTGCATCCATCACACGGGAAAATCATGGTTAGTGGAGTGTTAAATCTGTCTGAGAATAGAATAAAAGTATTTTTTTTAAGCCGCAAACAGGAGTCAAAAAGTTAATTAACCCAATAGCAATAAAGAAAAATTATTATACTAATGTATCCTTCCTTCCATTCATTCATTCATTGAAACCATTTAATAGAATTTTAGTGTAGCAGGGAGCCAGTGGTCATGGCAGCAGCATAGGCCATAAAACAGTAAACAACCCTGAAGAGGGCACTGGGTCAGTGAAAACTGCACTCAGTCAAGTAGGAGGAATTTAGATTCACTAATCAACCTAACATGCACCTATTTGAGATGCAAAATTTAAACCACAGATCTCTGCAGAGACAGAACATGCAAATTCTTCACAATCAGTTAAAGGGCTGATATTCAAACCCTTTTTCCTAGAGTTGTAAGGAAGCACCAGCATGACTATGGAATGGTCTTCCCTTACAATGTTGGATTTATCATTTAAATCAATGCTCAAGACACCTTAAGGGAGCTTATTAATGTTAGTGTTAGTATTGATGGTGAAGATGTGTTTTTTTAAGTAACAGTGTATTTTGGTATAAACTGTTATTAAGTACAGTATCCTATTTGACATCAATTTAACATCAATACCTGACCTAGAAAAAAGACCATTGAATTTGTTTTAGATGAGACACAGTCATTCAAAGTTGAGGCTCTACTAAATTTATCAACTTTTATCAAATAATTTTAGTTTAACACAGTGTTTACAATATTCCCATTAAATTAGAATGCTTTAAAAGTCGAATTTAAAAGCTGTAATATATATATGTTTAGGATAAGTAAATATGTGTACAGTATATACTGTATCTATATATTGTATATAAAATAGAATGTTTGCCTGTCTGTGTGTTCCCTATACAAACCCTTTGACCAATCTCGACCAAATTTTGTATAGTTGCTTTCTAGGACCATGCAGACAAAATACACTTCTTTGGAACCTGAATTTTTAAATCCTGGGGGGAACCAGTCCTTTTTTTTGTGTGGTAGAGTTTGCACACCAGTGCCACCTGATGGCTCAGAGCAAGTGAAATATCCAAATAAACTGAAGCCAGACTTACAGACAAAATGGCCAGAGCTTAAGATTACTTACCTGAACAATGGTACATGCTGCTTTGATCTACTGTAATATAAAAAGGAGTATTGTTTGCTTTTGCAGGGTGAGGCTTGCTCGAGAATCAAAGTGCAGAGTAGCACAAAGGAGAATCAAAGAGCTGTTATTTTAATTCCTGCTTTGTCTGCTTTTCTTCCTAATTTAAGAACTGCAAACTGTCCACCTTGAACTAAGGGGGCGAGTCAGACATGAATGGGTTCATGGTTACAACCTAGCATGGAGTTACTGCAATTTTAGAATCCAGTCTGATGCGAAATGAACAAATTCTTGACTTACAGTAGCAGAGATATTGATGGGCAGGCAGTATAGATGACGGATAGGACAGCTAGCAGTAACAACTGGGTCACCATTTAAAAAATGCTTAATTCTTTCCATAACCCATTCTACAAATATACCCGGGAAAGGCCAGGTACTTCGGATAGTATCTATATAAAAATTGACTGGTTTTGTGTTCATATTTTTGGTCTAGTGTTTATTGCATACTATTTTATCATGTCAGTCATTCTCATCCAACACAATCCAATTCAGGTTCAAGAGCTGTAGCTTACCCTAGCAGCACTGGGTGCCAGACATTAACCAGTCTGAGACAGTCTATTGCAAGGTCCCCTCATACACACACTCTGACTTGCACCTTAGAGTCTCAGGTAAATGTAATCCACACACCTTAGGGGAAAATGGAGTACCCACAGGAAAATCTTTCTCAAATTACACAAAGACAATGAGCAAAAGTGTGTTCAAGCTTAGGAACCATGAGCCAGCTGCATTAAGCATTGTATTATGATGCCGTCTCTTATTTTTATTATAGTATATTTGTAAATATGTCTGGCTTGTCAATCAAAATGTGCTACAGCAAGTAAAATAAATGAAAAATCTAATAAAAGAAATCTTGGTAAATTGTATATTAAATTAAAAGTTTCCTCAACCTTTTGCACCCTGAAAATCACATAAATATCTTTTAAATGTAATGCAACCCACACATATAAATGTTATATAACTGAATAACTTAATAAAGATTACTTGATTATGGTAAGCAGAGAAATATCACATAATTAACCAGTTTATTTACATTAAATCAATGCTTGAAATTGCTTCCCAGAAATTATCCCATCAAATAGTGACTCATTTGGTGGCAAGATGAATGGAGGCGGACTCCAATATTCCAGAAAGGGCTTGAAATGTTTCACTTTTCTCTTTTGTTTCCCATAAAGTACTTTTTGCTAATGTTAATTACTGAATATGTAATTTCTTTCTATTTTTGTTTTTAATTCTCTGACTAAAATGTGCTGATTAGATTATTAACTTGTAACAAAATAACACATACGAGTAATAAAAGAAATTCCAACCTAATGGCTACATTGTGTCACTTAAAGACAGATTTTTTTATTAATGTGCATCAGAAAATAAACAGCACACAACTGTTACAAATAATATAACTGTAATATATAACACATGTAAATAGTACCCAATGTACACCTATACCACCTTATCCTAAGTTCTCCACCATACCACCAGGAGCAATACAGATGCCAGCTCACCTTAAAACACATGACATACCATAAATTTCCAGTAATAAAAGATTTAAGCAGACAGGTAGGAGTTTTGAATGGACTCACTAGATGCTTTGTTAATTAGTGATGCAAGTGAATCAAATTATAAAATAAGTACAGTCAGTTCCACACTGGTGAAGATAAAAAGTTCAGTGCATAGAGATGGAGATCGCCTAGACAGTTCTAAGAGAGTAAGAATTTGGGATAAAAGAGGAATGGTAGCTGACAACAATAAAGAAAGGAAATTAGAAATTATGGGCCAGAATTCCAGAACAGGAGATTAAATGGCACAGGCCAAGGAACACTGAAGAGAGTAGAAATGGCAGAAACGATCAGGACAAAGACCTATTGAGTTTAATTTGTGAGAGGTAAGGTAAATTAAATGCGCAGATTTAAACTACACAATTAGAGATTAAATGCAATTATAAGGATTAAAGACAATGATTAGGAACTCACTCATGGAATCTATAACATTTTTGGTGATGGTAACAATAAGGTTGAGATCGCAGTCTACCTAAGAAATAAGGAGAGGATGTTTATAGGAGGAGTAGAGAACTTTTTAGAAGTTTAGAATTGGCTTTTGGCGTGATTTGCATAGGAAAGAAGACGGCTGTGTAGATGGCAAGTAAGAGAGACTGTGTAGGGCCGTTGAGGTAAGCATGGCTGCAGACAGAAAATAAAGAGAAAAGAACTGAATGCTGAAGTGATTCTGAAGTTTTAGGAATGATTCAAGGACAACACTTCCCAAGCAGCTAATGCTAAACCCCATCCAGGGAGACAGTGAAAAGTGGGCAAATGCAAAATACAGTATGTGTCATTTACAGTAGTTCTAAGGCTGTTGTGGAAAATGCTTAGTAAATAAACTCTTAAAAGTTCATTGTTATAAATGAAATCCTAGGATGTTCTTTATTTAACACTAGAATTACCAGAGCCTACGAAAAAACTCGTAAATCCGTCCCACCTTAAATCGCGTCTTAAATCCGTTTGCACCTCTCCACCAGAGTCCTTTGTCATCTAAATGTGCTGATAAACAAAAGCTACTAGCAGCCAGCTATTCCATCCCCCCACCGACTTAGAATGAACTTCTCCTAGCTCAAGCCTTGCCTTGATTTGATTACCTGGGATTGAAGTGGAGTTTTAGAGTGGAAATAATTCTAGCGTTATTTGGAATACACGCATTTCATGTGTGTTCCATTTCTATAGTAGGCTGTGCAAACACATTTTTAAAACAGAAACGTTTTTCATATTCTAATAGTAAATGACAAAATGTAGGCATAAACTATATAACGTATGAAGCCTGAAGTCCATATATCAAAGAAACACTTTCACAAAAGGTACAAATAAGAGAACACGTGCGCTTTCATTCAAAAAATTAAAAAAAAAAAGCCGCGTTAGCATGCCACATTGACATTCTTACTACAACCGCCGCGGTGGCGTAATGGTATCAGCCCCTGACTGGGCATCAGAGGGTGGCAAGTTCAATCCCGCACGGCTCCACTTCGAGAAATGAACTGCTCTTATTCTTACAATTTTAGAATAACAACATAAATTTGATTTCAGTCTGTAACAGCCGGTGTAACTTATGATACTGGTAAAGGTTAGCTTTTTTTTTTTTTTTTTTTAATTCACTTTTCATTCTCGCAGTCGCATTCAGAATCATTTCATACAACCCCATCTGACACAGCTGGTTTCACATAAATAAAAGTGCACTTTTATTCAAGACTATAACCGAAGAATAAAGAAAGCAAGTTACAGTTGGTGGTTGATACGACAGCTTGCGTGGTGCAATGTTAAGAACTGCTGATTTCCGATCCATGCTATATAAAATCATCACATTCAAATATTAACAGTTCCCACACACCCAAGGTCCGTCATTCCTACATTTACGACATGTGTACTTGTTGCAGTGTACACACCTCTCTGTGCTATGGTTCCTATTACAGTGAATGAGCACCTGACAATGTACTTTCTTCCCTGGGGGAAGCTGAGGTCTTAGAACGGAAGTTTGTTGATGCTGTATCATTTTTTCTTTTTCCATTGCCTTTTCCTGTAAGAAGCGACGACGAAGTTCCTCTGCAAGGTGAGCCATGAACACTCTTCTTTTCTCAGCGGACCCCGTGCATGCCTTATACAGTACGTGGGCGTTCATCGCTGCTAGGTCAAGGATGTTGTAGAACACAGCAACCGGCCACCTGCGTGTTCCTGTTCGCACTGAAAAAGCACGCGCCTTCTGGTCCATGATGTCAACGCCACGCTGGGGAAAAAAGAAAGACAAATATATGTGACATTTTGAAGAAATCATTTTATCACCAGAATAGCACCAGAATACTTCGTCACACTAATATTTTTTTCATTAGCATACCTTCATGTGGTTGTAGTCTGTGACCGTGTTTGTTTTTTTTTTTTTTATCTTGCCCAGTCTCCACATCATGGTGCATTGTGCTGAGAATGCAGACAGACTTCATCTTTTTGGGCACATACACTGTCAGCATGGCACTGGGAGATCTAAACACCAGCGTGGAGAATTGTTCGTTTACTGAACTGACTTTAGCTGCAGGTGGAAGTTCCCGTCGCACTTTATTCATGGTGCCAAGCAGAGTTGTATTGCGGTGCAGCAGTCTATTAGCCAGCGAAAGTGACGTGAAGAAGTTGTCTGTTGTTACGGTTCTGCCTTTTTGGATTGCGGCAGATTTGGAGACAAAGTACATGTGCAATGCCACTCCTTATTTAGGTAAAGATCCCAGTCGTCCCACGGGAGAAAGACTTTCCGAGTCTGTGGTCATAAAGCTTATGGAGCCATTTCTGGACAAAGGCAGAACCGTAACAACAGACAACTTCTTCACGTCACTTTCGCTGGCTAATAGACTGCTGCACCGCAATACAACTCTGCTTGGCACCATGAATAAAGTGCGACGGGAACTTCCACCTGCAGCTAAAGTCAGTTCAGTACACGAACAATTCTCCACGCTGGTGTTTAGATCTCCCAGTGCCATGCTGACAGTGTATGTGCCCAAAAAGATGAAGTCTGTCTGCATTCTCAGCACAATGCACCATGATGTGGAGATTGGGCAAGATAAAAAAAAAAAAAACAAACACGGTCACAGACTACAACCACATGAAGGTATGCTAATGAAAAAAATATTAGTGTGACGAAGTATTCTGGTGCTATTCTGGTGATAAAATGATTTCTTCAAAATGTCACATATATTTGTCTTTCTTTTTTCCCCAGTGTGGCGTTGACATCATGGACCAGAAGGCGCGTGCTTTTTCAGTGCGAACAGGAACACGCAGGTGTCCGGTTGCTGTGTTCTACAACATCCTTGACCTAGCAGCGATAAACGCACACGTACTGTATAAGGCATGCACGGGGTCCGCTGAGAAAAGAAGAGTGTTCATGGCTCACCTTGCAGAGGAACTTCGTCGTCGCTTCTTACAGGAAAAGGTGATGGAAAAAGAAAAGATGACACAGTATCAACAAACTTCCGTTCTAAGACCTCAGCTTCCCCCAGGGAAGAAAGTACAGTGTCAGGTGCTCATTCACTGTAATAGGAACCATAGCACAGAGAGGTGTGTACACTGCAACAAGTACACATGTCGTAAATGTAGGAATGGCGGACCTTGGGTGTGTGGGAACTGTTAATATTTGAATGTGATGATTTTATATAGCACGGATCGGAAATCAGCAGTTCTTAACATTGCACCACGCAAGCTGTCGTATCAACCACCAACTGTAACTTGCTTTCTTTATTCTTCGGTTATAGTCTTGAATAAAAGTACACTTTTATTTATGTGAAACCATCTGTGTCAGATGGGGTTGTATGGATTGATTCTGAATGCGAATGCGAGAATGAAAAGTGAATTAAAAAAATAAGAAAAAAAAAAAAAAGCTAACCTTTACCAGTATCATAAGTTACACCGGCTGTTACAGACTGAAATCAAATTTATGTTGTTATTCTAAAATTGAAAGAATAAGAGCAGTTCATATCTCGAAGTGGAGCCGTGCGGGATCGAACTCGCCACCCTCTGATTCGCAGTTAGGAGCTGATACCATTACGCCACCGCGGCGGTTGTAGTATGACTGTCAATGCGGCATGCTAACGCGGCTTTTTTTTTTTATATATTTTTGAATGAAAGCGCACGTGTTCTCTTATTTGTACCTTTTGTGAAAGTGTTTCTTTGATATATGGACTTCAGGCTTCATACGTTATATACAGTAGTTTATGCCTACATTTTGTCATTTACTATTAGAATATGAAAAACGTTTCTGTTTTAAAAATGTGTTTGCACAGCCTACTATAGAAATGGAACACACATGAAATGCGTGTATTCCAAATAACGCTAGAATTATTTCCACTCTAAAACTCCACTTCAATCCCAGGTAATCAAATCAAGGCAAGGCTTGAGCTAGGAGAAGTTCATTCTAAGTCGGTGGGGGGATGGAATAGCTGGCTGCTAGTAGCTTTATCAGCACATTTAGATGACAAAGGATTCTGGCGGAGAGGTGCAAACGGATTTAAGACGCGATTTAAGGTGGGACGGATTTACGAGTTTTTTCGTAGGCTCTGGTAATTCTAGTGTTAAACCAACTGGTGGAGACACACTATGTGAGCAGCACGGCTCTCCATCGCAAGTGTGGCTGGTCTTAAGAGAACAGCTCCTGTTATCACATAGGTTCATTTACATATAGTAGATAGTAAACATTTCAATCCCACCAATTAGCACTCAGATAAAAGGTACATTCTAGCAATACCCGTCTGCCATTATGTAACATTCAAACGTCACAAAATAGTTCATTGTTAATAGTCTTGTCAAAACATTTAATTTACAGAATATGACTTCCTGTATTTAAACTGTTATCACAGAACAAAGCACAAAGTTAAATGTTATATATGATCTCATTTCCTAATTTAAAATGAGCTGGTACAAATGAAGTTTTGATGTCCTAGTTCAACAGGCAGACAGTTTCAATCTCTTTTTTCTTTTCTACTTACAAATGCTAACTGTTTCACACCACAGGTGGGTAGAATATATTATAAATGACCCTCAATGAATCCTACAGGTCTTGAGATTCAAATTGTCAAAAACAACTGCATTGGATTTATGAGGATTTTTGAAAATCTGGAACAGTTTCTGTTTCAAATGCTGTACCCTTTAATTTCTTCTGGTGGCTTTGAGTGGTTGATTCAATATTTAAACAATAGCTTATTTTTTTTTTAAAACATGGATGAGGTCAAACAGCCTGTCTTCAGAACTAATAGGATTAATTTCTTTAGGATGTAAGGGTTGTCCAGGTAATCATGTTTCTCTGGGTATGGGACATGTTCTAGTGCAGATGTGTCTTTTGTGTAGGCTGGTAATCAGAACAATCCACCGTACTCAAGTCTCACAGTATATTATGAGCATATTTGCATTGATTTCTTTTCAGCAGTTTAAAACTTATTTCCCAATTTAATTTAATGGAATATTTTGTGTACTGTTAAACCTTTAGGTGTTTCTCAGAGTTACTGTAACTCCTATAAGACAGCATACCCATCTTTATTATTAACATCTTTTACCATCATGCAGCAGATTCCATGTTCTACACAAAAATACATTTTCCCAGTGTATACTGTTCTAAATGTTATTGGCTTTCTGAATGGATTTGTTTCTGCCAGTTTAGATGTTATCTGCATACTTCATAAAATGTACCCAAACCTAGAAGTATATCATAAACAAGTCAGAAAAAGGCCAAATGCTTCACATACAGTAAATCCCTGACCTCAACTATATGGAGCATTTTCATTTTGTAAGTTAACTTCATTAAATTTATACTTATAACATATCCTAGTTTTAGGAACCATAGGAAGGATTTTTAAAAATACTGTTTTATCATATGTGGCACATTTCATTTATCAAGCACGCTAGTTGCCTTTTGCAAAAAAAGAAAAAAACTAATTAGCTTAAGAAGATTATCCTCTTACTAAACTATGCTAGGTTTTCTTTCATACTTCATCCACACTTGAAGGGGAGACATGCTAGTGAAAAACTGCTAAAACATGGGCTGAGATTTTTTTTTTTTAAAGGTTTCATTGAGACAGACATTTTTTTATATTCAACATAAAGAAAAGAAGGCGGAAATGCTTCACAGTAAAAAAAGATGTTAAAAAAGTATTCACCCTTGCCATTAGGAAAAAGAGTTTTGATTGAGGTTGTAGCATACCTTTAGACAGAATACAGGAAGCAGCAGGAAAGGCATAAATGTGTTTTACTGTAGGTGGAAAACCACTGCTTGCTGAAAATAATGCACAAGAAATTTTACATTACATTATATATATATGTAATTTGAATTGCTGGTGTTGCTAAAGGTGCTAAATTACTTATGTGCAGCCAAACCCCAGATCAAAAACCAAGAGTGCCCCTTACCAGATTTCATAGTTGCTCAATGTACCCCAGCAAACCAGATATTTTACACTCTTATTTTCCTCTTTTTCCCCTCTAAACATAAAACCTCATTTGTCTGCTGTTTTCAATGAATATTTTTTTCTTCTATATCATATTATTTGAGAGCATTGAAATGCTGTTTAGAATGCTGCAACACATTTTTAAAGTTTAATTATATCCTTTTGTGCTTCCCAGTGTGGTATCCTAGTACTCATGGTAACCCATTCATGACTACCATCATATAACATTACAGGCACCATTTTGTATAAAAGTAGCCTATGCCTTTCTGTTCTGTCAGGCTTTAATCAGTGCAGTGTTATGCCAGACTCTGTTTTTTTTTTAATTTGAATTGTCAAGAGGCAATTAAAATAAAAAAAAATATATATATATATATCCATCCATCCATTTTCCAACCCGCTGAATCCGAAAACAGGGTCACGGGGGTCTGCTGGAGCCAATCCCAGCCAACACAGGGAACAAGGCAGGAACCAATCCTGGGCTGGGTGCCAACACATGTTTTCTTGTATTGGGGATTAGGGTGTTGGATTCTGTAGATATCCCAAAAAAAAGAAGACATTTGCCCTCTTTTATCAGCTTTCAGTGTTTTGTATCTGTGTGGCTTTGCCATTGAATTCAGGACATTTGCCTCTTTTTCTTTTATCACTCTTCAGTGATTTGTAATTGTATGGCTTTGTTCTCATTCTAGGCATTTTAGATTCTAAGGTCTTACACCCTTACTGTCTAAAGATTACAATTCTGATTAGTGGAAATATTTTACTAGCCTCTATAATATTAATTTGTGAATCTGCAGGCATAATAAAAAACTGAAATTCTCTGTACAGCTGAATTTCCTTTAAGCTGTAATACAGTATGTCAGCATCACTTTTTCTGCAATTGATAAAGGAAAGATATTTAAGTCTTAGGAGAGGATTGAGGTAGCAACCTACCTTGCAACCACCAAGGGACACAACCAGAAGGACATAGAGCATTATAAGGCCAGTACTGGTTAACGAAGCACACTTACATATTAATCCATCCAAATCATTAGAGGGCTGCATAAAACTCCATTTTACTGTGTTTGGGTGCCTCTTAGCAACTGCAGAAGAAAATCTGTCTGGGCTCCATCTGTCTCTGTCTATAGTGGTCATGGCACAAAAGTGTGACAGCATGTGGGGATGTCTAGGCACATATTCAGAACATAAAAACACCTTTTAGTCACAGGTCATGTGATCTTACAGTTAGTAGGTGAGTCATTGGGATGGGCTGGAGGAAGAAAATCCATGATGTTGAGTAGCAGCATTAAAGAAAGAAAGAACATTAGAACAATCTAGATAAGAACAGACCATTTTACCCAACAAAGCTTCCCAGTCCTATCCACTTAATTCTTCCAAAATAACATCAAGTCTTGTTTTGAAGGCACTTAAGTCCTACTGCCTATCACACTACATGGTAACTTATTCCATGTGTCTATGGTTCTCTGTGTAAAGAAAAACGTCTTAATGTTTGTTTGAAATTTACATTGAACAAATTTTCAACTGTGTCCCTGTGTTCTTGATGAACTCATTTTAAAGTAACAGTGTCAATCCACCATACTGATTCCCTTTATAATTATAAACACTTCAATTATCTCCTCTTGAAGAGAGAAAGAGAAGGAGAAAGGGTGGTGAGTAGGAAGAACGTAGGAGTACAGCATTTGTGAGCAAGTGACCCACCCATTCCATGTGGTAGTTGTTTAGCTAGGCCCTGTGGAGCATTACATTTTCCTTTCTGTTGTAATTTGTGTTTTCCCTGTTGTATTTCCATTCTCTCATTATAAAAATTCATATTCTATACTTTTGGGTTTTTAGACATTATTTGGGGTGAAGAATGTCCCCAGAGTACCATTAATGTCCACAGCTCTTTTCAGTTTTTCTTCCAAACAGTTAAAATTCTTTCTTTCTGTTAAACAGAAATTGCTTTAACAAAAAAACATCTTCACTTGCCTAGCACTGGGAAAATACTGACAAGAAACACTGGATCTCTATAAGTTTGTATATCATTCAAACAGATCATCTAAAGATGCCATTTCTATTACACTTACACAGTCATGACCCACCAGGTCCACTGTGGTACCTATGTGAGGATGCTGTTCTTTGACTTTCGATCAGCATTAATACTATCGTTCCCTCCAAGCTGGTCACAAAATTCTATGAGCTTGGTTTTATCACCTCCTTTTGTAATTGGGTTCTGGATTTCCTGACCAACACACAAATACTCTTCCTCCGCCCTGTGGTGTTGTGGGTTCACAGCTCTCTTAGCAAAAGCCACTTTTAAATAAATAATCACCGTGCTCACGGTGAAGCGAGGGGGCGTGGTAGTGTGGCTGAAGCGGTTCCTGGGTGAATTCGTGCTGCGGGCGTTTCTCACCTTAGTGCACAGGTGAGGGACGGTCCGCAGCGTAGTTGTTCCTGGGAGCTGTTGATTGCCACAGCTGCCACGTCCATTATAAAGAGAAGCCCAAGATGGTTAAGGAGGAAGAAAGAAAAAGAAAAGAGAAGGTAACTGAGGTTGTGGAGAGAGCAGGAAGCAGTGAGGAGAGAGAGAAAGTCGGTGTGGGAGAACAAGAAAAAGAAAAGAGAAGGAAACTGAGGTTGTGGAAGAAGCAGGAAGCAGTGAGGAGAGAGAGAAAGTCGGTGCGGGAGAACAAGCGAGCGAGAGCAGGCTCGCGGCAGCTGAGCAGGCAGCCTGGGTGTTTGGCCGACACCCGGGGGAGTAGTAGATGTCGTCACAACTGTAGAAATTATTTCGGAGAGCGGGACTGACTGGAAGACGGGTGACTCTTCGCGTAAGGCCGTGGAAGGCAGCGGGAGTAGGGACTTGGGACGTGGTGTCCCCAGCGTGAGAGCCTTGGTCGTTCCCAAGTCACTGTCAGGGGGAGCCGACCGGAGCCAAGGATCGGTAAGGCGACTGACAGTAGAAGCAGGTACTGAGAAGGTCAGCTGCAGAGAGAGCGTCTCGCCTGCTGCAGGGCCCAAAAGGGAGAAGCAGGTGAGACGCTAGTGTAGAAGAAGCACCGGGCTTGTCATTGGTTTAAAGGACAGCTTCCAGCAACGTTTTAACCTCATTGTCTTTTAATGGATTATTTATTGGACACTGCACTGTATTTGAACACTTTTGTTTTGATTGTTGGATTTTAAATAAAAGCACTTTTGTACTTTGTACCATTCCCTTTGCTATGTTGCCTCACTGCTTAGCTCATCTCGGTTATAACTATCAACGGTGTAGGGTTCAAAGGGCTCCCGAACAGCAGATGGGAGCATGGAGCAGAACCCGCATCGTCACACACCCTGACCCAGAACACATGTGTTCCACAGGGCCCTGTGCTAAGCCCCCTACTCTATTCCGCCTTCACTTACAACTGTGTTCCAATACATGAATCTAACACAATCAGTAAGTTCACCAAAGACACCACGATTGCAGGCCTTGTCAGTAACCATGATTAGTCAGTCTAAAGAGAAAAGGTCCAACATCTAATGATGTGGTGTTCCAACAATAACTTGGCCTTGAATATCATGAAGACCAAAGAGCTCACTGTAGCTATTTGTTGTACTGGCAATGAAAGATACAATATCCCGTGACTGCTATCAGACTGGACAAAGGCAGGACCATAACAACAGACACCTTCTTCGCAGCGCTTTCGCTGGCTAATAGACTGCTGCACCGCAGCACAACTCTGCTTGGAACTATAAGTAAAACGGGACTTCCACCTGCAGTTAAAATCACTTTAGTACACGAGCAATTCATCATGCTAGTGTTTAGATCTACCAGTGCCATGCTGATGGTGGTCACATATCAAAGTCACTGTGAAAAGGCGAGTCGTAGCTCATTGTCTGAATGTTATATGGAAAGTATTAAGGTACAGAGAAAAGAAAAACAAAATAGGGACATAGTGGAAAAAAGATGTCCGAAATGTCAACTTTTAATCTCGAAATTTCCACTTTAATCACAAAGTTTATTTTGTCATTAAAAAAGAACATCATAAACTTCATCTAAAAATTGTTAAATTTACTAGTTTCACAAATCCCATCGTAACTAAAGAGGAACGTTAAATGCTTCCTATTGTATGTGTTCTTCTATGTACTTTATGTGTGTGAATCACTACGTGCTTCTTGAACGGGCTTTCTCTTACGTCAACAGGACACAGAATACACTACATTCATGATATTGCAGCTCTCTGAATAATTTAAATACTAAAATGTATACTTAATATTATTGTCATGATGAAAGGCATTAAAGCATGTATTGAACATGGGGGCACGGTGGCGCAGTAGTAGCGATGAGCTGACGCCCCATCCAAAGATTGTTCCTGCCTCCTGCAAGATGCATTCTGTGCTGTGCGCGACGTTCGATGAAATAATTTATTGCTGCAGTACTGTCTCTTTCAAACGTACCACCCCCAATTCCTGTCCTTCCTTTTTTTTTTCATGTAACCAGTCGCTACACAATCAGCTCTGTAATAAATGTAAAGTCATTTGTAAGCCGATTCTTCAAAACTTTTAAGGAACATTGAAATATCTTTGTAGTACCTGTTTAATTATTCCATCCATCTATCCATTCAGGGTTGCGCCAGTCCCAGCAAGCATACAGCGCAAGGCAGGAACAATCCCTGAACGTGGGCGCCAGCTCATTGCTACTGCTGTGCCACCCCATGCCCTCACATGTTTAATTATTAGCAATGTACATTATTTAAATTAGGGCGGCACGGTGGCGCAGTGGTAGCTCTGCTGCCACGCAGTTAGGAGATCCGGGTTCGCTTCCCGGGTCCTCCCTGCGTGGAGTTTGCATGTTCTGCATGGGTTTCCTCCGGGCGCTCCGGTGTCCTCCCACAGTCCAAAGACATGCAGGTTAGGTGGATTGGAGATTCTAAATTGGCCCTAGTATGTGCTTGGTGTGTGGGTGTGTTTGTGTGTGTCCTGCAATGGGTTGGCACCATGCCTGGGATTGGTTCCTGCCTTGTGCCCTGGGATTGGCTCCAGAAGACCCCCATGACCCTATGTTTGGATTCAGTGGGTTGGAAAATGGATGGATGGATTATTTAAATTAAGTTAAAAATGTATCTGTTATAATGTAATATACATACTTTACTGCATTTCATCTTAAAAATGATATCAAGAGCTCCAAGAAGATAGCGCTTGGAAATCTAAATCGACTTAGAAGCCAGTCATCATCATATGTAAATACATGCTTTATTCTATTGAATTGAATTCCTTTATTGTTATTGTATGGTACAATTAGATTCAATAGGCAAATCCTCCATAAACTGATTTTTCTACAAAATGATAAAAGTAACAATAATAATACAGTAAAAAACAATGAAAAATATACAATATGAAAGCATGTACATATAGTGCAGACTGTGCCAATGGTTCATAAAGTGGCTCAGGTTGTACAATATTACAACTGTAGTGCAAGTTTACACTACATTGAGGTAATTGTACTTATAACAGTTCTACCAGGATCACTTAAAGGAATGATTAAATGCATTTAGAGCTCTTGGGATGAAACTGTTTCTGAACCGTGAGGTCTCTACAGTAAAGGCTCTGAAGCGTTTGCCAAATAGAAGCAATTCACATAGACTATGTGCATGGCTGAGGCAGAGTGTGCTAGATGCTGTATCCCAATAATCCTCTTTCCGATCAGCTAGTGTAGAGCTGTGATTCCACACTCAGATATAGTGGGTTAAAATACTTTGAGTGGTGCACTGAGAGTAATAACGCTAAAGTAGCTATGGTATTTGGAATAGTTTGGCCATTCTGTGGACCATTATATTGTTACAGGTTAATTACAATCAGATGTATTAAACTAATAAACAATATGCTGTCAATTTCAGTGTATTTGATAAAGCTGCCTCAGGGATGTGAATCTAAAAAAGAAAGGAAAACCACACAGGAACAGTGGCACTGCTTTGATGTGGAGTGTCGCCAGTTTGCAAAACCGGGACAAAAACAATGCAATGCAATGGATTGAGCTGGCATGAGAATGTGGGTGGCTTTACTCCAAGTTTAGTTTTTATACATCGCGATGTGAGTGTGGTAATGTGCATACACACTGTTTATACATGAGGTCCCAGGTCTCTACTCAAGTGAGTATTTTTCATATTTGTATTTCTAAGACAAAATGTTGACCTTATATTCTGTGTAAAAGGTGATTGTTTAAATGTTAATTATTGTTCATGTGTTGATTTACTGTGTCTTGCTCTAACATTCAGATCTATTACTAAAGTTTTTATTTTAAATATAAACCAGATTTAACAGTCTATGCAGTGGCAAGCCAAGAAGAGGTTTATAATTACCTTGTTTAAATAAAAAATTTCAGCTTTTCCTAAGATGACTTGGCTAATAAATATTTCTAACAATCTTAAATACAAGAGGATCTATTATTAGGAATGACTTTGCTTTAGGCAGGTTTTAATTGAGAACTAATCACAGCAGGTGCTAAACAACAGGTTAGATACTCAGTTTAAGAGGTAGTAGGCTTATAAGAAAATATGAAACCATTCTCATAGAAACACCTGAAAAGTGGAAAAGTGGTCCTTGATAGGTGCTAGTATTTTTCACAAATATTTTGGAACTTATTTATCTTCCATGTTTTTAACAAATTTTTCAAGCCCTCAAAAATATAATTTCTCAATTTATGACAATTGAACAATTTGATAAATGCTCACTTTGAGAGATACAACATTTTGCTGTGTTTCTGATTAAATAGGTTAATTTACTTTATACATCAATCAACAGTGATCTTTTCTGAAAAAAAAACGGATAACACAAAGCTTGAATTCCAAAATAGACATGAGCTGTATGGTGTTTGCATCTCCTCCCTGTGTATGATTGTTTTTTCTCTGGGTATTCCAGTGATGGTGCTGCTGTGCACTGCACATCTTCAGGTGCCGGCTGCAAACCCACCTTTGCAAAGGAAACCGCTGGGCAACCATCTGACTGTGTGCTGACAGATGCTATTCTGGAGTCACAAAATGCAGAACAATTGACACACATTAAATTAATTGGTTAAAAAAATGCTGCATTCGAGTTACCTGTTTTTACATTCTGCTTATTACATTCATGCAAAGTTGTAACCGTGTCCGATTTGGCTGATCATTTGGTGGGTCTGGGTCAGGGTCATCATACCGCATCTCTTCAGGTACAGATAAGCCATGATTATGTGTCACATTATGCAGCATGTTACATGCTTGCACAATACAACACACTTTTGGTGGACTATGGAGCAGTACATTAGTAGAGTGGAAATGCTTTCTGTTTACATGAAAAAATGACTTCTGTGAAGGTGCCTTTAGATAGATAGATAGATACTTTATAGTGTAGTGTTGGCACCAAGCGCCACAACAGATGGATTCTCTGCTCTTTACATGGCTCTTTGAGGTGACTCGCTGTCCTTAACAGGACTGCTTGCCTTTTGCCACACTAGTTGGAAAAAGTACCTGTGACTTTGTGGAGTTGCCATTTTTATAGGCTCTCCTGCTATAGATGATGTAATGCAGGCTCATTATTTTGGTGATTCATCCCTGGCTGATGTAACTTGTCGAGCAAGGTTGGAATAGCAATGTGCGTGCAGTTGACAGCTCCAATTACATTTGCAAAACCAGACGTTACTTTGAATTGTGCTTTGATATTTCTCAGTTCATCTGTAATGAAATGTTATCTATCTGATTGTCAAGCGTATAATAACATTCTGTACAGCTGGCATGGCGTGACTCGGTGATGTTTGTGAAATACCTGGTCGGTCAGCAAGTTCATGTTAAAAAGCTCCTGTGGCAAAAAACCAGAGAGTGGACAGAACTTGCAAAGGAGCAGTTAGAGCACAATTCCTCAAAGTCAACCTTTGTAAAGCTGGCACCAATTCAGCACACAGTGCCAAGAGGATAGCTGTTTGGAAATCAAAATCAACTCAGATGCCAGTCATCATCATCTATAATATGTGCGCTCTTCTAGTTCTTCCATTTGCGATGTCTTCTAACAATGCTAAAGCAACTACGGTATTTGAATAATTTGGCCGTTCCGTGTACCATTATATTGTTACAGAATGATTACAATCAAGTGCCTTAAATTTGTAAATGATATGCAATTAATTTCAGTGTATTTGATAACAAGCACATCATGGATGCGAATATGAAAAAGAAAGGGAAACAACACAGAAACAGTACCACTGCTTTGACGCTGGGTGCTGTCAGTTTGCAAAATCGAGGATAAATGTGCATACGCATAGTATGAGGCTGCTGTAAAAATGTGTGTGCCTTTACACAAAGTTGAGTTTTTATACATTTCAAAGTGTGTGTGGAAATGGCCACATGCAACATTTTTGCACATACACACTGTTTATACAAGAGGCCCTTGGTGAGGGCTTCTATGTCAGAGAATGACCCCAAAAGAGCAACCTCCTGAAAGCCAAAAAGAGTGACACAAAACAATTTGCTGCAGGGTGATGCAGATAAAGATGAGACAAACATACAGTACACCTTGATGTGCCTGACGCTGCAGTTGCTAAAGTGTCTGGAAGTAGTCAAGATTCTAACTTGCATTGCAGAAACCACAAGGTTGACAGTGAAAACACCTTGCATTCTCCCTGTAAAACCAAAATCAGAGGCTAATTCATCATCACCTTTTGGGCAGTGCTTCTAAATGTATGGATTTAAGGAAGTTTATAATTGAGCCAGGGGTAAGCAGAAAGTAAAGTATGAAATGAAATAACTAGAAAATTGAGGAAACTACAGAGTAAAACAGTGATCAAAGTGATTAAGCTTGGTGCCCAGCCTGAGGATGTAAAATAAATGTTAAAAGTCCTGCATTGAATAGTGGAACAGATGGCAACTGTGACCAACAAAAGGTTGACAGTTTTAGAAAACTACTCTAAAAATCTTCTGAATACATTAACGCATTCTCTAGAGAGCCAGAAGAATGTGAAAATGTGACAAATGCTCAGAAAAACAAAATATGTTATACTGTGCCAGAGTGAATAGAGTTATCAGATCTGTATCTTTTCAGACTTTTCTGTAACAACTGGTAGGTTAAAGTTTTCATATTATGGTATAACCACTAGAATCTCTGAAGCCTATGAAAAAAGTTGCAATGTCGGGCCATCTTAAATTCCTTTGCAGCTCTTTATCAGAGTTTTTGTTTTGCAAATGCGTCAAACAGCACAGGCAGCAAGCATCCTGCTATCCCATCCTCCACTGACAGAGCTGCAGCCGGACTTAAAGCTATCCCAGCTCAAGTCTTTTTATCTGGATGGGAGGTGTCTGGAATTATATAGGGTAAATAATATTTTGTTATTTGGAATACAAACATTTCATGTGAGTTCTGTGTCTACTACGATCTGGTTAAACGGATAGGATGATAGAAAATGTGAGGCAAGAAATGTTGAACACACAACTAAAACAAAAACTTTTTCATGTTATAGTAATAACGACAAATTGCTGACGTAAACTGTATAATTTGTGAAGACTGAAGTCCAAATATTAAATAAACACTTTCACATAAAGTTTAACAAAACAAGTGTGCTTTTATTCAAGAATATAACTGAAGAAAATTAAATCAAATTAGTAAAAACCCAAGCCCAAATATCAATCGACACAAAGCCAAAACATCTGCGTGGCTGATGCAGAGGTAAGAACTGCTGTCTCGTAATTAAAGGGTTGCGGATTTGAGCCCGGGTTCCTCCCCATTTTGAGTAGTAAACTGTTATTGTTATTACTATTATATAATAAAAACTTATATTTGAATTAATTCAGTAACACCTGGTGTAAATTTTTGCTATCTGTAAAAGATTTCACTGAGGAGATACAGTATAAGCAGACACACAATCATGTCTTCTTGGTATCTTGTTGTCACTTGAATTTTTTGCTATTCACTTTTATTATTGAATAAAAGCACACTTGTTTTGTCATACCTTTGCGAACGAGTTTATTTATTTTATATTCCAGTAATCACTTGAATGACATCAAACCTGTCTCTGCCTCTCTCACGCATGCACACACTCATCCATACATGAAAATGTCATTATTTGAAAACGCTATATCAATTGAACATTAGTTGTAATTTGAACATGTTTTTTTTTTTCTGATCTTGCCTAATCTCCACGTTATCATGCGTGGTACTGCCAGATCTAAACACTAGCATGGAGAGTTGTTCGCATGTTGAAGTGACTTTAGCTACAGGTGGAAGTCTCACTTTATTTATGGTGCCAAGCAGAGTTGTGTTGGGGTGCAGCAGTCTATTACCCAGTGAAAGTGACATGAAGAAGTTGTTTGTTGTTACGGTTCTGCCTTTGTCAAGAAATGGCTCCATAAGCTTTTTGACCACAGTCTCAGAATGTCTTTCTCCCATGGGATGACTGGGATCTTTTCCTAAATAATTAGTGGCATTGTGCATGTGCTTTGTCTCCCAATCTGCCACAATCCAAAACTTTATGAAGAAAGGACAACGGACCTTGGTTGGAAACAGTTGCTCATCATCAGTAATATGTTGCCCTGTGTTGTAACTCAAAACACAGTCCTCAACAAAACGTTGCCAGATGTCTGAGATCACAGCAAATCTGTCATCTGTCACGTTCTGCACAGGTGTCTTTGTTGTCAAAGCACAAATGACGCATGATAGTCCGATAGCGGTCACGGGGCATCGTATCTTTGATTGCCAGTACAACAAATCAACCATAACACCAACTGTGGTCATTACTGCTCTTGTGAAAAGAATGGAGATAAATGGCATCAACTGAGAGAGAGGCAAGTTTGTTGTACCACGTGAATGTGACTGACAGAATAAAACTGAATAAACAAAAAAACAATGCTAACTTTTACAAGTAGCATGTATGTTACTGGTATGTTTTCATTATATTGCAGCTCACTATTCAAAATGGTAAATGCAGGGAAGACCCGGGATCAGACCCGCTACCTCTTAGAGGATTTAGAGGCAGCAGTTCTTACCTCTACACCAGCCAAACAGACATGTGTAGGTTGTGTCTATTGATATTTGGGCTTCAGTTTTTACACATTGACAGCAACATGTAAACTGAATAATTTATTTTTCTTCTGTGGTATTCTTAAATAAAGGCACACTTGTTTTGTTATACCTTATGTGAAAGTGTTTATTTAATATTTGGACTTCAGTCTTCACACATTGTACACTTTACGTCAACATTTTGTCAATTATTACTATAACATGAAAAAAGTTTCTGTTTTAATTATGTGTTCAACATTTCTTGCCTCACATTTCCTGTCATCCTACATTTACCCAGATCTTTGTAGACACGGAAACACATGAAAAGCATATATTCCAAATAATGATATATTATTTACCCTATACAATTCCAGACACCTCACATCCAGATAAACAGACTTCAGCTGGGAGAACTTCAGCTGTGTTGGTGGGAATGTGATATCAGGCTGCTTGCTGCCTGTGCTGATTGACACATTTGCAAAACAAAGACGCTGTTGATGAGGTGAGAAGGAATTTAAAGTGGCCCAGCATTACGACTTTTATCGTAGGCTTCAGGGATTCTAGTGTTAAGCAGACCATAGACATTTGCTTTTTGTTTATATAGCCATCTAAGCTGACAGTCTTCGCTGAAGGTTACACAGAAATATAAATGATTAATAATACCACTAGTATTTGGTTGCAGGGCTTAGCAGTTGAATCGTTGGAAAATTCCAAGAAGGCAAAAAACATACAATTTTTAAAGAAAGTTAAAAAATTAAAAACATGACATTTTTGTTTTTGTATCCAGAAAAAAAAAGTTTCAACTATTAGAAAGATTCAATATTGATTATTCACTAAGTTTTATATGATGGAATGTTGTAAGTGCCTTAATAAGGATGTCTAAAGGAAAAAGTACTTTCACATCTTAGCTGGTGGTCCTGAATCTCTGTGAGGTGTGACTTTAGTGAGTCCACTTTGATGTTGTTGTTCACAACCTCCTTAGCAAGGCATTTACTCACAACCTTCACTGAGGTGACATCTTTTGGCAGCATCACTGAAGTCAGTTCTCTGAGCATTCAAGTCAGCACAGAGCTTGTGTGTTTGTATAGGTTGATGCCATGTAAGAAATTCAACTGTTGAATAAGAAAGGAGCCATGAGTTGAGAGATGGCATTCATCTTTACTAGGCTGGAAAGGGAGGAATGAAGTCTTCTTTGTGAAGTAGACAGGATCTCAACAACAACAACATTTACTTCTATAGGCCATTTTCATACAAACAATGTAGTTCAAAGTGCTTTAAAGATGTCAAAGATGTACTTACATGGAAGGAGTTAATATGTTATTGGATGCAGTTTAGTAGCAAGGGCAGTTAATATCAAGCGAAGAGTGGAGTGTATGCAGTTAGAAATAAAACTAAACAACCATTAACTACATGCATCATATGATTCCATCAAAATCAAATTTAATTAGTTTGAGTTTGGTAATGATTTTCCTAAGGAGCATGTTTACGGTAATTAGTGTTTATGCCATGACCTCTGCTTAAATTAGGACCACTGTTTGGAATAATCCCTGTTTTTTCGATTAATTTGTCTGTCTCCAAAGACTTTTTTAATTTACACTAATATAACAATTTTCATTACACACTACTTCTCAGTAGTCACCCTAATTAAAAGTTTGTCTGTTTTAGACTAACTGCATTAGTCAAAATGTGCTTTACTAAAATTAAATTTAGTAGTTTTAATTTCTGTATACATGCTCTGTCAAAACACTGTGATATTTATTATATTATGATCAATAGATTCTAATGGTTTGATTCCTTTAACAATTTGCCTAATCATGCAAGAGTCCTGGGGTGACCCTATCCTCACTTTCTACATAGAATGAGAGATATGTTCTCCACCTCTTATTCTTGCTCTCATCTGACTGGGAAGGAGACAACTTAAATCTCTGACTTCATCCAGAGCTAACTGCTACAGCAACTCCACATTCCCCTCTCCACTAATCTCTAGACCACTGGCAGGAAGACAGGCCAATAAGTCAAGTGGAGTGGCAGTTTTAGCGACTTTATTTGGTCATCGTAGTCTTTAACATTCTTAATATTCTTAGTATGCCAAAAGCATAAGCAAAATGTAAATGGATGTGACAAATCATCGTACAACCTGGCTGCCTCAGCAACTGTCGTAGACAATGTTGGCCAACACAGTCATGTTGGTGTTTAATCTTTTAAGGTTACATTGTGGCTCACAGAATGGATCTTTCGGTCCTCAACCTTCCTGCTTTTCCTTCTTCCCATTGTAAGCTGCTAGCTATTAAAAGCTTGTCAGGGCCAAGGTGAATATCTCTAGCCTCTCCCTCTTCAACATCATTTTGATAGATCATGTCAGCACATGTAAAGGTCAACCATCTTGCTTTTAAGCATTTGAAAAGTCTAGAAAAATTACTGTTTTGCTTTGTTTAAACCTTTCTTTGAATCATACTTGCCTGAAAAAGTTGTTTCTTGCAGTGGAAAGTTTCTTATTTGCAAGTCACTTCTGTGGTTACTAACATTTCATTTTTCTGTGTTTAAAAATAGCTGCTATTACAGAGGTCAGAAGTTCAAGTAAAACAGTAAAAAGTTGCACTTCTATGTTGCACTTATTGTATAGAAAATTACTTTTTTAAGTTAACAATGTTTAACTAAAAGAAATAAAAATAACTAAAACGCATTTTAACATTCTTGATTACTGCTACTGCTGCATTTACCAACAACCTTTCAGTTCTGAGTTGATTATTATAGAATAATAAATCTAAACATACTTCACCTCCAATTGGTGCTTAAGTATACTGAGTTAAAAAACCATCATTGATTACATCTATGAATTCCCGTTCTTGTGCCTGTCTGTTTGTAGGACTTTTCTAGTTAATATTTTAGTAAAAAAGTTTTCCCATCACTATACTGCTTCGCCTGTAAACTTGTTTTTATATTATTGACACCATTATCTATGTTAGGTGGTGTATAACACTCCCATTTTCATATCCCTTCTACTTTCTGGCCAATCCACGTATCCTTCAATAGCTGAGAAGAAAGTTGGGGACAGAGTGACTGAAAGAGAGAGAGCTCAGCTGATGTCAGAAGGTGATACAGTTTACATGGCTTACAGACAATCCATGTGTGAACAGTGAGAGGAGTTTTTCCTTCAGGTCACGCATTAGGGAGCTGGTTCTGAGGGCCTTTGTTATCCAGACTTCGTGGGTTTGCAGCTGACCACTAGCAGTTACCACAGTTCAAAAATGTTCAACCTTGGATGGGCTGTGATGTGATTCAATAACAAACCACTTTCCTATGATGTGGTTCATCACCTGTTTAAATCAGACACATATTTCAATTCTTTCTTAAATGGACAACAAACACACACCTTTTTGGATGTTGCCTGTCTTTTCTAATTAACATGAATTAATTTATACAATACTCTTCCAAGAATCATAGTGTTAGATGGTGCCCTGAGAATTTTAACTGCCATAGAAATTCAAAAAATTGCTAAAATTAATTTCACCTGTAACAGCTTTGTTAAAAAACAAACTACTGAAGAGTCAGAGGATTCAGTATTACAGGTTCTGGTGATATACCATGATTTTGGCAGACCTGAATTTGATTTACTTTATTTTTTATATTTTGATTTGTATTTCTACTAGTTAATTAATATTATGGTTATTCTGGCAATGCCATTTGGTATTCTGATTTTGTAAGGTCACTTCTGTTGTATGTCTGCTGTAGCATTGCGGTGGCCACGTATTTTTCATCTTCTATGCCCATTGCTGGTCAGGTGAGGCATGCTGTGTCACTGCAGTGCATCTATAAAATATGATGGCAACTGACATCATGTGTTGGAGCATTATTTTTGAAGCAATCCAGTCAACATTTAGTTATTGAGGGGCATGTAAATATACCTGAAATTATACTGAGGACGAAATAAATCAGAAGATGATTATTTCAACAAAAGAATGAGGGCACAGTGAGCCAAAGTTCAAAAGAGAGAAGACAAAGAGATTGTGGATTAGAAAATGAAAAGGATGATACAAAATTGCAGTTGGAAGACAGATGCAAGGTTAAAACCATAATGAGAATTCCTAACACTAGGGCTATTTGAAATAATGGTAACAACCACTAGCAAGAGTACTGAAGAGTATATCCACCAAAGGATATTGAACCTGACGTGCTGGCATATGTATACCAGAAATTCCTATGACAGCACTGATCTCGAGTTCCACGGTGACAAGACAAAGAGTGGTCAACATGGCATCAAGTAAATAAACAAAATAAAAATAGTAACAAAAATCAACACCATGAAAATCAAAGTAAAAACTAATGTCAGAAATGAAATCATTTTGTATAACAATCCCAAATATGACAAACATACATACAAAAGTGGTTTAATAGTACCCTAGTTAGGGGAAAACAAACAAGTTAATGTGTAAAGCTTTTTGTAGCAAATGTTTAACTACAACATTGTTTTGCATATTGTTTTTGACAATTGGTTTAATTCTTTGTTACAAGTATTATGCTGACCCTAGCCTGTTTTTAGCCAATTTTCGCCTGTCCCTTCCATTATTTCAAAGTCACTCTCTTGATCCATTCTTTTTTCTTTGGTAACCTCATCTTGGTAGCAGTTCATAAAGCCAAAGCTGCTGTCATTGAAGCTATACATGATATAGTGATGATGAACAGGTTTTGGATATTTCAACATCACATCCTAAAAAATCAGGAGTATGACAAGCTATATTTTGATACATGCAATATTTTAAAATAAGCTCAAGATTTGAAAATATACTTGTACCACTCTTTTTTTCCACTGTATCTTCCCCTTCCTTAGCTCATCTACCCAACCTATAGTTGTTTACCCATTCTTAATATTGACATTGATCCAGTCTTTCATTGGCCTTTCATCTTATTTTAACAATTAACTTTTCACTTCACAGAAGTAGATTTTATTGAATTACGTCTTTTATATTTGGCATCTCTAGTTAGGTTTTATCCTTCTGTGATCACAGAATGCTAATGACTGATTGTTAACTGTTCTGCTTCTATCAGTGGCTAAAATAGCTGCACAAGACTCTGCATCCCAATGATAGTCTATGACTATGGAAACCTATTATTGATGTACACCACTATAGTGCTGTAGTAAAGGATCCACATACATAACATTTCCATACTGTTTAAAACTTGATAACATCTTTCTACGTGTTCACCTTTTTACTAAGATTATTATAGTGGCCTACATGTCAATCAGGTTGTGTAAACATTTGTTATGGGAAAGCAATTTGCATTTCTGTGAGGGTAGGTACAACCATCCTTAGAAATTCATTCTCCACAGACTACTGACAAAAACTAGATTGTACACTTGCTGTAAAATTATTCCAAAAGCTCAACCCATCTGTCCTTGTTTTACCAGAGTCCTTGTATGCATTTTCTTACATTTATTCATATTCATCTTGCATAATACCTAGGTTACGTAACCAAATATTACTCATTTCCCTACTACTAACTACTAACTAAGAACCCTGTTATAACCAGACTTTCCAACACAATTTACCTGGTCTTACTCCACTAGATTTGCTCAAAGTTTTATACCACTGCTATATAAGAAATGCAACAATATGGCTTTTTAGAAGCTTTTTAAATAAATAAATACATAGAGTAATAAATAAGGACATAAAAACACGCTATGGTCTGTACACACACCAGAATGACTAAACAGAAAGAAAAATTTTAAAAGAAAGAAAACTTCTGACTTGGCAGTCACTGTCCCAGTAAGGGATTATGCAGGTGTATTGCTGTTGGTATAAATGAGCTCCAGTAGCGTTTCTTGACTCACCTCTAAATAATTCATTGGCTTAAAGTGCTCAGTGTTAATTTGTCACAGATTGGATGTGCATCACTGTTCATAATGGCACACAGTTTTGTTTTAATTTTCTGCTTTGTTACTACCTTCAGGGGAGCCAAAGTGCATCCTATAGCTGAGCTTGCCCTTTTAATCAGCTTGTTGATGCGGTGGGCCTCTCTTGAAGTGATGTTACCAGCCCTGTACACCACAGCGTAGAAGATTGTACTGGCCTTCACTAGAAGATGTAAAGGATGTCACTTCTCACATTAAAGGAACACAGTTTCCTAAGGAAAGAGAGCCTGCTCTGCCCTTTCTTACATAGTTTATCTGTATTACAAAAGCAGTCCTACCTGTCATTGAGGTGGACACCCAAGTACCTGTAGGAGTGCACGCCCTCCACATCCACTCCCTGAATAGTCACTGGACATAGAGGCTCTTTGGTGTAGCTAATCAATTTATCTATCTATCTCACTAACTTTCACATATAGTAAAGAGTGTGATTTTTAACATTTCATCTTGGTGACTGAATTTAAGGGAAAATAAGGAGGAGTATATCCTTAAACTGCACGGATAACTGATCTTTCTGGTCTAAGACAGAGAAGTGCTACCATCGCTGACCTAAAATAGGCACATATCAAAAGTAAGCAGTAACGCTTGTGTTATGTACAGGTAGGTACCTTTAGTTCTATGGTGCTGCTAGCCAATTTCCTCAACCTATCTGCATAAATCTGATTGCAGCCTACTTCTTCCCTGGAGTAGCTGTGGGTTGACTAATTGACCAATATGTAACTGATCTCAAGTCTTTACCAGACATTCAAAGTTCTACTCAAATGCAAGCTGAGAGCTTATGTACAGAGTATATTAAAAAAAAGTCTGAATGGTCATTAGTATAGTATAGGCAAATGCATAAACTCAGTTAAACTTTTTAATCCGAAAATACATTTAAAAATCAATTATGCCTCAGTAAATAAATGCTAAAACAACCTTAGATTTCCCAAGCATGGTACTGTACCTAATTAGCTTGGAAATGGGCTTGTTTGATATAGTGAAAAATAAGCTATAGTACATTTTATCTTTTATATAGTTCCTGATTTCATGTGTAAAACAGAGCTGTTTTCATGAGTTAATGGTAAATATTTCTTTAGTGCTATTTATTTGAAATGTCAGAGGAATGTGAACATTCCCTTTTTCATGATTAATTTTTTTGAATTAAACAGGTAAAAAAAAGCAATAGAGATTTATCTTGCTGCGAAGTAAGTATCTTTTCTTATTCATCAATAGCATGATTTACCCAAGTATGTGAAGTTGATTGATTATACTAATAAAGTTTTACATTCTGCTGGCATAAGACTTAATTTATTTTAATATGCATTTGCTTTATCTCTCTTTTTGCCAATTTAGTAAGCTTCAGTTCATTCCCATACAGATTGTTTTTCTGGATGCTGTTGGTTTACTGTCAGTGTTTACTTTCTAGTGTTTATTTTCCCTGAGAGTCCTGGGGGTTCTGATCAAATAGGTTTGAGGAAAATAAAGTCAACTTGAATCTTGTTTGAAAGGTCAAAAGAATCTCATAAAATGGCTGCATGGAATGTTTTTATTTGTACAGTCAGAATGTGAGTCATGCAAGCAGGACTATGTCAAATATTCTTTATTCTGTTCACAATCATTGACATAAATAATTATCACCTGAAAAGGAAATTATATTCGCAGACCCTTCTTGTTCAACAGGCACAACATAAATACTGTAATTGTCTTTATTCTTCAGTGTTTCAGTCATATGACCCTGACGGTGAACTGAAGATCCCACCTGCATGTTTTTTTGTATGCTTTGAATTTGTCTAGACCAGTCAATTTTCGTATTACGTGTTTCCAGACTTTCTTAAATGCCAAGCCCTAAGAGAGTCTAAAAGCTGCAGGCAGTCACCCATAAACTAGATGTCTTAAATTTCTTGGTTACAGAGAATAACTGCATGAGCAGATATAACCTTTATGTATAGCAATGTCAGGATTTAATGCTTTTCTTTAACAAATAATTTCATGGACATCTGCTTTGGAAAAGAAATGCAAACAAATAATGCTGCAACTCTTCTTATAGAGGTGAAAGTAGTTACATATTTTTTCCTGTAAGAAGTTCACCAGTAGAGAGGTTATTAATAGAAAAAACATAATCATCTTTTTCTGCTCTCAGATAATATGGGCTTGAAAGAAATTGTGACAGCATTTTATTTTATGATTGTTTATGATCTCTTCCCTAGGGTTATTATACCTTTATTTTGTTATTATGAATATTTCTAAGTTTTCCTATCTCATTTTATGTTTAGTTTGCTGCTATCTAGAATTCTGCATGTTTTGGGTGTGCTACGTCTCTTGGCATGTCAGGGGATGGGAATGTGAAGTGTTTATTCTTAGCCCCATTTGGTGTGGTGGTGAAATTGGTTTGGAGAGCTGGACTTATGGGAAAGAGAGCAAGTTATTCTTTGCTTTTTTCCCCCACTGTCATATTCTGTAATTTATTAGTTAGTTTACTAGATGAAAAGCCTGGCAATGATGGTAAAATTAAAATCTAAAACAAATCTTTCTTTTTTCATGTAAAATCAAAAATGTCTCATTATAAACAGAAAAAGTGTAATGCTAATGATTCAATACACTTTGTAAGGTGGAATGCTGATGGTCTTAATCATGATATTAAGAGAAAAAACAATGCTCTTTCATTTTTCTGTATTATTAAAAGCAAATATACTGATAATAAGTAAGAATCATTTTTGGCTGAAAAGAGCAAGGTGGTTACATTTTTCACTCAATGATAAGAAAATCTCTGATGTTGGAAATCCAGCCTTCTCCACTTGATCCCCATTCATCTGATCCCATGGATGACTCCTGACAATAAGGCTAATAATTCCATTCTTTTCTAGGACCTTTCAGTTCTTCACATTCTGCCACAGTGTCTGCTGTGCGCAGACTTCAGTGGGGTAGAGGTGCAAAGTATTTTAAGAAATTACATATATGAAAAATAAATCAAAGATATTTTAATTATTGATCAGTCTTGAAGAAGGACATACTGCTGACACACACTGCAGCTGCCAAAAGTGTGTGTGTACCAGTTGCATTAGGCAGGTCTCACTTATAAGATGACACATATGTCATACATCTGTTATTCATTTGCCATTTCTCAGTAAAGAAAAACAATCTAAAGAAAATAAATGGTCAGCCTAATTAGTCATGCAGTGTCTTTTCTACTTAATCGCCTTGAGCATGGGTAAGGTGCTATATAAATAAAATTTATTATGTTTTTGATATTTAGGAAAAGGCATCACAAGCAGGTTTTTTTTACTACAGAAATAATCACCTGTTGCATTGTATGTTAAATGTCAATATATGAACCAAGGTTACTGCATCAGTCAGCAACTCTAATTTTAAATTTCACAAGTCCCACATTCCTCTGTTTTTTTGAAGCCAAAATCTACACAAAAATAGATTGGCTTCTAGGTTGGTTATAAAACAGGTCAATTGTAGGGAAAAAGGTAACATATTCATCATCCACAGTAAAGGTGGGGTGGGGGGATCATTATCAAAATAAGAAGGGAAGGTAGCAATATATCAGTATAATGAGGAAGGGTGGAAGTTGAAGATTGACAAGGGAAAGAAACATACATATTAATAACTGACATAGTTAATTCAGTAGATTTCTTAACCAAATGAAAATACAAACTTAAGAAAAAACAGGATAATTAACAAACGAAAACACAGGTATCCAACAATAGCAAGTATTATTAGAAACATTTTCCTCATCCAGGTAAAAATCCATGACAACCAGTCTGTTATACCAGAATCATAATTAATTCCAAATATAGGTGAATTTGCATCAGCTGCAGCTTATGGAGGTGATCAGCAAATGATGAAATGTTAGCTTTGTATCAGGCAACAACCTCCCTTTGATGCCAGAATCATGTCAGGACCCATTCACTTTTGAATAGGTATAGTTCTAATAGTAGCTATTACTGCTGACATCTGAGTCAAAGCAGGTGTGGCAACAAACTGAAGAGTTGCACCCAGTTTACTTATAGCTACCCAAATGGCATAGCTATTGCAATTCCCACGCCAGATAACCACTTAGGATTTGGTGCATATTTCTAGCCATTTGAAATTATCCCTATTTTTTTCTTTATTATTACTGACGTTGGATAGTCAAAATGAACAGTCACATGTGGAAAACAACAAGCCAGGAAATAAGTGTTGCACCACCCATCAGGAAATCACCCCATTTAGATCCACTGGAATAGGAGACCAGGTAAACAGCAGACAATTCAGTACCATACAAGTTCACCAGGAAATAGATGTCTATTCATTTTATCAAATACCTCATCCAGGTTACCAGTACAGTTTAAGGCGACACTCAGAAGAATGTAAAGCATATTCTGCTCTGTCAATGGAGTAACAGGATGCAGTATAGCTGAGCATGTACTTTGTGCCATAAAATATGAATGCTGGTTATTACAGCTCAGAAAAATACATAAAGTCCTAATTTTAGCAGTGGGAAGCAGGAAAGGGGGACCATCTCCAGTGGACAATATCTTGGTAGCTGGAGTAATAACATTCTGTTATACTGGAGTGGATATAAACATGGCATTTTACAAAGTTACTAGGTGACAGGTTCTGGAAAAACAAAACTGCAAATAATGCAGTTATTTTAGACACATATGATGGTACATATGATAGCCTGCTTTCTGTGAAAAGCAAAACAGCAAGCAAATCAGATATGTCAGGTACAGGCCTCGATTCTAGTAAACATGTCTTATCAGCAAACACTTACCATCATTTATAATCATAACATAGACAATTGTGCTTATCTCAAACAGTTGCCTCAGAAAAATACAACATACTATGCAGCTGCCATATAACATGCTAAAGTAAAGTGTACAGGAGAAATCGGAATATCTATTATCAACTGAATGTGGAAAGGACATACAAGCTCAACAGGATTCATTGGTAGTTGCTGCAGCCCAATAATGTGACAAGGCTATATATGTATTACTGTAACTCAAGATAACCTCCCCAGTTGTGCCCACAATAGACAAAGGGGCTGTCAGACAGGTCTTTATTATCCAACAAGAGCTGAACAACGGTGTAAAGATATACCCATGCTATTAACTCTTTGAGCTTGAGAGTGGTGTTAGCGGTGTTGTCACAAGAACTTGATGTGGGCCTTTCCAGCATGGTGTAAGGGCACTCTTTCTAGGAAAACTCTTTAAAATACACAAAGTCACCCAGTGAAAAAGAGTGGCAGGGTGTAGAAGGAGGATTAGCTACTAACTATTTGATGTTAATAACTTAATGTTTTGGTTATTGCAATGGAATAGTTATACATTTCCTCGGTCAAAAAGTGAATATCCATCTGTTTGGTAGTCAATGGGGCTAATTCTGGTTGAAGCCCAGGCCTGTCCTTTAAAATTTCATGAGGGAGAAAACTGGTTGTTCAAACCTGTTCATGCAAAAACTTTATTCAGCTTGGTTTTAATAGTTTGGTTCATTCTATCAACCATTCTTGCTGACTGAAGATGATAAGAACAATGCAAGTTACACTTGATTTGAAATCCTGTGCAAATGTCTTTCTTATTTGCTCTATGTAACTACTGAATGGAGTTTTATACAAAAATGTTTTTAACACAGTTATCACCATTATTGCTAGAAATGTTTATTTAAGCTGAAGAACATAAAGTTTTACCAAAAACATTACAACAACCATCAACTGCTGTTTTTGCAAAGAACAAAAAATTGCTGCAATGTTCATTACTGTGATGATGTGGGTTCTCTTCACGCTCCCACTGTCCTTATGGGAGCCCTGAACCCAACACTGTCGATAATGTCACCGTGATGAGCTGACAAACGGGGACAAATCTTACATGAAGCCAGGGGATATATTCAAAAAGTGTTTAAGTGCTTTTATTAATACAATCATCAAAACAAACCGTGCAGTGCCTCAATTTCAATAAATAAATCCTTAAAACAAGTGTTCAGTGGGGGTAAAAACCGTCCAATAAATAAATCCATTAAAACTCGAGGTTAAAATGCAGAAGTTAAAAATGCAGTTTCTCACTCATTATTCTCCGACCCACCTCCATCACTCTCTCCTCAGCTCTCCCATTGCTTGCAGCTGGTGGAGACCAACAGCCATGAGCTCCTTCAGCTAACCTCCGTCTTGGCCCCCTTCCGGATGTCACTGCCAGACCGTCGAGGTCAGCTATCCTCCTTTGATCCTTCGTGCACCCGCATTTGCTCCTGAGATCCCACGGGAGGAAACCTCTCTGCTCACCCTACTCGCTAGTTTTCAGTGGGGAGAACTAGCCCCTAGAGTGCAACTGACTAACGCTCCTATGCGTGGCCCCAGCTCGTGGTGTCTCCATTTTCCAGGTGGCCAGATCATTACTTCATGCCTGCTGTTTTCCGTCCTTTAACCTCATGCTTTCTCTTTACCTCGATCCTTCCATTTCTCTCCCTACGGTTTATCTCTCCCCCTTTCTCTGGTGTCAATCCGTATATATACACACACACACATCCCCGCGTGCCTCCATGGGCGCAGCGCCATAATCACACACCGCAGGAAGCAAATGAGGCAATCAAGAACGACTGCACCCACATGTGCAGGTGCGATGCGCTCCAATTACCTCACCAACTCCCTGCGGTTGTACGATCGCGCCCACAGAGAACGGCACGGCTATACGGATTTTAAAAACCCGGCCTTTTTTTTTTTTGCGGAAGCCGCGGACCTGCTATACCACAATTGCATAGGCCAATTTCACTTCTCAACAATGATACTAAGATACTGGTCAAAGTGTTAGCTAGAAGAATAAAATGCTTTCCACATTTAAAGACAGATATTCTTTGGTGCTTGTTTAGTGGAATTTATTCTTCTACAGCATTACTTACCAAATTATGCAAATTTGAGTTAACACAACTTTGGTAGTACAAGAGAAAACATCTAATGCTATGTTAATAGATGGTGTTCCCTCCATCTTACTTTTGCCTGGCGAATCAATATTGTCAAAATAAATATACTCTCAAAGCTCCAAATACCCCTTTCAAAGCCTCCCTACATACATCAATAAATTCTTCTTTGACAAGTTACACTTAGCTGTAACATAATTTTTTGTGGAACTCAAACTGGCCACACAATTAAAAGGTGACTCTTCAAAGATATAAAGCAGAAGGTGGCACTGCATTACCTATCTTTTACTGGCCTGGAAATATTCATACAATAAAATATTTAATTATTAGAAGTCCATTGAATTTACACCTGCTTGGTTAGCAATAGAAAGGAATACCTGTTCTAAATCATCTTTGTATGATCTAGTCTGTACAATACAGTATATCATCATCCTAGTGGTTCAGCAATTAATTAAAAGGTATGGAATCAATGGAAGGTTCTTTTGTAACGGCCGATCCCTTACCCAGACCAGCCACTACACAACCCGGACTATAATTTGGAATACCCACAGTTTCCTGCTGTAATAACAAGCCGTACTCTACAAGATGTCTTATTTTTCTGACACGACGAAATAACCAGAGACAGTAAACGGATATGTCAAATTAAAAACAGATATATTGAAATATATTGATATATAAAATGAAAGAAAGAAAAGAAAAACATTCAAAATAAATAAATATGTATATGAGTGTGCAAGTTACCACTTATCCCCAAAACACCAGTGACTAATTAATATATATAATAACACAAATATTTACAAAAAACCCTCCCTTGCCCCCAAACAATTAAGAAAAGCACATAACACAAATACAAACATAGATCTGAAAAACATGGCAGTTAAAAATGTGGTGAAATATGTCCCAAAATAGAACTGGTATAGAAACTGGTTATGGTGTAATTGTGCTTCCTCCTGACAACAAAAAGACCTCAACCGTAAACTTCCTGGCAGTGGTTGGAATGAATTCAACCCCGGGGTTTCTCGACTCTGGCTGTCATGATGAATGATCGGTAGATGAAAAAGCAGGCAGTGGAATAAGGCAATGAATAGTAGTAATGAATTTGTAGATGGATGGATAAACTGTCTTCTTTTCTTATCTTTTCCTTTCTCTCTCCGCCTCTGTCTCGTCACCTCTCGCTCCTCTTTTTTAAATGTAAAATGTCCCGGATGTAACTGGTATGTAAACAGGTGATTTCCGTCCTGGGGCTGTGGTATCTCTCCATCATCCTTCCCCTCTGCACTTAGGGGACAACATTCACTGATGCACACATAATGGACAGTAAACGGGACAATGAAAACAACACGCACTCAGCACACACATGGAATATATACTATTACTAGGTAGATAGTTAGATAGGTACTTTATTAATCCCAAGGGAAAATTCACATACTCCAGCAGCAGCATACTAATAAAAAACAATATTAAATTAAAGAGTGATAACAATGCAGGTATACAGACAGACAATAACTTTGAATAATGTTAACGTTTACCCCCTGGGTGGAATTGAAGAGTCGCATAGTGTGGGGGAGGAACGATCTCCTCACTCTGTCAGTGGAGCAGGAAAGTGACAGCAGTCTGTCGCTGAAGCTGCTCCTCTGTCTGGAGATGATACTGTTCAGTGGATGTAGTGGATTCTCCATTATTGACAGGAGCCAATAAACTGTCCAGCTCCATGCCTACAATAGAGCATTCCTTCCTCATCAGTTTGTCCAGTCGTGAGGCATCCTTCTTCTTTATGCTGCCTCCCCAGCACACCACCGCGTAGAAGAGGGCACTCGCCACAACCGTCTGATAGAACATCTGCAGCATCTTATTGCAGATGTTGAAGGACGCCAGACTTCTAAGGAAGAATAGTCGTCTCTCTCTCTCTCTCTCTCTCTCTCTCTCTCTATATATATATATATATATATATATATATATATATATATATATATATATATATATATATATATACTATGTAGCCGTAGCCCTGCTACACTTTGTAAGGCACAGAAGATCCTATCTGTTGTTCCTATACATGATAACCGCCTATTTCAGCCTTCATTACCTTATGCGTATTCAGTTTATGCAAGATGTTAGGAATTGTAACATTTTAACCATCTCTATACTAATAAGGTATTTGCATCTTTTGAACTATTAGGCTCCAAATTTAACCTTCCAGGGACATATTTTTATTCCATATTCAAATTACAAATTTAATTATAAGCAACCAGCCCAGCTTTCTCAGGTTTCTGTTCCTCAGGTGATACTGTCTAGCGTGGATGAAGATTCAGACAGTATCTCCAAAGTATATTAAAAAAATGTAAAAATGTTTCCCACAATGATTTTAAGGAATGATGTAAAAGGGATCTTTCAAATAAAATTTCAGAAAAGGTATCTCATTCCATCATTCATAAATACACTCTAATTCATATAAAAGGTGTAAACCAATCACATATATTTCAGCTTAAATGTATCCAGGGTAAAAGTCAACTTTTGAACAAAGTCATCAAGTGCCTGCATTGCCAGGTCACATATTTGGGGACGTCCTACAACTTAAACTGTTTTGTGAAAAAAAAATTCTGTATATTTCAGATAGCCTTGGATTTAAAATAACTCATAATATCTTAACAGCAATATTTTTAGTAATGCCTGAAATGTGGAAAATCAGTTGTAAAACGATACACATGTTTTTCCTCATCAAGTGTACTTGCAACCTAAAAGGTGGTGTCCTTTTAGTGAAATGAGCGCCAATGTCATGGGGGGAGGCAGGGGTCCACCTTGGTTAAATAATCATGAAAATCATGATGATGATGATAAATATTCTGCAGTGATGTTTTATCTCAAAATGAAAAATAATAATATTTATGAATATATCTTAGCAGTAATTCATACTGTAATTGTAAAGAAATTATAAAGATAGATAGATACTTTATTAATCCCAAGGGGAAATTCACACCCAAGGGGAAATTTACAAAAAGAATGTGTGCCCATCCTTTTTTAATTTATGTTTTTTCATCCTGTGCAAATAACTAATTTAAATGGGGCTTTCTAGCTGAAAAACTCTTTTTTTATTACATATTTTTTTATTTATGTGGGGGTTAAATGTTGAGTTACACAGATTGTTTTTGGAGCATAATATTGTACTTGCACTGTTATTTGACTAACCTGTATTCTGTTATAGTATTTTGTTTACACTGCGGTGGGTTGGCACCCTTCCCGGGATTGGTTCCTGCCTTGTGCCCTGTGTTGGCTGGGATTGGCTCCAGCAGACCCCCGTGACCCTGTGTTTGGATTCAACGGGTTGGATAATGGATGGATGGATGGATATTTTGTTTACAGCAGCTTTTTGGTGGTAACAATGTAAACTCATAGTATTTGTCCCTAACTCAGCAGCATAAAGAAGATAACTTTGGAGTTTCATTTGAGAGACATTTTGCAATTTGCAAATAAACTGTTTAGAAAGATGTTGTTGCCTGCTGATGATGACGTTCAAACTTTAATCAAGTAATACATTTTGAATAGTATTTTTCAAGCAGTAAATGCCTTGGTTCATACCCAAATTCAAATCATTGCACTGCATTTATATAATTTGTCTGAAATTTTTAAAAATAGTAAAAAAGGCTATTCTGAAAAAATAATCATTAATAATAATAATAATAATTCTTTGCATTTATATAGCGCTTTTCTCACTACTCAAAGAGCTTAGCAATTGCAGGTTATTAATGAAAACTGCTCATGTCTATAAACATCACACAATATGTGTTCACTTAAGTAAAATCTAAGATATATATAGATTCCTGACAAATGGGCCCAGCTATAAAAAAAAATCCCAGGTGTGCTAAACAACAACATCTGCATAACAAAACAGTAGTTTTTATATTCATTTGTTTTGTTTATAACTAGTTGATCATCAACTATACCAAAATTGTTTAAGGGGAGATAAAAAACAGCATTTAATATTAAGTTTTCACTGGAATGTATTAACTATTAGCTTCATTTGTAGATGTTACAATAAGAAACAAGAAATACTAAAATATGAGAAAAATACTGCATGTACCAAATCGACAGAGGAAATGTTGAAGATCCTGGGTGTGCTAAACCAGCAGAAATAATTATCTGTGGCAGATCACACAGGTGACAGTCTAAAAAAAATACAAGCAGATGGATTCAGAGCAGGTATTAACTCCATAAAAAGTACACTCTTATTTTTATCAGTTTTTAAAATTTTTTTACAATGTATGTGTTTGGTCATCGTACAGTACATTCTGACTCCTGCTTTTAAAAATCAAGGAGTACAAATGTGTTACGTTGATGTCTGAGAAGGTCTTTCTTTAGTTTAATGTTTCCAAATAATCTGGTATAGTAGATTTATACTATTAGAATTAACATATATTTATAATTCATGTTTTGAATTATATCTTCTGATAGTCACTGTATAAGTCTGAGCAAGAGCAAGATTACACTTGAGTTCCATAAACAAATATTTTGGTGTGTACTGACATTCTAGTAGCTTATTTAATTTTCATGAACTGCATGACCCTTTTAACTTGGTAGTGTTTCATCAAAACTACTGTCTTGCATGATAAAGTACTTAGGGATTATTTATTGAGTTACAGTTTATGTAACTGTGTGTTTATGATGTTTACCAGAGGTAGATGGACAACTAATAGTGGTCAATGTGCAATTCATTGAGTAATGCATTAAAACGGATATTAAAAAATAAATGTTTTTGTTATTATTTAACTGATATTATCCATCTAATCCAAAAGGTGCTTTAAAGGAGCCTTTCCAGTAACATTTGTATTTTCGTAAAATCTGTATAACTGCATACTAAGTGAAATAAACCTCCATCTATTCTTTGATTATTAATAGGTTTTAATTAAAAAATTTCTTATATTGTTGTTGACAGTTAGCAGTTAATTGTTTTTTTTATGAAAAGCACAAAATGAAATTCACTAAATTGGCCAGTATGTGTGTTTTGTGCATTTATTAATAACCTGCTTTGTAAAATAAAGCCGACTACTTGTGTACTGGACCCCATCCCCAGCATACTACTTAAATCCTGCCTTCATGCCATAATCCCGACTGTTACGACAATAATCAATACATCCCTCGACACTGGGTTTGTACCTCTCACTTTTAAAATTGCTTCTGTAACCCCAATGTTAAAAAAGTCTGGAATTGATGCTGACAATCTTAACAATTTCCGGCCTATTTCCCACTTACCTTTCCTGTCAAAAGTTCTTGAGCATGTTGTAGCTTCCCAACTCGCCAATAACTTAACTTCTAATAACTTGATGGAACCCTTTCAGTCTGGTTTCAGGGCGCGACACAGCTGTGAAACTGCTCTGCTACGGGTAACCAATGATTTGCTTATGGCAGCAGACTCTGGACAAACCAGCATATTGATTCTATTAGACCACAGTGCAGCATTTGACACTGTCAGACATGACACTCTACTGTCCAGAATGGAGAACATGCTGAGTATCTCTGGCACTACCCTCCAGTGGTTCAAGTTCTATCTGACCGATAGGCAAGAGTTTGTTAGTCTTGGCAACAGCAGATCCAGCTCAGCACCAGTCACACAAGAAGTTCCTCAGGGCTCTGTCCTTGGCCCTCTTCTCTTCTGTATTTACATGCTTCCCCTTGGCCATATTATACATAGCCATGGACTGGGTTATTATTTTTATGCAGATGATACTCAACTCTACTTCAATGTTAAAAGAGGAACTTCATCAGAGCTTTCTCAGCTCACAACCTGCCTTAGTGAAATTAAAACCTGGATGGAGCAGAACTCTTTAAAATTAAATTGCAACAAAACTGAACTCCTGCAAATTGGGACTAAAGTGCAACTTAATAAAATGAGCTCCTTCCCAGTCCATCTTGGCGGTGATCTCATCAGACCTTCCTCTACTGTAAAGAATCTTGGTGTCATTTTTGATTCCTCTCTCTCTTATTTGGCCCACATAAATCATATTAAGAAACTTTCTTACTTTCACCTCCGTAACATATCCCATGTTCACTCCTTCCTCTCCTTCTCTAATGCTGAGAAACTTGTCCATGCTTTTATCACATCCCACATCAATTATTGTAATTCCCTACTGGCAGATGCCCCTTCTAATCTTGTATCACAACTCCAGCTTATTCAAAACTCAGCTGCTAGAGTCCTTACTTGAACCAGCAGCAGCAAGCACATCACACCCATCCTGCTCTGTCTTCACTGGCTCCCCGTCTCTTACAGAATCGAATATAAAGTCCTACTAATAACCTACAAAGCCTTAAATAACCTCGCGCCAAACTACATCTGTGACCTTCTCCATCACTATGTGCCTGTCTGCCCACTAAGGTCCTCTGATTCTGGCAATCTTGTTGTAACCCACATTAATCTACACTCCATGGGTGACAAGGCCTTCAGCTGTATAGCGCCCAGACTTTGGAATGACCTACCAAAATTAATCAGGTCAGCTGACTCCATGAATTCTTTTAAAAAACAACTCAAAACTCATCTGTTCAGGAAGGCTTATAGCTCTACTTGACTTTATTACCCTTCTCTCAGTTTACCTCTCTGTCAAGATGCTCATGTAACCTGTATGTGTGTGCTAGACCATCAATTATGTTGTCTGTTAGGCTTTTTCTCTGAATTCACTGTCGTAATCTTCTTTATTTATTTATCTGGTTTGTACAATGCTATATACTGTATATGCTGCCGTTCTTTCTTATATTCTGTAAGTGCCTTGAGCATGGAAAAGGCACTATATAAATAAAATGTATTATTATTAGTATTATTATTATTATTATTATTATTTAGTGCATGGGCATGTGTTTCTTCACTCTGCAATGGGGCTCTGCCCAGAGTTTGTTCCTCACTTGCACTCTATGCTATCTGGGATAGCGGCAGCCATCTACAACCCCACTAATCTCCACCCCCACTAATCCTAGGTCTTAATTAGGTGGGTTAGAAAATGAAATTACATGATACAGTAAACATTTTTGTAAAATGCAATTTGAAAATCAGTTTAGTGAAAATTTTAGTTAACCCTTACATGCCGTTCATATTTCGTGCCTTCACAGTATGGTAAGGTCAAGAATTCCTTCATAATAAGTGTCTATATCGAATTTTCAACTACATATCTATTTAGAATCTATAAAAGGCCTATCTGACATTAATAAATGGATGATTATTCCCTAATTAATGTTTCAGAGAGGAGGGAGAATGAATGTTTTAGGTTTAACAACATTCATTTTGGGAGATCAATATATACTATCACACAATATCATGTCCTGTTTTACCTAAGACATGAAAACATAATGATTTAAATATATTTTATTGAAAGTGAAAATTGAAAGACATTTTGAAACTGTTTGGATTTATATTGTAACCATGTATAACCATTTCAACCATTAAACATTGTCCTTGCTGCTATATAATAAAGAAATCCACATAATTACCACCTACAATTATCCATACTAATTCAACATTAATTAACACTTAGAACAGAAAACATTAAAAATTACTCATTGCAAACGAGTCTGTGCATTCAAAGCAGGGGTAGGAAACATGTGTGTAGGACTTGCACATGTGTTTCCCACATTTGTAGCAAGTTGTCCCTGTTTTCCAGTCCTTTTTGCAGAGCAGAAGCTGCATTTCCTTCTCTTCTGTTCTCTTGTGTTGCCTTCTTATGTGACTTGTTGATCATGGCCAGGCTCAGATTGCTGCACTGCCCTTGCCAGTCCTGCTGAAGCTGCTGTGCAGAGATGTTGGTGTCACTATTGCATGTCTTTCCAAGCTCCTCCAAAAATAATCTTTTCCTTGTCTGTGTTAAGGCACCATGTGACCTCTTATGACCTCTGTTCCTTATGTGCACCTTACAATCACTCCTATACTGTTT
The DNA here is from genome assembly GCF_900747795.2 of Erpetoichthys calabaricus. Taxonomy (NCBI): domain Eukaryota; kingdom Metazoa; phylum Chordata; class Cladistia; order Polypteriformes; family Polypteridae; genus Erpetoichthys; species Erpetoichthys calabaricus. The sequence continues at coordinate 225,232,701 of NC_041394.2, read as the reverse complement.
TACTATTTCACTCTTTCGAAATTCCCCCATGACCCTTCAAAGGCCAGCAGGTGCCTATCTCTGCAGAAAATGTGGTGGGAACACAGACAGTTTTCATGACACTGCCAAGATTCCCCTTGAACTGTGTCACCACCATAAAAAATATATACACAGATATGGCATGTACAGTTTTACAGTTTCAAGATTCCCATAACCAGCATTTTGCTTGATCTGGCCCACACTGGTGGATCTAAAATCCAACTCAATATATACGGGTCAAATAACACCCAGAACATCCTCAACGTACAAAAGTTTTTTGTACCTGTACAACAATATAAAATTTTTAAATATTTCATTTATGTGTATTTTGAGTCACTTTAGGAAAGGTCATGAAATTTCAGGCTAAAAGAATGACATTTAATATTTTTACTGCTGTCCATTGTCAAAACAGGTCCGATTTGACACAAACTGTATATAAGGGTTAAAAGAGCAGGATATAATTTTTATTATATAAAAAATAGATTCAAACTGAGGTAGCTGGTCTACCTGACATAAAATGTGTCAGATTAATTGAAAGTTTGACTGAATAAATAGCAGGGTTGTCCTCCTCTTAAATCTTTACTTAAGAAGAACAATACAGTAAGGATTTTTTTTTCAAACAGGCTCAAACTGCATAGCTTATAGCTTTAAAGAGACTGTAAATGCTTATTTTTCTAGGGAAAAAATTAAGGCAGGTCATTTGAATAATATCTTTACAAATGATGATAATAACAAAATGCACCCTTAACTCTTTTCATTTGGTTCCATTAAGTGAAAACACCAGGAACCTCATGTATAATGCCGTGCAGAGAATTCACACTAAAACTTGGCGTATGTGCAGAAGTGTAAATGTGAATATGCACAAAAACCATGTATAAGCCAGCTTCCACGCACTTCATCATCATCAATGGGGACTGTGTGGAGAAGGTCTCAGACTTCCGCTTCTTGGGATTAGGGAGGACTTGACCTGGGGATCACACACAGCTGAGGTAGTGATGAAGGCCCAAAAGAGACTCTACTTCCTGAGGGTGCTCAGGAAGAACAACATCCCTGAGAAACTGCTGGTGTCCTTTTACCGCTGCACAGTAGAGAGCATCCTGGTCTACTGTCTCTGTGTGTGGTTCTCCAGCTGCACAGTAGCACAGAAGAAAGAGCTCCACTGGGTCATTAAGGTCACCCAGCAGATAGTCGGCTGTCCTCTCCCCTCACTAGAAGAACTACATAGTTCCTGTTGCCTCAGATACGTCAATAAAATTCTTCAGGACCCATCACACCCAGGACATGCATTGTTTGAACACCTGCCTTCAGGCAGACATTTCAGATCCATAAAGACTAAGACAAATAGACTGAGAAACAATTTCTATCCTTCAACCATCATCATGCTGAATGCTACTAAGTGGTCAATCTGACCTAGTGCACCTTCATGTTTACAATACAATACACTCTCATGTTTACAATACAGCTCTAAATTAACATTGGATAAGGGACAAGTGCAATATAATGTATGTATGAGTGGAAAACATTGTTCTGCTGTTATGGTCTATTTTGGTACTTATTTTATTCCCTTTTTATTTTAGTTTTAACTTGAATAATTGTGTGTTTTTATTTTAATTTTTTGCACTGGAAAATTGCACCTATAATTTTGTTGTACAATGTCTCATTGCTACAATGACAATAAAGATTTTGATTTGATTTGACTTCTGCTCCATAAATCCTGGTCAGCATTAAATGTAATGCATGTACATGTGCCTGCCGCCCCATCCCTACTCCTCCCAGAATTACATCCCTTTGAATATGCAAATTAATATAAATAGCCCCATAAGTTCAGTATTTTGTGAAAAGACAACAGCAAAAGCACAGGGGAAAACAGAAGAATTTCAGCAAATGCAAAGTGGAGGCAAGGAAAAACGTACTATTTGTTGGCTTAATCAGTGGTATAAAAAACAAAAGGAAGCTAATTGAGTGATACAGAGTGGCAGAGACACTCGAAATTCAAGTTCGGAAAGTTGCACGCTGCCCAAAATAATAAAGAAATTGTCAGATATCAAAGTCACTGTGAGAAGGCAAGTTGTAGCCCAACATCTGATTGTCATATGGAAGCATATTAGAGTACACAGAAAAGAAAAAAAATAGGGACACAGTGAAGAAAAAAAGGTTGAAATGTCGACTTTAATCTCAAAATTTCCACTTTAATCTCATATTTTATTTTGTCATTAAAGTAGAATGTCGTAAACTTTATCGGTTTAATGTAAGAGTTTCTCAAATCCCATCTATTTATATATATAATTTACTAAGCAGCCGACCATGGCACGCAAGACAGAGACCATGGGATACGCACGACAGAGCCACGCCCGCCAACTCTAACCCTCCTCCCGCATCATGGGATACACACGAAAGCGTCCACCCTCGCAAACTGTTTTACATGCTGCATACAGCGATTCCCATCCACGACAAACATGCTTCTACTTAGATGGTCCTGCAGGAACAGGGAAAACCTGTTTGCCTTTTACTTTTACATGCAGACAATTTCCTGTTAGATTAGATAGATAGATAGATAGATAGATAGATAGATAGATAGATAGATAGATAGATAGATAGATAGATAGATAGATAGATAGATAGATAGATAGATACTTTATTAATAGCCTTTGCAATGACAATTAATAAGGCACAGGGCCAAACTTTCAAAAAGACATGCCTCTATCTGCCAACTCTAATACCATGGGATACGCACAACAGAGCCCCGCCTGCCAACTCTAACCCTCCTCCCGCGTCATGGGATACGCACGACAGAGCCCCGCCCACCAACTCTAATCTTCCTCCCGTGTCCACCCTCGCTCTTGAGGCATGCACACTGCATGCTCATGTGCCCGCACGCAACACCTCACCAAACACCACCTCAGTCGCTTTCATCTCTGCTACAGTCCACATGCACCTCTGAGCCACGTTGACTTTTCATTGTTCTTTTCAGTTCTGGCTGCTTTTCTATATACAATCCACCAAGTCGCCCGACCATGGGATACGAACGACAGAGCCCCGCCCGCCAACTCTAACCCTCCTCCCGTGTCATGGGGAACGCATAACAGAGCCCCGCCCGCCAACTCTAACCCTCCTCCCGTGTCATGGGGAACGCATAACAGAGCCCCGCCCGCCAACTCTAACCCTCCTCCCACATCCACCCTCGCTCTCGAGGCACTGCTTGCTCATGTGCCTGCCCCCAACACCTCACCAAACACATCCTCACTCTCTTTGGTCTGTGCTACAGTCCACATGCAGCTGTGAGTCACGTTGACTGTTCATTTGCCTACCATGGCCACCGCTTCAAATGTATTTCATGGAAACAACACTTCTTTCAATGTTATACAAATTCCTGCATTAGGTAACTATTTGTTTCTATCAGTCGGTTTTTTCTGGAAAAATATCATCAACGAAACTGTTGCTCTCGAACTTCGCAACATGGCTGTAACCTTTGTTTGCCAACATTGGGATAACTTCGGCGACGTGCTGTCCATTGTTCTTAGTCACGGAAGCATAGGCATAATGTTTTTGTTGGCTTGCCCGCCTGCCCGCCTGCCCGCCTGACTGTTACCACCATTCACCGCAATGTACTGGAGTGTAAAACTATCGCAGATGCTACCTCACAAACTGTCCTTATTCTCCAGATTTCCTTGATCCCATCAGATTCAAATTTGCCTTTTACTTTTACATGCAGACAACTGTCCCTCTGGAACAACTGAGCACGCGAGCTATATTAAGTGTCACCAACGCAGACTCGCTACACCTTAATGAACAAGTGCTGAAGCTTATCCCTACTGACAAAATGACTTTCACCAGAGTTGGCTCCATCGTCACAGACGATCTTGCAGATCAACTTTCATTCCCCGAAGGATTTTTTAATAGTCTTACTCCCACTGGCATGCCTCAGCATAAACTCAAAATTAAAATTGGTTCAGTCATCATGCTTCTCAGAAACCTCCTGCCAGCAAAAGGTCTCTGTAATGGCACTAGACTTTCTGTTACCAGCATTCACCGCAATGTACTGGAGTGTAAGACTATCGCAGCTGCTACCTCACAAACTGTCCTTATTCCCCGGATATCCCGGACCCCATCAGATTCAAATTTGCCTTTTACTTTTACACACAGACAATTTCCTGTTAGATTGGCCTTTGCAATGACAATTAATAAGGCACAGGGCCAAACTTTCAAAAAGATATGCCTATATCTGCCAAAACCAGTTTTCAGTCACGGACAGTTGTATGTTGCTCTCTCCAGAGTTCCATCTTTTCATTCACTCACAGTCGTATCCTCAAACCCACCCCATTTGGACAACTGTGTCTTTCAGGAAGTGTTCACCCATCAATAAATAATTATGCGGCGTATGCTATGCCGCGGGTTGGCTAGTTGTAACTAATGTAGCATGTTAAATGCTTTGTATTCTATGTGTGTGAATCACTACATGCTTCTTAAATGGGCTTTCTCTTACCCAGACAGGAACACACAGGCACTGATCTCCATGCAGAAAACTTTACACTCATATTACAGCTCTCTAAACATTTTAGAATAATAAGATGTATACTTGATATCATTTTTATGATGAAATGCATTAAAGCATGTATTAAACATGGGGGTACGGTGGTGCAGTGGTAGCGACGAGCTAGCGCCCTGTCCAGGGATTATTCCTGCCTCCCGCAAGATGTTTGCTGGGACATACGTGATCCTCGATGAAATAATTTTATTGCAGTAGTACTGTGTCTGTCGTTTTCCTTCTCCAAGTAACCAATCACCACAATATAAACTCTACAATAAATGTCAAAGTAGCTGTAAGCTTAGAATACAGATTCTCCAAAACTTTTAAGAACATTGAAAAATCTTTGTAATACATGTTTAATTATTCCATCCATTTATCCAGCCAGGATAGGGAGTACCAATCCCTTGACAGGGGGCCAGCTCATTGCTACCGCTGCACCAGTGCGCACCCTTCCTGTTTATTACTAATATATATTATTTAAATGAAGTTACCAATTTACCTGTTTAGTGTATTATACATACTTTAATGAATTTCTTCTTAAACATGATATCAGGACATGTGCAGATAGTGCAAATGGTTCAGGAAGTGACTCAGGTTGTGCATTATTACAACTGTAGTGCAAGTTTACAGTGAGGTAATTGTAATTATAAATATAACAGTTCTGCCGGGAGCACTTGATGAACTAATTGAGTGTGTTTATAGCTCTTGAGATGAAGCTGTTTCTCAGCCTCAAGGTCTGTGCAGAAAAGGTTCTGAAGCGTTTGCACATAGCTGAATGGAATCCATGCAGATGCCGGAGGTTTTCCTGAGGCAGCATTTGCAAAACCGAGCAAAAACGTGTGCATGCAGGGGAAGGTGCTGCTGTGAGAATGTGCTTGGCATTACATCATGTTTAGTTTTTATACATTACGATGTGAGCGTGGAACCGGGTGTACACAACATTTTTGTACATACACGCCATTTATACATGAAGCCCCAGGACCTTTGAGTGACTCTATTTTATCTTTCTGCAGTTGATTTTTTTGGAAAATATGAACATCTGGCAAAACAACAAAATAATAATGCACAGTAAAACTTGAATGTAGTGAATACAGTATAAGATATTTTATTATACTTTTATTTGTAATTGATTATTACTTGGGACATCATGAAGCATATCTGTCACTAACAAATCATATTTTAGGTAGTAAAAACTGACAAATGCAAATTAATAAAAAATGATTTAAGCATGCAGTCTATTTTTAAAGACTTATCTGATTCACAATAAATATTTTTTATAACTTGTGGTAAATAAGTAAAATTCTTAGAAGAAGTCTTACCAGAATTTTCATAGGCACTGTTTAATTACCTGAGTACCAGGACCGGGACCTGAGTACCAAATTTCATTTCTGCATATGGATGCTGGAATGACAATAAAAAATCCTTGATCCTTGAAAAAAAAACACATTACACATTACTTTTTACTCATGTCTAATAACTTTGTTGCACATGTATTACTAAAGAATTCAAGTATTGCTTACTTTATATAAATATGATAGCAAAATTTGCTAGTTGCATGTTGGCTCGGTAGCTAGCACAGCTGATCATAGTAAAATTAAATCGCTTTTGTTATTCACTAGCACATCAGCCTGAATATAATTCTTCTTTTCTGAAATTCTTCAAAATCTCAGCACAATCAAGTGTACCAATATCAATATTATGTGTGAAATTCCCTAAAGGAAAAAAAAAGATTAAAACTACAAAGCTGGAGATCATTAACCATGATTGTCATTATCCATTTTTTCAAACTATGAAGCATAGGGATGAATGATGCCCAAAGGTTATGTAATGTCACCAGAAATTGTAGCACATTAATTCTGTGCTATTTATGTGTAATATAGAGTATTATGTATAGATAACAAAAGGAAGTACATGACAAGATAAGGGAATCTTTTCAGTTTCTTGATATAATCCTGTTAATCAATGCTCATATTTAAAAAAAACACAACATGAGTAAATACAATATATGAATTAGGTTAATCACCTTCAAGCTGTTTTGAAAATTAGCCTGTGTAAGTTTTTATCGTTTTTTTTTTTCCTCTGACGTTCCTAAGAGAACCTTGCTGATGTAAAAAAATTAGCCTGGTGTGAGAGGGTGTGCCCAGCAACAGATTTGCAACTCCTTCTGGCTTATTTTCCGTCTTGTACTCATTGGTACCACAGCACTTCACAAATGGACTGATGGATCAAAAAAGTTCAAACTGCCTTTCTTAAAGCTTTAGGCATATTGACATTGTAGGTTTGATTTTGGTAAATTTAATTAGACCAATGTGGAAGTCTTCAGGTTAGAAAGAACTCCTCAGCTGAGCAGTCACAGAGACTATTCCACTACAGAAGCAATTCACTTCAAATTTTTTATACTGTTTTACCAAACAGTGCAGGTTTCTCCTGCATTCCAGTAGCTACCTGTATCAGTACAACTTGAATGGTGGATTTTCCTTAAGCTCAGGTTTTGCTATTTTGCTTGAAAGTAGCTATAGGCCTACTGATGTAGCATTAGCTTCAGTTCTCAAAAATGCAAGAAGTAAATCTTTGTTCGAGGGCACTGTATAAAGAATTGCCCTTACGTCTCTTATATCATATTAAAACATTTTGATCTTTCTCTAGGTTCATTGTTGCTCAGAAATTTGTTGAATGCCTGTTTTGCATCTGAAAACAGATTCTTTACAATTCTCTATATTTTGTTTTGAGGCAATGGCACTAACAGATTTCTTTTACACCTCCTCACTTGCTACACCCTTGCACTCTCCCAATTTAAGAATCATATTGTTTTGGGAAATTAATTGTACAGTCAAGTGCACTTTTTGTGAAATAGTTTGTTTTCTCTAGAAGGATAACCATTATTTTTGTGATGTCAATGTTTCGCCATTTTGTTTAATTGGTGGCTCTATTTTGTGCTGTGTGCCATTAACCACGATGTTCCTTAACACTAGAATTCAAAAGCCTACAAAATGTTTTGTTCTTCCTGAAAAGCTTACTTTCCTCAAACACACACAAGGAAAACCACATGTCCTTATCAGTGCAGCAATTGCCTGCTGATAGCCACTTTTGTTTTGCAAATGTGTCAATGTCGGCACTCACCCATCCCCCATTCAGCCAGCTGTTTGCCCCTTCTGGGTTTATTACTGCTGGCCCAAAACCTCTTCCTTACAGCTCAAGTCTGTGTTGAAGATTTTATATAGCAAAGACTTGTAAGGAAGGTAATGATATATCATTGCTTGAAATACTGTACATTTCACGTGTGCTCCGTGTCTACAATGATTTGTGTAAATGTATGACTAAACATCTTCCATTGAACCCAACGCTGTCGATAGTCATGACTGGGATGAGCTGAACAGATAAGGACAAATACACCAAGCAAGGGGATGGTGAAAAGTGCTTGAGTGCTTTTATTTATTAAATCAAAACAGTTTCCAAAAATGCAGTGCTCCTTATATAATATATAAATAATCCATAAAAACAAAGTGCAGGTGGAGGTTAAAATTCAATAAACAGAAAATCAATTAAAAATGAGGTTAAATCCCTTTGCACCTCTCCATCAGCTTCTTTTGTTTTGTAAATGTGTCGATCAGCACAAGCAGCAAGCAGCCTGCTGTCCAATCCCTCACCATTACGGAGCTCAACTCTCCTAGCTCAATCCAAGGCTCATTATCTGTGTGTGAGGTTCATGGAGTTGTATAGGGTAAATAATACAGTATATCATTATTTGGAATACATGTCTTTCATGTGTGTTCCGTGTCTACAAAGATCTGGGTAAGTGTAGGATGAAAGGAAATGTGAAGCAAGAAATGCTGAACACATACCTAAAGCAGAAACTGTTTGACTGCCAGCACCAACAGGTTGTTTCCCATGGTCCGAATAGTGGGAGTATAAATAATCTGTAACTACTTCTTTCAAATGAAAGACTGCTGGGCTTTAAACTGAAATATTAGTGTGTGAGAAGTTAGTCAGTTACTTTTTTCTCTTGCACAACTCCCTGGGTGGATGTTACAGTATCTTTACACTTGTCAGGAGTATCACCCATGGCATAACACCAGACTATGAGAGAAACCACACCTGATCAAAATATCTGGCTTCAGCATCAGAGTGTCCACAGAGCTGAGTCAGTAAAATGACCTTCAGTATATCCAGAGATTATTTCTGTTGCCAAGATCTAGTCCATTAAGATCTTTTCCTCTCATGAGTATTACTCGATAGACATTACTCAAGGCTCAAGCTATTTGACTGGCAGACATTGCACTCACATAGTTTTTTTTAGGACATTAACTTGAAAAAATTAGATAGTATGCTAAACCAGTTTATTCATTTGTTGAGTTCAGTTTCAAAGTAGCAGATGTTCTGATAGCCTAAATCAAAAACACATTTCAGTACTTGTGACTGGTATTTTGGTTTCTTATTAATGAATCATTCCATTGGATTCAGTTCATTTCAGTTAGTCAATTTGATTGATTAACTTATTAGACTCACTTTTTGACTTGTGCTAAACAATGCCACAGACCGTGAAAAATTGCCGCTAATAGATGAACTTAAAGAACTGCTCAATTAAATAAGCTAAAAACAATTCACTGACCTCAATGAGCAACAGTCCTGCTTTATGAAATAAGTAATCATTGAAACGTGGCTGCAGTCATTCAAGTACGGCTAGAGTCTTTCCAGCTCTTTATGTAAAGCATTCTTTTTGCACAGCAAGTAATCTGGGCCATGGAGCTATGCATGAAAAGACAAATCAACTAATGGCATTTAAACTACATGTCTCTCCAGACCTGGTATTACTGTTCACTGTAATATAGTTTGATTTGAATTGGGCAATTTAAAAAATATCATGCGTCAGTTTGAATTGTACAGCTTACACTTGCTCATATTAAAGCTGGTTCAAAGTACTTTTGTTTAATAGTATTTTCTAAACAAAAAATAGAATTTACTTGTCTTATTATTTAGTGTCATGGGCGTATATGGCATGTGGTTTAATTAAAAAAGATATTAATATTTGCACTGAGACACCTTTTCATTTTTCAAATTTCACTTTGTTCAAGGCACATGAATTTGTTGAATGTAGTTAGGGAAATATGAAAAAACAACTTACTTCCACAGTAATATGGCAGGGATGCTCAAACTTTTTTATTTGAGGAAGTCATCATAATCATAGCACAATTAAATGTAAATATGTTGACATTTCATGTGTAATATTGCATTGAAATAAAATATATATTAATTGAACAGTTACTTTTTTGTTACTCTATTCTAAAATGAATATGGCTTATTGTTGTATTATTATTATGATTTTTCAGAAATGTCCTCTTATCTGTTCCATCATCACTTTGCAGAGACCTGGTAGTATTGTGGCCATCCATATATCATTCACCTAAATATAAAGAGTAGGTTGCACTGCACTTCACATCCAACATGCTGTGATTAAAGTAAGAAGATCTATAACCTGCGTAGCTCTTTCTGTTAAGTGAATGCTGGGAGTCAAATTTGTATACCTTTTGGAATTTCTGGATTATTAGTATTTATTATTCTGGATTATTAGTATTAGTATTTCTGGATTAAATACCAAAAAAAATATTTGATCTTCAGCTAACTTATAAACAAATGTACTTATCAACATGAACACATGAAATAAACTCTCACAGTTTAGAATAGACAAAAATATGTAAACCCTGTGGCTGCTGACTAGACTTAACCTAGACTTAACCTCCTAGTTAGGAGGTGTTCCTTACAAAACTGTTTTGCCTCATTGATATTTTTATCTTTCTTGCATAAGCTGCTTTCTGGAATGTGATCTTGAATCTAACATGGCCATTCTAGAACAGACTGTTCTTCTGTTGAAGCCCTCCTGTTGTTAGTTTACTTCTATGTTATGGGTCATTGTCTTGTTGCATCATATAACTTTTGTTAAGCTTCAGGAGATCAAGCACAAAGCTGACATTTTCCTTTAAAATTCCTTGATTATAATTTTAAATGTTTTGACCCCTGTATGACATCAAGCTGTCTAGGCCCTGAGAAAAGCAGCCCCAAACTATACCTTCAGCTGAGATGAGCATTTTGCAATGTCCCAGAATTGTTGTGTTGTTTTGCAAACTTCACAAGTGCAGCAATGTTTCTTTCACAGAACTTTGGTTCCTTCTGTGAAAACCATTCTTGTTCAATATTTTTCTTATAGGAGACACATGAACAGAGACTTTGTCCCACATTGCATGTCATGCTGCTACCAAGATCTTTGCAGGACTTCCATCTTTAAGGAAAGCAACAACAGTACTGAATTTACTCCAACTATAGACAATTTGCCTTTCTGTAGTTTGATGAACAGCTAAAAAAAGACAAAGTCATACCTTTACGTAGGGCCAAGGAGTGAAAAAGTTTTTGTACCAACACTGATATGCTAGTAACTTGTAACAGTGTAACATATATTCGAAAGTTTGCAGAATTTTGACAATCATGTTGTCACTTTGGAAGTGGTCTTTTTATTAGTGGCCTTCAAATGTACAATTTTCTTCAACTGTAAATTTCCTCCCTATACCTGAGTTGCTCCAGATCCTGCTTTTCTATGCATGATTGTCATTCAACAACCAATTAAGCTAGCTGCCCTTCTGGCAGCACTCAGGTAATCTTCCTCAGCCGTCTTCAACATCTCTGCTCCCATTACATTTTCAAACTCATCCATACGGAAAATAAAAAAAAAACAGAATTTATACATAGAAATCCTTAGTGTGACTAAAACATTAAACGAAGCCTGGTAGAAAAACACAAATCAAATTATTAAGTGAGTACTTTTTATTAAAACCATAAGAGGCACTGCTATTTTGCAAAACTATAACCTCAGAAAATGCTATAAAATATGACTAAAATAGTTTAAAGTTTGGAATCCTTTAATTAATTAAACTTCAAGTATTTGGATAGGGGTAAGTATGCTCAAAGCTGTTTGTGTTGTATTTTGTACTGTGATGTGGGTGTTGTAGTCATGGACACCATTATAAAACAGGAAGGCTAATGGTACTATACTCTTGCTTTTTGCTGCTTAACAAGAAAAAATACCACAAACTTCTATTTTTGACATTATATAATTTATTTTTACTATTTCATTGAGAGAGCTGAGCATAGCCTATAAACTCTGTCTTGTTTCTTTTTTTTGTTTGTTGTCAAAAAAATTAAAGAAACACTTTTTAATTAGAGTGTAACATCAAGTCAATGAAACTTCTGGGATATTGAGCTGGTCAATTAAGTAGTAGAGGGGGTTGTTAATCAGTTTCAGGTGCACTAGAGGGGCAACAATGAGACGACCCCCAAAACAGGAATGGTTTAACAAGTGAAAGCCACTGACATTATTCCCTCCTCATCTTTTCTCACTATTTTTTTCACTAGTTTTGCATTTGGCTACAGTCAGTGTCACTACTGGTAGTATGAGGTGATACCTGGACCCTACAGAGGTTGCAGAGGTAGTCCAACCTCTCCAGGATGGCATATCAATACGTGTCATTGCCAGAAGGTTTGCTGTGTCTCCCAACACAGTCTCAAAGCCATGAAGGAGATTCCTGGAGACGGGCAGTTACTCTAGGAGAGCTGGACAAGGCTGTAGAAGGTCTTTAACCCATCAGCAGGACCGGTACCTGCTCCTTTGGGTATGGAGGAACAGGATGAGCACTGCTAGAGCCCTACAGAATGACCTCCAGCACGCCACTGGTGTGAATGTCTCTGACCAAACAATCAGAAACAGACTTCATGAGTGTGGCCTGTGGGGCCAACGTCCTCTACTGGTCCCTGTACTCACTGCCTGGCACTGTGGAGCTCGATTGACATTTCACAGATGAGAGCACGTTCACCCTGGGCACATGTGACAGACATGAAAGGGTCTGGAGAAGCCATGGAGAATGTTATCCTGCCTGTAACATTGTTCAGCATGACCAGTTTGGTGGTGGGTCAGTGGTTGTCTGGGGAGGCATATTCATGTAGGGACACAAAGACCTCTACAGGCTAGACAAAGGCACCTTGACTGCCATTAGGTATCGGGATGAAATCCTTGGACCCATTGTCAGACCCTATGCTGGTGCAGTGGGTCCTGGGTTCCTCCTGGTGCATGACAATGCCCAGCCTCTTGTGCCAAGAGTATGCAGGCAGTTCCTCGAGGATGAAGGAGTTGATACCATTGACTGGCCCCCATGCTCACCTGACCTATATCGAATAGTACACCTCTGGGACATTATGTTTCGGTCCATCTGATGACACTAAGTTGCACCTCAGACTGTCCAGGAGCTCAGTGATGCCCTGGTCCAGATCTGGGAGGAGATCCCCCAGGACACCATCCGTCATCTCATTAGGAGCATGCCCCAACGTTGTCATTTTATATATATATGTTTAATGGAAAGAATGGGGGAGAGAACACATAGATGGCATTATCTCCCCCACATCGCTAAATGGCAGCCATGCTGGGTTGCAGCGGTGCCTCGGACTCCCACAGTGCTCCATGGGAGTTTGAGTTTGGCACAACCCTGTTGACTTCCGTGGGTGCTGCCAGAGGTTGCTACAGTGACTGTGGAGCGCTACTTTGACGGGCTTCCGCCATAACCCGGAAGTGCTTCTGGACCATGGTAATGGGTCACCGGAAGTGCTCCCATGTGAAAGATAAAAGGTGCTCACTAGCACTGCTCCAGAAACCAGGAGGTTGAAAACAAAGCTTGTTGGAGGAGGAGTGGAGGCAGAAAGAGAAGAATGAAAGAAAGAAAGAAAGAAAGAAAGAAAGAAAGAAAGAAAGAAAGAAAGAAGAGTGCTTTTTAATAGTGCTTTATAACCTGTACTTGGTGCTTTATTGTGTTGTGCTGTGCAAATGGGAAATGAGGGAAGTGCTTCCCATGGAATAAACCCTGGGATGTTTTTATGTACTTGTGTCCACGTCTGTCTGTGTCAGGTTTGGGTAGCTGGTGCACCCCCTAGTGGCCACAATATATAGTCACGCATGTGAGTTAGATGGTCACCTTCCCAGTTCCTCCCAGGTATGGTGATCCACCCTGGACCAAGAGGAGGCACTGCCAACTAACTGTGTTTTCTTCTTTTTCCTCCACAGTATTAAGAAACCACCCAGTGAAGGCAACTGACTCTGCCCCTTCCAGTTCCTTGGCCATAATACATGACCACACAGAAGGTACATGACCACACAGAAGGTTGCATCTCTTCACAACCAAGTGAACAGATAGACGGAGCTCCTCCATAACTTAAAGAAACCTGTATATTATTATACCTTGCATTAATTGGAGGCTGTTGTTTTTGTTCCATTTTGATGCCATCAAGTGTTTGTTTTTTTGTTTTTCTGTTAAACAGGGGTGACCAGGTTGGCGCCCAAACATTTATTTTGTTTAAACTGACATTTCCTCAGACAACCACTATATTATACATACACACAAACAGCACGTTTTGCCACAAGTTCTGTCACCAGCCACTTCAACCACAGTGAACACTGATATTTTAAAAAGCAAATCTGTACTATACAAAGAAATAAATATATAGTGCCTTTTACAAGAATTTCTGTTGAGACACTTCAGACAAATTCACTATAAAGTAATTTATATTGTATGTCATGCAGTTCACAGTGAACATTGTTAAATTACAGTGCAAATAAGGACATCACACAAAGTAATAAACGGTTACCAAATATTAACATGGCCCCCAGGAGACTTAAAATGAAAATATAAGTTTAAATCAGTAGAAATGATAAAGTCATTTATCAGTCATGAATATCATAATATGCCAAGGATGTAATAAATCCTGCATTTTCACAGAAGCACTTCTACCAGAAGTAGGCTTTGTAAAAATAATGTGTCTTTTGGAAGAACTGTCAGGTAGCACTACCATTTTTATACATTTCTTTTAAGTTATGGTGTTTAAAATATAATATGCATTAACTAACATGTGTTCTGTATTATGCTTAGTTTTAAATATGTTTTGGATTATAAATAATAAACAAACTATTTTGGAAAGGAACATACTTATTTGGTCTAAAAATTGTAATTTTAATAATCAAAAAAATACTTTTTAACTTTCAACAATAGTTTGAGAAAAAGTTGCAAAATATTCTATATTTTTGCCACTTCTAAAATACACTTATTTTGTTACGATTTACTGGGGGGTTCTTCCTTTGCAGCCTGTTTGCTAAAAGATTTACCTTCAATTTTGTTTCCTTCCTAAACTATAAGAGTACTGCTCTTTTTTATATCTCACTAGCATTTCAGGTGTTTACACTGTAACACAATATTTTAAAAATAAATGGCTGCAAGATTTTTTTAAATCAATTAGATGTCAAAGGTGGAGTTAATACAATTATAAAATTACATACTACGCATTCTAGTATCAGGAAAACAATGGCTTTTATTTAAAATAGTCAAATCACAATGTCTTGTAAACTACAGAAGAGCGCTAAATTGTGTCTTCATGCATAATACAATATTAATTAATATATTAATGAATATCAGACCCCTTTTAATATGTGTTACATTGATAAGGTGTTACAAGAATATTAAATGCCATATAGGTTGCTAAGAATTAATTGTGCCTTCTTTTTCATTGTCATGAACATCAGCACTCTTGGAAAGAAAAATATTAATGAATAGTTGGAAAAGCGCAGGCTTTACAAAACATTTTATAATTTATTCAAAGGTCATAGAAAATTGTGAGGCACTTAAGTAGCAGTAGAGATATTTTGAACCATTTCATGTAATTAATATTTGGGATACAGCATCTTCTTGATAATCACATTTTAATGCTTCTTCACAAGAATTTACAGCTTTTGTACTGCTACTCCATTATAAATCCACTATCTTTGAGTACTTAAACTGAAGAGGTGTATTATGAAGATGACCTCCTCTTTCTTGTATCTATAAATGCAGTTCAGTTCTGTACTTTTGATCACCAAGAAAAAGTAATATGATGTGACAGTCTTTGAGGATCAGAAAATCCTTTAGGAGTATAAAAGGCTCCAGTGCAGACAACAGCACAAAGGTACAGAGGAGATATTGATCTTATAATACTGATCTTGATTGTTTGATCTTTCAGCAAAGATGAATAGATTTGAACTTACTTTTCACTTTAGAGCCATTCTGCCAGAATTACATTCAGAATGAAGCGAACAAGGGAAGAAGGTACTACATTATTTTGAAATAACTAAAGGAAAACTTATGAATGAAAAGTGCCTTGCCACCATAGAAGAAATGTTAATACTACATCCTTACAAAACAGGAAAGTGTATTAAGGCTAATTGGAGTTTTCTTGAGATGACATGAACCATTTCAATGGGTGCAACAGTAATGTAACCCTCACTGTTTCAGCATATAAACTGGCTTTATTTTCCCTCTTTAACAGATAGATAGATAGCACTTTATCTGTCCCAAGGTAAAAATTTAGCTTTTTACAAAAGCTCAAGAAATATTATAACAAAAAAAGCAACTACAGCCCCCACAAATACACATAAGAATTACAAAAAAAGAAATGCTTCTGACTTGGCTGAAAATAAAGACATATTTTCAGAGCTATGATAGAGCCCCAATAGAGCTTCTTCACACAATTCCTGTGAATAATCATCATTGCTAAACTACTTACTTATAGTGTTTCAAAGAGACAATGTGCAGCATTGTGCATAATTGTCATTGGTGTTGTCTTCAGTCTGTTCTCCACTGCTGCCTCACTAGAAGCAATGTTACCAGCCCAGCTCACCACTGTGTAAAAAATTGCATTGGCTATCACAGTGTCGTAGAACCTGTAAAGGGTGTCACTACCAACATGAACAGATCAGTCTCCCAACACAGTCTCCACAGTCTCTTACACTCACACACACGGCAATTCATTATTTCCAATCTACCTAACTTGCCTATCTTAGGACTGTGTGAGGAAACCAGAACACCAGGAGGAATCTCACATGAATAAGGGGAGAACATACAAATTTCACACAGAAAGCATCTGGGGCTTAAACCTAAAACAGCTATTATCATTCAAAAGAGGAATACATTTTGGAGCTATGTTACTGCCAGTTGAAATGCTTAGTTGAAGAAAGAATTTCTTTGGGTGTGGTGTGAGAATATGATGATTTTTGAAGCATAGTATGAAAGGTGACTAAACTTTGTCATTAGACTAATGGCATCACTTAAAGAATAAATAAGTTCAAAAATTAATTAATCAATACAGCTTATTTACATTTTCTTTAAGAAATAAAAAAATATGTTTTTCAAATGAGCTCCACCATTAACAATTCATTTTTCTATATTGGTTTGCAAATATTTTTACTAATTAAAAGAAAGTATTCTCAAAAATATATACATTATGTGTACTTTATACGAGTGACAAGAAAAATCTTGCTCAGAAATTCATTCTGTTCAGTCTACTGACTAACGTTATGTTGAATGTCTTCTGCTTGTGTCACCATTTTGATATTTTCTGGTGTTCTTGCAGTTCTCGGTGGTTTAACAAACATGTATTTCATACTACCTGTAGGTTGATATTTATCAAACTATTTTAAAATAGTGTGACAAGAAGGAATTCTTCCTCACCATGGCATGTTAAACTTAATACAGTCATCTTTGCACCTCAGTTGCAGATTTAGATTTAATGTATGCCATAAAGGCATACACGTAATCTGGGACCAACCATTTGTCTGTGACCACTGAAACTTCATTTAGCATAAAACACTGCCACAGCACTATATATATCCTCACTCTAATGACTCACCCCTCAAAAAACTCAGAAGGTCGTCACATACATGTGCTGTCATTTCCTTCTGTCTCGTTCTTTCTTATACGTACCTTTGCTGTCAGTCTTCTCAGTTTGATTGCTTCACTGGTTGTGAAATGGGATTGTAGGAATATTTCTTATATTTTAGTGCCACAGAAAGAAAACTGTCCATGATGCATCAACAGCATTGTTTCACGTACTATGTTAGATAGTGGGTGGTTTATCACTCGTTACAAAATTTGTGATTGGATCTTCTTCTTCTTTCGGCTGCTCCCGTTAGGGGTTGCCACAGCAGATCATTTTCTTCCATATCTTTTTTACCTTGTTCTGTTACACCCATCACCTGCATGTCCTCTCTCACTACATCCATAAACCTTCTCTTAGGCCTTCCTCTTTTCTCTTGCCTGGCAGATTTATCCTTAGCATCCTTCTCCCAATATACTCAGCATCTCTCCTTTGCGCATGTCCAAACCAACGCAATCTTGCCTCTCTGACATTGTCTCCCAAACGTCCAACTTGAGCTGACCCTCTAATATACTCATTTCTAATCCTGTCCATCCTCGTCACACCCAATGCAAATCATAGCATCTTTAACTCTGCTACTTCCAGCTCTGTCTCCTGCTTTCTGGTCAGTGCCACCATCTCCAACTCATATAACACAGCTGATCTCACTACTGTCCTGTAGACCTTCCCTTTCACTCTTGCTGATATCCGTCTGTCATAAATCACTCCTGACACTTTTCTCCACCCACTCCACCCTGCCTGCACTCTCTTATTCACCTCTCTTCCACAATCCCCAATACTCTGTACTGTTGATCCCAAGTATTTAAACTCATCCACCTTCACCAACTCTACTCCTTGCATCCTCACCATTCCACTGACCTCCCTCTTATTGACACACATGTATTCTGTCTTGTTCCTACTGATCTTCATTCCTCTCCTCTCTAGAGCATATCTCCACCTCTCCAGGGTCTCCTCAACCTGCTCCCTACTATCGCTAACAGATCACAATGTCATCAGCAAACATCATAGTCCACGGGGACTCCTGTCTAATCTCGTCTGTCAACCTGTCCATCACCATTGCAAATAAGAAAGGGCTCAGAGCCGATCCCTGATGTAATCCCACCTCCACCTTGAATGCATCCATCACTCCTACCGCAGACCTCACCACAGTCACACTTCCCTCGTACATATCCTGTACAACTCTTACATACTTCTATGCCACTCCTGACTTCCTCATACAATAGCACAACTCCTCTCGAGGTACCCTGTCATATGCTTTCTCTAGGTCCACAAAGACGCAATGCAACTCCTTCTGGCCTTCTCTACACTTCTCTATCAACACCCTCAGAGAAAACATCGTATCTCTGGTGCTCTTTCTTGGCATGAAACCATACTGCTACTCACTAATCATCACCTCACTTCTTAACCCAGCTTCCACTACTTTTTCCCATAACTTCATGCTGTGGCTCATCAATTTTATCCCCCTATAGTTACTACAGTCCTGCACATCCCACTTATTCTTAAATATCGGCACCAGTACACTTCTTCTCCACTCCTAAGGCATCCTCTCACTTTCCAAGATTCCATTAAACAATCTGGTTAAAAACTCCACTGCCATCTCTCCTAAACGCCTCCGTGCTTCCACAGGTATGTCATCTGGACCAACGACTTTTCCATTCTTCATCCTCTTCATAGCTGTCCTTACTTCCTCCTTGCTAATCTGTTGCACTTCCTGATTCACTATCTCCACATCATCCAACCTCTTCTCTCTCTCGTTCTCTTCATTCATAAGCCTCTCAAAGTACTCTTTACATCTGCTCAACGCACTCTCCTCGCTTGTGAGTACATTTCCATCTTCATCCTTTATCATCCTAACCTGCTGCACATCTTTCCCAGCTCGGTCCCTCTGTCTAGCCAATCGGTAGAGGTCCTTTTCTCCCTCTTTAGTGTCCAACCTTTCATACAACTCATCATACCCTTTTTCTTTAGCCTTCGCCACCTCTCTCTTCACCTTGTACCTTATCTCCTTGTACTCTTGTCTACTTTCTGCATCTCTCTGACTATCCCACTTCTTCTTTGCCATCCTCTTCCTCTGTATACTCTGCTGTACTTCCCCATTCCATCACCAGGTTTCCTTTTCCTCCTTCCTCTGTCCAGATATCACGCCAAGCACCCTTCTTGTTGTCACCCTTACTACATCTGCTGTAGTTTCCCAACTGTCTGGTAACTCTTCACTTCCACCCAGTGCCTGTCTCACCTTCTCCCTAAAATCAACCTTGCAGTCTTCCTTTTTCAACTTCCACCATTTGATCCTTGGCTCTGCCCTCACTCTCTTCCTCTTCTTGATCTCCAACGTCATCCTAATGACCACTAACCTATGCTGCTTAACTACACTTTCCCCTGCCACTACTTTGCAGTTTTCAATCCCCTTCAGATTGACTCATCTGCATAGGTTATAATCTACCTGTGTGCATCTTCTTCCACTCTTATATGTCACCCTATGTTCCACCCTCTTCTTAAAATATGTATTCACCACAGCCATGTCTCTCTTTTTGGCAAAATCCACTATCCTCTGACCTTCTTCATTCCTCTCCTTGACACCATACCTACCCATGACCTCCTCGTCTCCTCTGTTCCCTACACCAACATGTCCATTGAAATCCAATCACTACTTTCTGTCCCTTGGGTACACTGTTCATCACTTCATCCAACTCACTCCAAAAATCTTCTTTCTCATCCATTGCACACCCAGCTTGCAGGGCATATGCACTAACAACATTCATCATCACACCTCCAATTTCCAGCTTCATAATCATTACACTTTTTTCACCTCCAGAACATTCTTGAAATACTGTTCCTTCAGAATAACCCCTACTCCATTTCTCTTCCTGTCCACACCATGATAGAACAATTTAGATCCACCTCCAATCCACCTGGCCAATATATCAACCTTCCTTCTCTCCATTGTATCAGCTAACTCTCTCCCCTTACCAGTCATACTTCCAACATTCAAAGTTCCTACCCTCAGTTCCACTCTCTTTACCTTCCTCCTCTATTCCAGCCTCCAGACACATCTGCCCCCTCTTCTTTTCCTTCTTCTTCTTTGGCCAACAGTAGCCCAATTTCCGCCAGCACCCTGTTGACTAACAGTACTGGTGGCAGTCATTGTTAACCAGGGGGTCAACCGATTCAGTATGGAAATTTGTATTGTTGTCTGCATATTGATTTGGCAAAATTTGTGATTGGATAAACTTTGTTAATTTTACCACACAATTATGCAGTGACCCATCACAGATACCTCCATGACCCATATTTAAGACAAAATGTTCTAAATGAAAGAGGCTGATGACATGTGTTTTAGCACTCCTATAGAGGTCTATTGGATCAATTTGTTTATGCTTGTGAATTGATTCCCATGATTGACTGAAAAGAGTTATTCAAAAACAACAAACCATTCAAGTGACTGTAAAATGTTACGTATTGCCATGTAGAAACTTGAGATATTTGCTATAAAATGTAGTAAAAGGAGTAAATGGAGTAAAAGTAAAAGTATTCACAGCTAATTCTTCTTAAGTACAGAACAGATCCTGAAAAATGTGCTTAAATACAGTAGCAAAGTAATTGTACTTCATTACTTACCACCATTTGTTTTAAGGAATTTTATAGTTGTAGCAGACCTTTCTGAATATAACCCCAAACGATTCACCATAACACTGACATCTGTTTAAGATCAAACATGTCCATGAAAATATTTCATATGTTGTGGAGAAAAGCCAAGCAAAATGACACCTTTTATTGGCTAACTAGAAAGATTACAATATGCAAGCTTTCGAGGCAACTCAGGCCCCTTCTTCAGGCAAGATGTAATACAGAAACTGAAGTTTCCTATGTTTATATACACACTCTAGGACAAGAAACAACATTGGTAAATCTTTAAATGAGAGATTTTGTATGTAAAAAATTAATAGATTCATTCAGGCTAGGGTTAATTTAGCAAGAGAGAAAAGAACAATGTATTGTCAAGATCTCTGGATAAGATAACTGTCCAACAAAGTCTTTTGAAGTTTGTAATGAGTTTTTCAAAACAATGTGGGTCTGTAGACAGGTTGTCTGTCATTCTGAGAGATGTAAACAATCCTCATATCTGGCCATAAAACTCTTGTCTTTATTCAATCCATGTTGTAAAGTATTAAATTTTAGCATGAGTTTAACTTCCCATTCTTTTCTCTCTTGCTGTGTTTTGAAGTTGCCCATAAGCACTGTGACCTTAAAGTCCTTCTCACAGTGTCCATGGCTGTTGAAGTGGGCCGCCACAGGAACATCTGTGTTGCCATGTTTAATGTGGAACCTGTGTAAGTTCATTCTCTGGCGGAGTGTTTGTCCAGTTTCTCCCACATAGAGTGCAGTGTCAGGACATTTCATGCAGAAAATTAGGTAGACTACATTAGATGATCTGCAGGAAAATGATCCCTTGATGTGATGTTCGAGTCGGCAGTGTGGTATAACTATACGGTCTGTATCATAGATGTGGGCACATGTTTTGCATCTTTTCTGTAGGCATGGAGATGTGCCATTTTCTGTTGGTTCACTTAGGGAGCCTCGGACAATTAATTGTTGAAGGTTTGGTGGTTGTCTGTATGCCAGGAGGGGAGGTTCAGGAAATACATTTTTCAGTGTTTGGTCATTGTTTAGTATTGGCTGAAGTTCTTTTATAATTTTTCGAAGTGTTTCAAGATGTGGGTTGTAGGTGACAACAAGGGGGATGCGATCCTTGTTGTCTTTGTTTTTATATTCCAGAAGGTTGTCTCTGGGTATGGCAGTAGCTCTTCTTATTTGAGTGTCTGTTGTTTTCGGGGTGTAACCTTGTTTGATGAAATCTTGTCTGAGCTCCTGCAGTTGTTGATCCCGGTCTGTTGGGTCTGAGCAAATACGATTGTACCTTATTGCTTGGCTGAAAATAATGGAGCGCCTTATATGCTTGGGGTGGAAGCTATCATTTTTCAGGTAGGTCCGTCTGTCTGTCGGTTTGTGAAAAATAGAAGTTACAAGGGTGTTGTCTTTCAGTTGAACGGTGGTGTCAAGAAGGCCAGATATGAGGATTGTTTACATCTCTCAGAATGACAGACAACCTGTCTACAGACCCACATTGTTTTGAAAAACTCATTACAAACTTCAAAAGACTTTGTTGGACAGTTATCTTATCCAGAGATCTTGACAATACATTGTTCTTTTCTCTCTTGCTAAATTAACCCTAGCCTGAATGAATCTATTAATTTTTTACATACAAAATCTCTCATTTAAAGATTTACCAATGTTGTTTCTTGTCCTAGAGTGTGTATATAAACATAGGAAACTTCAGTTTCTATATTACATCTTGCCTGAAGAAGGGGCCTGAGTTGCCTCGAAAGCTTGCATATTGTAATCTTTCTAGTTAGCCAATAAAAGGTGTCATTTTGCTTGGCTTTTCTCTACATTCATAATGGCTAACACGGTACAACACCCTAGTACTTCATATGTTGTGGAAATTCTTAAATTAATTCCAGTGATCTTTGATAGTTCAAGCCGAATTTCTGTTCACTTGAGTGGGGCCAGATACTGTATTTATGTCATGAGGATAGCTGTGTTCTGGCCAGATTAAAGCAGGTTTCCCTGTCAATTATTAAACAGGAGTTAATTGTTGATATAACTAAAATGATCGTATCTGGCACACTCGAATTCCCTACAGTGTAACAGAAGAATTTAATGAATAGTCAACTACTTGTTGCTTTAGAATGAAAGTTTCTACCTTGTCTTGTTTAGCTTACATTGATGCTCTTGTCTGAACACCTCTGTCCAATCTTACCTAACGGTATTCTACACTTTATTTAACCAACTAACCCACGTATACTGGCCTTCCATTTTTACTCTCATTTTCCTACAGTTTAACAGAAGGATTTCCTGATTAGTCAAACAGTTGTCACTTTAGAATGAAGGTTTCTACATTATAATCTTTTGCTTACATTGATACTCCTGTCCAACCTTCCCTTCCCTACTTTTAAATAACCAACTAGCCTACTTATACTGGCATTGTATTTTTACTCTTAGCAGAGTTTAGCAGAAGCATTTAACCATCACTAATTCTAAATTACTTTGGAGTTAACATCTTTTTAATTAAAATCTTAGAATTAAGTTAAAGGTTAATTACATTCTCAGCCCTCACATATAAGTGGAATAGTGCATGGCAACTTCAATGTTATACAAACCTTTGATTAGAGAAGGGCCTATTCAAGTTCTCATATTACAGGTAATGGGCTGTAAGTGTTGTCTGTGGGGTCACTGACTTAACTAACATCACAACTCTAAAGTTAGGGAGACAATATCCCCATTTGAATATATTGTGTCCTAGACATGCATTTACGAGTGTCCCAACTAAAGAGTTTTTTGAGATACGAGCTGTCTCTCGGCCGATTTTTTGCTTTGAGATGAGAGCTAAAATTCGAGTTACGAGCCAGCTTCAGATACCCCACTTCTAGTTCGCACAGCAACATCCGCCCAGTATCCCGTGTCTCACTCATTCACTTTAAGCGGTTAGCTGCCAGTGGAAGCATCAGTTTTGTGCTCGCATTTGTGCTTGCAATTATTTTGCAAGACTTTGTTTTTCGAACCATGTGTCTGAAGAAAGTGAGTGCGAAGGACAGTGCTGAGAAGAAGCAGCGAATGATGTGCATTGAATTAAAGAAAGAAATTATCGAAAAACATGACCAAGGTGTGTGTGTAGTCGATTTGGCGAAGCAGTACGAGCGTAGTACTTCTACAATCTGCACCATACTGAAGCAGAAGGAGTTGATAAAGGCTATAACACCAGCCAAGGGCGTTAAAATAATTTCTAAACAGCAGACATCTATCCATGAAAATATAGAGAAGCTGCTGATGGTGTGGTTGACAGAGAAGCAGCTTGCAGGAGATACCGTGATGGAGGCTATAATCTGCAAGAAGGCACAAGCTATTTACGCTGATTTGCTGCAGCAGACCCCAGGCACTTTGACGGATGATGCATCGGACAAGCCGTTTAAAGGCAGTTGGGGCTGGTTCGAGAATTTTAAAAAGCAGACCAGCATTCCCTCCGTTGTCAGGCATAGTGATGCAGCGAGCACGGATATGAAGGCAGTTGAGGATTACCTCAAAACGTTTGCCAGAATTATAGGATACATCCCCCAGCAAGTCTTCAACTGTGACGAGACAGGACTCTTCTGGAAGAAGATGCCAAGGAGGACTTATATAATGGCAGAGGAGAAGAGGATGCCAGGCCACAAACCCATGAAGGATAGGCTAACCCTTGCACTGTGCGGCAATGCGCGTGGTGACTGCAAGATTAAACCGCTGCTCGTTTATCATTCGGAAAACCCCAGAGCCTTTGCGTCACAAAAGAAAACCCCTGCAGACGAAAGTGAGGAAGGTGTGACAAAAAGGGCAAAAATCAGTGAATAAGATTCAGTTACTCAGTTCAGCCTTTCTCCTCCACCTCCGTCAGTATCTTCAAGTTGTCTGATCTCCAAGGTAAATGCTGTACATTATACAGTGGAACCTCGGGTCACGACCGTAATTTGTTCCAAAACTCTGGTTGTAACCCAATTTGGTCGTGACTCGAAGTAATTTCCCCGATAGGATTGTATGTAAATACAATTAATCCGTTCCAGACCGTACAAACTGTATGTAAATAAATTTTTTTAAAGATTTTTAAGCACAAAAATAGTTAATTATAACATAGAATGCACCGTGTAAACTAAATGTAAAAACATTAAATAACACTGAGAAAACCTTGAACAGAGAAAAGTAACATTGCAAGAATTCACACTATAGCCTTACGAACTGCTCGCTGTCAACACTTTTTTTTTAATGAGTTTTAAGCACAGGGAAAAACATGAACATTTAAAAAATCTGTAATTTAATAAACAACCAAGAAAAGTAACATTGCAACAATGCATGCTGCGAAGCGATTGTTGTAAACACTTTTTTAATGAGTTTTAAGCACAGGGGAAAACATGAACTTTCGAAAAATCCGTAATTTAATAAACAACCAAATAAAGTAACCTATGCAACAATGCACGCTACGAACCAATCGCTGTAAACAGAAGTGAAGTGGAGGTTAAAATCCAATAGAAAAAAATCTTCATTAAATACAAGGTTAAAACAATGCTCGAATCAGTCTCTTTAAAAACAAGCCCGGTGCATTCTTCAACTGCCTTCTTGGCCTTACGCGGCCAGCCCTCTCTCTCTCTTGCGCTCTCTCTCTCTCACTCGCTCTCGCGCACTCTCTGTCTCTCTCTCTCTCTCGCTCACTGCACAGGGAGAGACTGAACATGTGCAGAAATCATTGGCGCGTACAAACCGAAAGGGAAACTGGCTTGTTCGTCACCCAAGTATGTGGTCGTGAACAGATGCAAAAGTTTGGCGAACTTTTTGGTCATAACCTGATTTGTATGTGGTCTGAGATGTTCATGATCCGAGGTTCCACTGTACTTAATAAAACCAGTTTATTGCAGTACATTCTATTGTATTGTGTTTTTATACAATATTCGTTATTTATAAGTAAATTTTTCTTATTTAAAAACATGAAACAAAAAAATTGCTGTGTTTTTTGGGGGTCCGGAATGGATTAATGGCATTTCAATTCATTTCAATGGGGAAAATTGATTTGACATATGAGTAATTTGAGTTACGAGCTCCACCACAGAACGAATTAAACTCGTAAGTCAAGGGACCACTGTACTTTGTATGGGTTATGAGTTATGTAGATTCTGAATGCGTTATTATTTTTTACTCTTTATTAGTTTTGAACTGGCGGCACGGTGGCGCAGTGGGTAGCGCTGCTGCCTCGCAGTTGGGACACCTGGAGACCTGGGTTCGATTCCCAGGTCCTCCCTGCGTGGAGTTTGCATGTTCTCCCTGTGTCTGCGTGGGTTTCCTCCGGGCGCTCCGGTTTCCTCCCACAGTCCAAAGACATGCAGGTTAGGTGGATTGGCGATTCTAAATTGGCCCTAGTGTGTGCTTGGTGTGTGGGTGTGTTTGTGTGTGTCCTGCGGTGGGTTGGCACCCTGCCCAGGATTGGTTCCCTGCCTTGTGCCCTGTGTTGGCTGGGATTGGCTCCAGCGGACCCCCGTGACCCTGTGTTCGGATTCAGCGGGTTGGAAAATGGATGGATGGATGGATAGTTTTGAACTTTTTTCATTTTTAATAACATAATGATTTATTCACATCACAGTGACATTTTGTTTTTGGAGTTCACTTCTTTTTTGTGGTTTCCACCATCATGGATGCATTGGTTGGTTGCTAGAGGCAAATCTTTAAGAACTGGAAGGTCTGTATCCACTTTATCCACAAAAAACTTAAAACCTCTTGCATGTGATTATATTTTAATTTTCTGGTTCTTCAATGTATATTGTCTTTTATCTCTCTCGACAACAACTTTAATATAACATTTGGATTTGATTTCTCAGTTCTTTGACCTTCTGTTCTTTTGTGTACAATTTCATCTTCAGATCCTACATCAAAAATCATTTCTGCCTACTCCGTGCCAGGCATAACACTGGCAGCCTAAGGTGAAAATGACAGCTTTAAGAGAAAATGTATTTGGAACTTCCTGGCTATATAACTAGAGTATTCTGATATTTGTACAAGTACATTTAAATTAAAAAATGAGATCATGTATAACATTTAACGTTATATTTTGTTCTCTGATAACAGTTCAAATATAAAAAGTCTTGTTTTGTTTAACCATGTTTTCACCCATGACATTTGATAATTAACTGTTTTGGGACTTTACATAGTATTTAATGCAGAGGTGTGCTTTTGGAATGTACCATTTATCTGTATGCTGATTGGTGTGTTTGAAATGTTTTATAGTCTTTATATGTAAATGAACCTAACTGATAACAGGAAGCTTCCTATTATATTTCTTCAGTCTGCAATGATGCACTGAACAAAGTATTTGGGGCTCCATCTGTTGGTGTTAAAAAAGGCCATCCTTGTTTGAAATTATATAAAATGATATATAACAATGGCTCAAGACTCTTTCTTTATTTACTAAGTATTTTTCACAACATGTTCGTCCGAGATGACCAAAGTTCTGCAGGTTTTAGATTGCTCCATAGGATGATTCAGGCAATAGTGTCACATGTGTTCCAAATAATTCCACAGGCCAAATATCTTTGTTTTAAAAGTTTTAGTAAAATTTAAAGCAGGACAGTTAACACAAAAAACAGAGAAAAATTCTTGTTTAAGAAAAGTTCTGTTTAAGGCTAATTTGTGTTATTTTATTTCTCTAAGTTTGGTCATACAGTCGTACTTTAGGCACATTAAGCATGTTAAGCACAGACAGAAAACAAGAAAACTATATGCCACCTCCTGTTTGCAAACTGCAAACTTATCTAACAGTCCATGCTAGCAGTGTGACTATTTCCTAACTGTCTTAATTAACACTGTATACTGATACAGCTAAGAAAGTTCTATTTCATATTAACTTAACATGGGGTAAAAGAATATACCATATTCTAAGTAGCTATAAGAAACTGATATTCTGTTATTGAAATTAAGCAATTCTAATATTAACATTAAACATTCTAAGATTGACTCTTACAACAGCAAAATCACAATTTTACCAAATTATTTTAAACATAAACATATCCATTTAATTTATGTCCCTGAAATAAATAGTCCAATGTGACTGAAATATAATAATCATACTTAAACATTGATCCATGATTCCTGTTTACTGTGTCAATATCAGCATATGGAAAGAACACCATCTGCTCAATGTCCAACGTCAAAGAGTTTTTCAGATGAGAGGCTGACTTCAGACACTTTTTTAGTATGCAAGAAGTGAATATACATGTCATAGATCAATTCACAGATGGTACTGAACAATGGAGGATGATATTTGCCAGTTTTTAACAAAACTTTTAATGTAAACCTGTTTGCGAGATGCTTTTACATTGATTTAAATCAGTCTTAAATACAGTTCTTAGATGGTTTAATTTTATTGTTTATGTTTTGAGTATTGTTATTTTTTATGAAAAATGAAGCAGTACAAATACAGGTCTTAAGCAAAGAATTTATAGTTACCTTGTTATTTCAAATAGCATACATATTTTCTATACATCAAAAATGAAAGGAACAAAAATCTCCTAAGTAGCCTACAATGTGTTTCAACCTTTGGTCCATTGTGTATCAAAGACCAGGCCTCTGCTACTGAATCGTTCCATTTCAATCTCTGAATTCAAAGAATGAGTCTCATCAACGATAAGCTGTCAAATGCAGCTAATTATTATTTGAATTTGTATTATTTAGACATGCAGGTTAGGTGGATTGGCGATTCTAAATTGGCCCTAGTGTGTGCTTGGTGTGTGGGTGTGTTTGTGTGTGTCCTGCGGTGGGTTGGCACCCTGCCCGGGATTGTTTCCTGCCTTGTGCCCTGTGTTGGCTGGGATTGGCTCCAGCAGACCCCTGTGACCCTGTGTTCGGATTCAGCGGGTTAGAAAATGGATGGATGGATGGATTATTTATGTTGTAGACTACAATTTTTTGCCACCCCCAGTGTTTATGACAAATTAGTGCCAATGGAGTGGGATGTAAGTAATCCACCAATAGGTCATATATTCTGCATGTAAAAAGGTCTACTGTATGTACTCTTTATTTTAGCACTTTAAAGGCATAAAAATCAGCAAACTTTAAATAGGTCTCTTCACAGAGAGTGCAGTCACAAGAGGTTTTACATAATGGTTTTACTGAATTCATGGAACTTGTTTAAACATATTAAACTTTGCACTTATTTAAAATAATTATGTGTCTACATAGCTTACTTTTGCTGCTGTGTCTGTTTAAATCAATACAGGTTTGTATCAAAATTATATGACTTAGATCTGGGATAGTAATATGCAGGTCCAGCTAACTTTTAGTTGTACATAAGCAACATGTGTACATGTAGCCAAATGTCTTTTCAGATAAAATATTTTGGATTTTATTGTAAAAAAATATTCAACTACTTAACAGAACAGAACAGAATGCACACAAGCCCCGGCCTCCTTCTGGTTGCCATGTACAAAAGGGAAAGAGCTTTTTCAATCAATTACTGCATGTTATGAATTTTTGCTTCAGTTGTAGAATCTTCAGTCTATCTGCCACACCTCATATGTGCTCATGCATTTGGACATATCTTCTGCTTACTATTCATGAAATTCATACTTCTTGTTTGTCTTTACAAAACAACTTAAACCATTCTGCAGTCATGTGATGCCCATAAAGTCTTTGCTGTGTTTGTATTTATTAGACTTTACTAACAAGTAGTAATTTGTTATGGAGAGTCTTAATCTAGAGTGATTCCTTTATCCTTTAGTATTTGTGACGCTTTGTCCTTGTCTGTGATTTTTCTCTTGAATTTTTGTTTATGGCTTTTTCCTTTGATTAGCATTCTGACCTTTTTTTATACACTTCCATGTAACAGTGCACTTCTCTGGGCGTTTGTTTCCTTTTTTATCCAAATAAATTATTGTCAAATTTTACCTGTCTCCAATTCTGTATGAGACACTCTACATGTGCACTAATTTTGATGTTGCTATGCACTAGCCTTTTCATTTTCTATAATTATGGCTCATCAAGGAGTGTGACAGGTAAAAATAGGAATCTCATTGTGATGGTTAAAGAAAACAAAGACTGTCAACTTCATCTGTGACTGGATAATATTTGACTGTGCTATGTTGGTGTTTCAGAGGTATTCACCTACTGTAAGTTGTTTTAAATAATTATTACTCAGCCTTTATTTTGTTCAGATTTTCTCATTGTGAGTAGAGCATTAGTGCAGAGAATTTTACACAAAACAAAGACACACAAGATAAGAAAAAAATGTTCTGTAATCATCCAAGCCAAAAACCTATCACTTGGACAATCTGAGACTAAATCAGCCTCCAACTCTGACCTGGAAGGGCTGCTGTATCTGCACTTTCTAAATTAATAACCAATATATTTCTCAAAACTTTTGATTTTATTTGTTCAGAATGTTTTGTGGACTAGAACAGATTCACATTTTTCTTTTCAAATATTTATTTTACAGAGGGACACATAGGATCGAGTTAGGCTCACTTTACATCTCAGTACCAAGTGGCTGCCAGTTAAGGGAAAAAAGCAATTAAGGGTTTTGAATCTTAAAAGGTAAGTCAATTAAAATTAAGGCAAAAGATGACTTTCCATTACCGGCAGTAACTGGTTACTAATTAAGAATGTGGCTAGAATAAGAACATGCGGCCACTACAGACCTCCTAGATCTTAGATTGACACCACTGCCCTAGTTCAAGGGTGGGTAATCCTGATCCAGAATAGCTGCAATGGCTACAGGCATTTTGATTTAGCCATTTTTAAAAATTGGAAATCAACCGAAAATTTTTTACTAGACTCAACATTTTTGAGAAAATGATCATAAGGAGTGGTAGCACAATGATGCAGTGGTAGTGCCGCTGCCTTACAGTAGGAAGAGCAGAGGCATATTCTCCCTGTATCTGCATGGGTGCTCTGGTTTCCTTTCATAGTCCAAAGACAATTTTTGTTTTTAAATGGGTCCTAGTGTGTATGTGTGCGTGTGTGTGTGTGTGTATGCAGTGATGGTCTAGCACCCTGTCCAAGGATTGTTACTGCCTTTCTTACTAGATAGATACTACGGTAGGATAGGCTCCAGATACCCCATGACCATGCCCTGGATAAGTTTGTGTATCTTTAGTATTTTAGGGAAAATGATTTGTGGTTTCTTTTGAATTTAGTTATTGGTAATGCAATACTTTTAAAGTTTGCATTTTGAACAATCATTTTTTAGTTTTCTTTTCATTAAATTTTCTTTAATAAGATTTATTTTTATGTGGCTAGGTTTTTAACAATTTTTCCTTCCCCTCATAGAACAATCATAACAGTGCAGCATTTTCTTTTTATCTGTTTTCTTTCTATTTTTCAAATTATTTTTGGAAGACATTAATTAATGATAAACACATAAAAGCAGATGAAAAAGGGAAACACTTTTGCTTATTAACTGTTGTCTCCCTTGTTATTTGTGACTCATGATTAATTGCCTTCTGGTTAATAAAAAGCAACAATAAAGAACTTAAGAATGTTGACAAGCAAGTGAATTAAAATTAACAAAAAAATAAACCATTAAGAGGATCTTATGCACTAAAACGCACACCAGTGATAGTCCTCGGTCTGATTTTGAAAGAGAGGCATAATTCACGCAGTTCTTCTGAGACTGTATCCAGCGCTAGAGTAAACTACACAATTAAACAAGAAATTCAATTAAGAACAAGTTGATATTCAGATATTGATTGGAATAAAAGCCAGCAGCCTCTGCATGCTTTACTCTTTCTTCTGCAGATGCCCACCAACTTTTAATAATATAAAAATAATATCCATTGAACTGAATACAGTACATATTGGGAATAACTGAGTATATGAATCATTGTGAGAACATCCATCCATCCATCCATTTTCCAACCCGCTGAATCCGAACACAGGGTCACGGGGGTCTGCTGGAGCCAATCCCAGCCAACACAGGGCACAAGGCAGGAACCAATCCTGGGCAGGGTGCCAACCCACCGCAGGACACACACAAACACACCCACACACCAAACACACACTAGGGCCAATTTAGAATCGCCAATCCACCTAACCAGCATGTCTTTGGACTGTGGGAGGAAACCGGAGCGCCCGGAGGAAACCCACGCAGACACGGGGAGAACATGCAAACTCCACTTGTGAGAACATGACAGGTACAAAAATGTCAGTTTTAAAATACAGAAATAACAGACCTAAAATATAACCAAAATCCAGAGGGTTTTCATGCAAATTCAACACACTGTTATGGACAAACCTAGAAAGAGAGTTGCAGAGCATTGCAGTAACTAAAGTATTCCTATACACAAAATTTCTGATAATAGATCTTATTTGTTTTACAGGTTGACCTAGGGTGTCCAGAAATAGCAGGTTTTTTTTTGTATTGCCACAATTTAAAACTTTTAACTTACTACTAGAGTTTGGAGTACTAGGGTGTTGTTCCGTGTTAGCCATTATGAATGTAGAGAAAAGCCAAGCAAAATGACAACTTTTATTGGTGTCTGAGGGGCCTGAGTTGCCTCGAAAGCTTGCATATTGTAATCTTTTTAGTTAGCCAATAAAAGATGTCATTTTGCTTGGCTTTTCTCTACTAGAGTTTGGAAAAGTTTCATCATCAGGAAGAAAGTGTAGTTTCAAGTTTTCAAGTTTCAAGCACTTTATTGTCATTGTGTAACACAACGAAATTACTTTATGTGACAGCCTCAAGGTGCATTTAAAGAAAAGTCAAATAATTCCAAATATGTCGTACACAGTGTTAAGTGATCGAATAACCAGAGCAAATTATTATTGCTCAAAGTACACCAGCATAAATTGTTAATGAATAGTACATTACATATTATATATTGTATTACATTAGTATATTGCACATTACCAGTATAGCTCATTGCACATGTTCAATTAAAAATGATCTCAGACTGGGGAGATTCAGAGTTCAGAAAGTTTATGGCAGATGGGAAAAAGCTATTTTTTAGTCTGTTTGTGCGTACATGGATTGACCTAAAGCGTCTGCCTGACGGGAGGAGCTCAAACAAAGAATTTCCAGGATGAGTTTTGTCCTTGAGAATGTTTTTGGCCCTTCTCACACAGTGAGTCTTATACGAGAGTTCGAGTGATGGCAGTTCAGTCCCAATAATGGCCTCTGCCGTTTTTATGACCCACTGCAGGGCTTCTTTAGCAGCCTTGGTGCAGCTGTTGTACCAGGCCATCATGCAGTTAGTCAAGATGCTCTCTATAGTGCATCTATGGAAGTTAACCAGCAGCTTCTGGGGGAGGTCAGCTCTCCTTAGCTTCCTGAGAAAATAGAGGCGTTGTTGTGCTTTGCCTTTTATAGCCAAACTGTTGTCAGCCCAGGACAGGTCCTCTGAGATGGTGACTCCTAGAAACATAAAGCTGGAAACTCTCTCCACAGCATCTGCATTGATTGTTATCGGACTGTGATTGGTCTTTTTAGTGGTCCTAAAGTCCAGAATAACTTCTTTGGTCTTTTTGGTGAGAATATCCAGTAACCAGTTGCAAATGGACGGAGCTTTTGACGACTGTAGTGGATGCTATCAAACAATCAATAGACTAATCTATGCTGTGCTATGTTTCTGGTCCAAAGGTGTAAAATAACATGTCTGGATCAAAAATGATGCCTTCAATCTTTTTTTGAAAGAGTTCTAAGCCAAAGTGTTTGATATACAGTGATATGGTAGCTCTCGATAAACATGTAACTGTGTGTATCCCCAAGTATAGAGATCAGAACAAAGACTAACCATCTTAAATAAGCATTGAAAAGGCCCTTGTAAAATAATTAATGAACAAGACTGAACAACAGAATTACTTGAGTTTTAACTAAACACATGACGCCCTTTCCTGGTGCAGAAATAGTAAAAGACTGCATAACCTCTATTTTGACAGCAAAAATATAACACTCTTCCCTGTCCTGCATACTGCCCCTATAATCCACCACTGTATAGGTTATGTATTCTATTCAGATTGCAAGTCAACCTTAAACACGGATCCTTCCCACAGTCCTGAGCAGAATAAATAAGAGAATAATTCAATATAAAGAAAATGACCTAGTGAAACAGACAGAACATAGGACAAAAATGTAATAAAACATTATATCCAAGTCATAAGAAACACATGATGTCAATCAAATATGTAGTCCCATTCCCCCAACACATACAGTATGCAAATGAAACCTAGACAATAAACAACACACAATGTACACAAAGTTTGTCACTTGTTACGTGGAGTCATGGTCTATTTTAGTCTCCAGATGCTATCCCCTAGTAAAATGATTTAATACAGGCATGTCAAACTCACTACTATTGGTGGGTCGCTTCGACTGCCATACGTGCGTCAGCGGGCCGCACTATAACAAATACTATTATACTATTATACAAAGTTACTGTAGCTTTCTTTCCAATACTGAAAACTTTAAAAAATGTAACACTTAAAGTTTAAAGAAAAGCAATTTATTTCCATACAGTCTCCATACAACAGTGTAGAATTAGAGTCTTAGCCTCTTAGCTAGGTCCTTATTATATTATATTCATTATATTATATTCATTGCTTATATAGGAGCCTTAGTGTGAGATTTATTTCTTTTGTCCCAACACTTGGCATCTCTTGTTAGTAACCTGTTCGTCAATATCAGGCTTGAAATCTTGTGCAGCTGCAACTTTTATGAGGGATTAAAGGTGCTCGACAGTAAGTCTTGAGCGATGTGGGGTTTTGGTAGCTTTCATTAATGAAAACAATTGCTCACAAAGGTAAGTGCTTCCGAACATTGACAGTACTCTTGATGCCAACTTACGGATCTGCACATACGAGGGTGGCAGGTAAGCATACAAGCCTGGCACACCAACTTTGTTGTATTTTGCCTTCAGAATAGAATCTGACTGCAGTTCAATCAATTCCATTTGGATATTCTCAGGTACATTCTCAACGTTGTAAGAGAACAGCGCAATGCCCTGTTTGTGTGAATTGAAATCACGAAAATGCTCACCGAATTCATTGCTCAGTAATTCAAGTTGGCAAACAAATCCTCCAAAAATCAAATTTTACTTTACAAAGTTTACTTCAAAATTTATATTGTAAAATAAGCAGAAATGCAAAAAGCCACCTGACCTACAATAATTTTACAAACTCAAAATCACAAAAATATGTTAATAAACAACTCACCAACTTCTCGCGTCCACTTCAGATCTTCAGCTGTAGTCTGCACTAACTGATCGTTACAATACTAGCACAAAATTACATGAAACTAGAGCAAAAAAACGTGAAAATATGCAGGTTATTATTACTCGTGATGGTCAGTTCTGCCCAGTGGCCAGTCTCAGCAGCCCAGTCAGTAGTGTAGCCTTAGCAGGGGCGGCTCTAGACTTGTGACGGCCCTGGGCAGAGAAAGAATCAGTGGCCCCTTCGCCCACCAATGTCAATACGGTATCTTATGCACGGCGGATGGCCACATCCGTTGCGGACACTGCATAGCCACCTCATGCTCATGACACGCTTCTATATACGCGTGTCCGTAACTTGAAAACCAAGTGGCGGCCCATGATATTCTCATTACGGCAGAACGTTATAATACTACATATAGCTTACTGCTCTGACTCTAGCGACATTTGGAAATACAGCGTACTAATTAACAATAAACAGAATGTTTTTCGGCCACATTGCAGTTAGCTGTGTCGTTATTTTCTCTTTCTGTTTTGTATTCAATATATATTGGCGTGGCGGCCCCTGGGATTTGGCGGCACTGTGCAGTTGCACAGTTTGCACATGCCTAAGGCCACCCCTGCTGCCCGCTGCTGCAGCCTAGCACTTCAGTTGTGATGCTGCGGCTCATTAACTTTGGTCAAGGCTCATGGCTATACTAGCAGATGACGTTTCCAGTACCGTAATACCATGGGAAAACGCGCTTATGTCAGAAGGCAGAAGTAAGGAAAGTCAATAAGTAACACCGAAGATGCAGAATGATTCAATCACAAACGATAGTAATCATTTAGTACAAGTTCAGTGCTAACTAGGATCTGTCATGCGGGCCGCACAGATTTCTGTTGCGGGCCGCATGTGGCCCGGGGGCCGCGTGTTTGACATGCCTGATTTAATACAGCTTATACAATCACTCAATCCACCAAACCATCCCATTAATTTCTTGCTGTAATTCTTCAGCCCACAAATAGCTGTGCTGGGTACCTCCAAAATGAAAGGTGATCCAATATCAAAGTGAGAAATCTTCTCTGTGGCCCTAGATAGTCCATATCTGTTACATCCACAATAATCTTGTGCGTTTTGTTTTGATCCTTCTCTTTCTTTTTCACACTCCTCATATAACTATAAGCTGGCATCCACTACCATGGCAACGCCAGAAATAATTGCAACTGGCCTCACTACACAAAATGGGCTCATTATTGTAGTCTGCCCAAAAAGCTTATTTTATTCATTCCAATTTTATATATGCTTGGGTGGAGTCAGAATTCACATTTTGGATGACACAACAGAGAGACAGAGGTCACACCAGTGAAATATATTATGTGTCAACACTGCATAATCCCTCATCCTTAGCCTCTCTCAGAGAGGGTCTGAAGTAAGGCTTAAGACTGATCACATTCACAGTATCTATTTTAGTATCAAGCTCTGTACCTTTTGTATTCGGTAGTAGTTTGGTCCTAGTAGCTTTAAAATTAACACTGGTCCTGTCCATTTAAGCGCAGGCTTTGAAATATATCTTTTAGTTGCATCAGTGAGAAGGTGAGTCCTAACCCAGACAACGTCACACACAAAATAGTACAGTTTAAATGGAAGGCATTGAAGTATCTGGTATGTCTGGCTGTTACACTCATCAATTTCTTGAGATTATTCCTTCTAGTTGTTCCTGGGTGGTGAATATACGGTATTGAGGTGTATCTGTTAAAGGAGCTGCTGTTATCAAATGGTTTATTGCTCCTTGAAGCTGACAACACTGCGCTATCAAGGGACTTGTTGCATCAATAGCCTCTTGCACCACTGTATTGATGGCAAACCACAGTTGTGAGAGCCACTTGTCCAAGCATAGTCTTTAAAATCCAGTTAATCCTTTCTGTCAGATCGGTCAGTGGATGATAGACTGTGGTTAATATTTGCTTTACAGCACAGATGGAATACAACTCTCTCCATTAAGCCACTGGTGAACTGTGAACTCTCCAGTGGGTGAACACTTCATTCTTCAGGGTAGAGCAGATCTTCTGGGCTTTGACATCTGTTATGGTAAATAGCTCCATCCACTTTGAAAAATAATCTTTGAGAACCAAGAAGACTGTCTTCTTGGTGCGAGTAGAAGGCATCAAATCCACTCCCAACATCTCTTCTGGTTCAGACGCTATAGTTGATTGTAGCTCTTTCAGTGGTTTTCCAGATGGGACATTTATTATCTAGTACATCTGGTACCTCTTCACATGATCCCACACATCCTCTCACAGAGAGGGCCACTGTGCCACTTCCGATGCACTCAACAGAGTCTTCAGCCTACCAAGGTGTCCACTGAATGGGCTGTCGTGGTAATATTGGAGAATTTCAGGGACATACCTTTCAGGGAGCACTAGCTGGAGTTTAGATTCCCCAAGATTTAATCAAAATACTAAAATCTGCAGTTCCTCAAAGTGTATGCAGCCAGACTCTTATTTACCAGAGTCCTCTCTACAGCTTTGGCACACAGGACAGGCATGTTGTGCTTCAACCAAGTCCTTCGGGCCCAAATGGGTTCACTGACTTTGAGTCATAACCACACACACCAAGCCTGATGACTGAAGAGTCAATGACAATGTATCTGGGACCATATTGCCACACCCTTCCCTGTAGAACACCCTAAAGGTAAAGACCTGGAGATGTATCTGGTTAGCCGGGATGATGCCTTGAGTTGGTTAAATATCCTTGTCAGGGCAAAGTTGGCATAAACCTCAAACTCAGCCCCCTCACTTCCCACTTCACCGCCAAGCACTCCTCAGAAATGTAATTCATCTTGACTCCATGCAGACTTGTGAAGCAAAGGTGTTCACTCCAATCCATCCTGCCTCTGAGATAGAATGGGACTATGTCCCAAGTTTTGGCATCAGTTTGAATTTGAAAGGTCAGTGCAGAGTCTGGTTGAGCTACGATGGGAGGAGATTAAAGAACTAC
Organism: Erpetoichthys calabaricus; assembly: GCF_900747795.2. NCBI lineage: Eukaryota > Metazoa > Chordata > Cladistia > Polypteriformes > Polypteridae > Erpetoichthys > Erpetoichthys calabaricus. The sequence continues at coordinate 225,194,633 of NC_041394.2, read as the reverse complement.
TTTAAGTTGGTCCACAGTATCCTAGCACATCCTTTTCCTTTAGGTGGTTAAGAGGCACAGCTAGGTTCAACTAATTTAGAAATAAACTTGTGATATCACCCTGCCTTTCCAAGAAACCACTGCAGGCTGCTGAGGTATAAATTTGTAAGGTAGTTCTGTATGGCATTGTTTTTTTTTGGTCCACTTTAACTCCCACCGTTGATACTCTGTGCCCCAAGAAGTTGACTTGAGATTGAATGAGGTTTATATTTCTTCACATTCAGCATGAACTGAGCCAATTAGATCCACTGAAAGACAATTTCCAAGTACTGTAGGTATTGTTCCAGAGTAGAGGAGAAAACAATGTTGTTGTCAATGTACACAAAAAAGACTTTTCCTATCAACTCCCTCAAAACTTGCTCCATTAGGCACTGAAAACTGACACCAGTGTTTTTCAGGGCAAAGGGCATGATGCAAAACTGGAACAAGCCCTCAGGAGTCGTAACTGCTTTCTTGTGCGTACTGTTTTCAGTCATGCATACATCAAATATCCACTGTGCAGTGTGCTGAAGATGGTAGTGCTGTGTAATGATTCTGGTATTTCATGCAACTGAGGCATGGGATAGATAGATAGATAGATAGATAGATAGATAGATAGATAGATAGATAGATAGATAGATAGATAGATAGATAGATAGATAGATAGATAGATAGATAGATAGATAGATAGATAGATAGATAGATAGATAGATAGATAGATTTTTATTGTCATTGTCACTTTTACAAAGGAACAATGAAATTGAAGGTGCAGTCAACTCAGTGTGAGACATAAGAGTTAAAAGCACAAGAAGAGAGAAAATAATAACAAACCGAATAGTAATAAAAGCACTTTACAAAATATACAAATTGCACTGGTTGACTTAAGGTCTATATTGCACATTGGGAGAATGATATGGAGCAGTTTTATTCTGAGTTCAGGGCCATGATTGCTTTTGGATAAAAGCTGTTTTTAAGGCAGTTTGTCCTGGTTTTCATTGCTCTGTATCTCTTGCCCGATGGCAAAAGCTGGAAGAGGCAATGACCAGGATGTGATGAATCCTGTGAAATGTCTATTGCTTTTTTGCGGCATCAGGAGGTGTAGATTTGTTCCAGAGTGGGGAGGGTACAACCAATTGTTCTCTCCACTGTCCTGACAACCCTGTGGAGTGCTTCCCTTTCTGAGGAAGTGCAGCTGCCGTACCACACACACAGTCCGTACGTGAGCACACTCTCAATGGAACAGTGATAAAAGGCAAGGAGCAGATTTTTGGGGAGATGGTTCTTTCTGAGGATTCTCAGAAAATACAGTCTCTGCTGCACCTTCTTCAGCAGCTCCTTGGTGTTGGCGCTCCAGGTCAGGTCATCCTCCAGCTCAATGCCCAGAAACCTGAACACCGGGACCCTCTCCACACAGGCCCCGCCAATGATGAATGGCTGGATGTCAGTTTTGTTTTTTCTAAAGTCAATAACAAGCTCCTTTGTTTTTTTGTGGTGTTGAGGAGCAGATTATTGACTGTATGCCAGCTCATCCTCCTTGCCCGAGATGAGTCCGACCACAGTCGTATCATCCGCGAACTTTATGATCTTGTTGCTATGGTGAGTGGGAACACTGTCATATGTGTAGAGGGTGTAGAGGAGCAGGCTGAGCACACAACCCTGCAGCGTCCCGGTGTTGAGGCTGAGAGCAGTGGATTTGTGGAGACCCAGCTTGACCCTCTGGAAGCGACAAGACAGGAAGTCCAGTATCCGACTGTAGGTGAGTGATGGAAGTCCCAGATCTGCCAGTTTGGACACCAGTCGTTGTGGGAGGATGGTGTTAAACGCAGAGCTGAAGTCTATAAAGAGCAGTCTGGCGTAACTCCCCTGCTGCTCCAGGTGGGTCAGGGCAGCATGAAGGGCTGTGGCCGCAGCGTCCTCCATTGATCTCTTTGCTTTGTAAGCAAATTGAAATGGGTCCAGGTCTGCTGCCAGGCAGGCGATGATACAACTATGACTCCGCACCAGTTTCTCAAAGCACTTTAGGATGACAGATGTGAGTGCCACTGGGTGGAAATCATTCAGACTGTTCGTGATGGATTTTTTCGGCAGCGGAACAATGATGGAGGACTTGAGGCAGGATGGGACAGTGGCCTGGGACAGGGACTGGTTGAAAATCCTAGTGAAGATTCCGGCCAGTTGATCCGCACAGTCTTTCAACACCTGCCCAGCCACACCGTCGGGTACAGGCATCCTGGGGGGGTTTAGCATTCAGTCCTTTGAAGTCCACACAAAAAGGATCCATCAGGCTTTTTTTTTACTAAGACTACCAGGACAGCCTAAGCGTCTATAAGGCATTGAAGGCTCTATAATCACTTCAGCAAATATCTTGTTTATCTTCTTCTTTATTATCTGCTTCTTCTGAAGAGAAACACGGTATGTGTGGTAACGGGCAAGCATTTCATCAATGGTGTGGATGTTGTGCATTATTACTAACATCTGTTGTGCTATATAAATAAATGTTATAAGTATGCCGTCCATACTTACGGCTACCAAAGCAGTAAAGGTCTTACTTCCTCAGGTTGCTCCAGGATGCTTAATGGGCCCTTGTACCTGGGGGTTCTTGTTCTCCACCTCATGGAATCCCAGGGAAGCTCCCCAAAGCTCCTCATGTGCTTTTGACAAAATAAAATCTCCACACCCCTAGGTATAACATACCTCCAAGAATGAAAATATTTGACTATGTTGGCTGCTGTGGCTGAACAAAGGTGGCCCACTCTAAAACAAAAGGTGATCCAATATCAATGTGAGAAATCTTCTCTCTGGTCCTTGATTGTCTGTGCCTGTTACATCCACAGTAAAGGTTTGTGTTTTGATTTGCTCCCTCTCTCTTTTTTGTACTCCTCCTTTAACTGTAGCCTCCTGAGAACCAAGAAAAAATATATTTGAATGTAGTATTTTCTTATTTTTTACCATTTTTGATAAATAATGCAATTTTTCAAAATTACATTTAGTTAAATTTTTACAACATGTTCACTACAGTGGAGAATTTGGTACTTTTAGTATAAAAAAGAAAGACTCAAGCTTAATAAAAATCTTCAGTGCATGCTAGTTTACAATGTCAATATAGAAAAAAATGTTAATTTATATTACATTTTGTGTTAAACTCAAAACGTACAGTATTTGCATTTTACATTTCCTTTAACCATTACTGTTTTAGAACTAAAATCTTGTGCTACTTTATTATTTCTTTGCTTAGAATAATTGAAGTGTTTTTGAGTTTGCTTATTTAGTCTACACAGAACAACCAAAGACCTTCAAAACAAAAGCATATTTTCTCATTATTTTTCATGTTACTTCTTCAGTTTTTGTTTTCAGCAAAGACAATCCAGGAAGCAATTTCTTTTTTTAATAATGCAATTGGAGGCAAGGTGGCACAGTGATAGTGCCTGCTGATTCACAGTAAGGACACCAAGGTTCCCATCCCAGGTCTTCCCTGTGTTGAGTTTGCATGCTCTCTCCATGTCTGTATTCCTCCAGGTGCTCCGCTTCTCTCCCACTGTCTAAAGACATACAGGTTAGGTGAATTGATGATGCAAATTTCCCCTAGTGTGTGTTTGGTATGTAAGTGTGTGTTTACTGTGGACTGGCGCCCTGCCCAGGGTATTGTTTCCGCCTTGTGCCCTATGCTAGCTGGGATAAGCTCCAGCCAGCCCCTATTATTCTGGTCTGGATTAAGCAGGTTAGAAAATGACATGACAATGGAACATCTTGCATTTTGTGCATCTCATGTTGGTCTTCTTTTTACACCACCTATTTCTGGATCTTTCAGCATTTTTGCAATCTCTGGCATGCACATTACTCCATATTCATACAAAGATGAATCTAACTGTGGAATTCTTATTTTCATTGGTGGTTTATAGCCATCATCCATTTATGCATTGGAACTGGTGTCAAGTTCTACATTTCCCAGCAGTTCTGCAGCCAGATGCAGTTTGAAATCCAGGTACTGTTGAGTATTCTTTGCAAATAGGTTCAGGGCTTTACTGTCATACTTGTACTATACTATTAGAAATGTCAGAGAACTGACAAATCACACATGTATTCCATTTATTGGTCCTGATTGAGTGGTAAAAGCTCAGCTTGTGGTCATATAAGTCCACATCACCCGTGTTGATATATTTTTTGATGACCACAGGTCTTCCATGCTGGACACATGCTTTGTCTTTACTGGACCTTTACTGCATGTCTCGTGCAGACATCGTTCAGGCTCTTTCCCATGTATGGCAGAGGCCATTAGCACCCACTTGTTGTCATACCATTTTGTGATAGCCAGTTCAGAACTCTTTCTGTTCACAATCATTGATGCTGATTTTCCTTTCTGCTGCAATTATTTGTTACTGATGATTTGACATGGCTTTGGGACCCAGTTGTCCATTATGTTGCCAGTTGCTGGAAGGCCCTTTTCTAGCAATGCATCCAAGAGAGTGACCAATGTTAAGTATCGCTTGAAGAAAAGCTGCCTTCCTGTTGGGACGGATTCTACCATGCGTAATACTGCTGCTGCTTTAGTGCCCATTTGTTTGCAATTAAATGTACCCTTTCTTAGTCACACTTTGAAATCTAGCATTAGACTACCAGGTGATGCAAGGACAAACACCTTTAAGCCAGCTTGGTGTGGACTGCCTGGAATGTGCTGTCTTACAGGACAACAACCTATAAAAGGAATGATTTGCTCATTGATGCAGAACTTGGGCACCCCTTCCTTTCTCTTTTCAGGAATGGCATGATTTTCTACAAAATGTGTATTTTCTTTGTTTCTTCTGTCACATCCACGTCATTGACAATTTTCAGTTAAATTCCTGAGTTTGAATAACCCCTCTCTAGCTTTTTACAGGTACCTGTATTTTTTTTTGGCCTTAAACATCTTTATTCCGGGATACCCCAGGCAGGCCATATAGACTGAGATACCAAAAAACATGTTAATTTCCTGAGCTGTGGAATTTAAAGACACTCCTCTAATCTGCAGCTCCTGTTGATTTGTAAATGTTGCCAAGTCTTCAAAAATGTTGCGGTCGATGTACTGGGAAATGTACTGAACTGGACTCCAATTTTCACAGGTTGTAAGGTCATCTTGGTAACCAGATGGCTTAGGTAGTAAAAGTGTGAAGCTGTTATTAAATGGAATGGAATATTTAATGACATCGATGAAGTAAATCTATAATTATACCTATCATAATTAACCTATGTTTCTTTGCATATTTTTATTTAGAACAAGGTAATTCTGCTATGAATATAAATGAAATATTTTAATGTATTTTCATGTGAAAAACATTAATTTATTTCCACAACAATCATGTCCATAATTGCTAATCCTGGCCCAAAGTGAAGGACACCTTTCATGTTCAGTTGTGTCTGTTGGCTCATCTGAGGATCTTTCTGTCTCTTCTTTAAAACTATCTTCCTCTTCTTCATTAGTTCTGAACTCATCATCAGTAGTTTCCTCAAAAATTCAATGTCTGAGCCTTCATCAACAATTCTTAACAGAATCCTCTCTGTTTCTGTCAAGGCTAATCCAGGTAAAAGTCATTAGTGTAATCGTCAAACATTAAGATAATTCCCCTGTCCACTAGACTGGGCATTTACAAATTAGGCATTATTTTCAATAACAAATATCTAAATTAATCTGAGAACTCACATTATGATTCCTGACCTGTTCATAAACAAGAAAATACATAGATTTTACAGTTAAAATTATCTACCATTTACTTTTTTACTTACCATACCCCTTTCATAAAATGTGATTGTTGAAAGAGATGCCATGTTTAGCAAAATAAAACAGGAAGTTGTCATGATTGCACCCATACAAATGTGGTATCAATGGGAATTAGTAAGGGATTTCAAACTAATTAAGCAACAGAGTCAAAAACAAAATATCCACTACATGAGACATGAATGCATAGGTGAGGTCTAAGGAGGATAAGTTGATCTATGACCATGTCAACCACGAAAATCACTGCATCTGACCTTACTGCACAAAGGTCCTCACTAAATGCATGTTTCATTCCTTCCAATTTTATACATACTTGGGTGTAGGAGTTTATGCTTATGACAGAGGCAGAAGACAAACCAGTGAAATATATTATGTGTCAGCACTACAAACAAAAAAATGAAATCAAATAGAAAATTAAATAAATTTCTCTTTCAAATTTCTCAGCAACGAGAAGAACAGAAACTTTACGTAAACATATAATTTCACCACACAATGAAGCAATTAAGAGTAGCAAGTCTGTCATAATAGCAGTTGATGAGTCAGCAAATTCTAATGATGATGCACAGCTTTCAGTCTTTGTAAGGTTTTATAATGATATAAGGCAGTGTTTTTGTAAAGACCTGTCGAGTATGGTCCACATAACGCCCCCGGGGGGAGGGTATTTATGGGACCATTAAAGAAATGCTGACGAGGGAGAGGAGTACATGTGAAAAATATACTTTCAGTTGCCACAGGTGGACTCATTCCTAAAAGATAACCATCCTAGTCTTTGATCCTACCATTGTATTTTATAGCAGTCTTATTTGTGTGCCAGTCTTGGTGAAAAGTATGCTAAAATAATGGTGAAGGTTAAGAAAAGGTTCCTATGTGAATTTCTTACTGAGTTTAATGCTTCTTTTGATGATTTATTACTCCACAGCAATATGAGGAGTTTCAGCATAGGCAAAGTGCTGGAACAGTTTTGGGCTGTTAGAAAAGTGTTTCCTGTTTTTCTGAAGGAACAAAAAGGTTCAAAGGCAAAACAGTTTGCACAGTTTATTTCTGAAGACGAGATGATGAAAGCCATAGCATTTTTACCAGACATTGATGTCAACAGTGAAAGCTTTCCAGAGAAAGCTAGAGTTCTTAATGGAAGATATACAAGAGGAATTAGTCCAAAACATCTGAATCAATGTAAACATATGGGGAAATGTATCAAAATGTGCTGAATTTGTACCTACATTTATTGACAATATTAGAGGTTGGTTTGGCGACTTCGAAAACTGAAAGCAAATGTTTCTCCGTGTAATTAAACCATTTTCACACATGGCCAAACACACCTGGGATTTTTTTGAACAAAAACAGGCTTTGATGGAGCAGTATAGCGAGTTCACTCGTGACATTTTTTGGACTAAGTGCAAACGTCAAGTGCACCTATTCTAAAAGATAGTCAGTGAACATTCTTACAATATTTGGTTCAAAATATAATTGAACATGTATTCTCCACAGTGAATGTGGTGAAGACAAAGTATTGCCCTAGGATCACAAATGAACATCTTCAAAAGTGTCTGAGACAGAAAATTATACCTTTAAATCCTATTTTCACAAACGAGAAAGTGCCGGTATTCCCACTCAAACAGAAACCAAAATACTTTATAGAGGTACAACCATAATATAAGACAATCCACCACTGGACTTTTCAAAATTTGGAAATTTGGTGAGTTGACTTTCATAGGTTTATTGAGTCATTATTTATGTGTACCAAGTTTTATGAAATTTTAACTTGCATGTGTTAATCAATATATAACAAGTGGCCCCTGTCTGTCACCATGATTAGTAAATAGATCTACTTGACTCTAAATTTTTTTTTTCTTTGCCTGAAAATTTTCAAAACATACTACAAGATCATGTAAAGAAAATACTGCATTTTTTAAAAATCCACATACAAAATCTGTCAGTAGCATATCAGTTTGTATTAGGCTTTTTTCCCCAGGCTGCCAGAACTAAACAAGCTGAGGTGTAATAACTGCTTTATGGATTTATAGACATTATCTACAACTTTTTTATAGCATCACAAACACAAAAATTAAAACATTACAAATGGAAATGCTAGGGGCATAATAGTGCAGTGGATAGCACTGCATGGACCTTTACTTATATGTCACCATAAATGAAAATGCAAATTTTAAAATGTGCTCAAAATCTCCCAATGCACTAAAACCTGGAAAGGAGTCATTTTTTGGATACCATTTTACAGGTTAATTCTAGGGCATCTAGAGGGGCACAGCCATGCTGCAGATTGGTATAAACCTACTATACCTGTGGACACCTGATCTTTTTATGTTCTGATTTCTTTGCTACGTTGTGACGTTATCAGTGTTTACAGTGGAAAAATAAAGAATGTCCAACACAGAGCCTGGACCTCAATCCTGGAAATTACATTGAGTCACTTAAAGAAGGCTGTATGCAGGAGTTCATCTTGTGTTTTGAATGAGCTTGTACACTTCTGTAAATCCCATGTACTAAATTGACAGAAACACATACTATGTGGGGTTTAGCCCTGGGGAGGGTAGTAGGTAACCGTATGACTTTGATTTACTTTATGGGCAGTCTGGGGTGGGGTTGCAGGGACACTGTATGTCACTAACCTCTCACTTAGAAGAAACCGCAAACAGAACTGGAAGGGAATGCTAATTAACCCTTCGAAATAAAAAGTGGTGAAACCACAAGTCAACAAAGGATTAACTGATATGAGGAAGGAGGCAGTATGGAGGGATGGTTGTATTTTGGTGGAAAATTGTCTAAGATATCCTTACCAGATAGACAGGGGTTAAATCAAGTTATAGCTATGACAAGTGGGGAAACCTGTCAAGATCTGCCTTGATATATTCTGCCATAATATTTTGATTTTTATTTGCTCTTTTTGTTTTTATTTTTTTATTATATTTGGTGATGTCATCACCACAGTTCATTTTCTAAACTGCACCATTTTGTATTGTTTTTCCAAGATTGCAGCTGTATTGTTTATAGCAATTGCTTTCTACTACTACCTTTGTGACAGTGGCAGTGCTGCATGTGAGGGCAGTGCACATCTTAAGGCATTGTTGCTTTGAATCAATTCACCCTTTCTTTTATTACTTTGCTAGTGTAGAGGAATCTAAAAGATGCGTTCACAAAAATTCTAATGTAGCAACTTTTGCCCGACCTTTGTCTTTTTTCTTTTCTTAGGGTTTTGGCTTTAACATTTGATTAAGCTATTTTGCACTCCTTTTTTAACTTGTGACTGCCTCCCCTACGCTTTTTGTTCTCTGTGTTTCTTCCTCTGGACTTTTCTTCTCAAAACATAATCAGAGACATTACCTTACTCACATGTCTTTAACACAGTCAAGGTATTGTTTTGTCTAGCAATCTGAAGCTTTGCACTTCCTTATGTTTTTCTGTTCCTTTTCATTATTACTTTGTTACTTAAACATATGGTGTTTTGAAATGTTGGTGTCCCTTCTGTCACTCTGGGTTTGGGGTTAGCTCATGACTGTCCCCTGCTGTAACAAGATGCTATAATCAAAGCAAAAAGGGTGTTCACACTTATGCAACCAAAGCATACTTTTTTACTGCTTTTTGATTTTCATAATAGTTATCTGTTTTTCACTTAAATATTGTTGTTTACAAGACCTTGCTGAAGGTGTGACATGATTTATCTCAGTTTGTGCCTTTACTTCAACAAAAGCTGACATTTTAATAATGACTGCAGACATATCCACTTTTGGTACCTCTTCCTATTGTGATTGTTTTTTAATGCCATTTAATGTTACATCATAACATTTTTACAAAAATGTTTCGGTGCATTAGGCGCTAACCATTCCTTTTGTCTGCAAAATTGCTGTTGACCCTCCTCTTGGTATCTGTTGCCATGCAACATTAATCAGGCCACAGTCATGTGATGGAAGAACAAAGCAAATAAAACTATTTTAAGTTCCCTTGAACTTTTGCATGTTTTTTGGATTTTCTTTTTTTTCTATTTTTTTTTTTCGACTTTTGTTTATGACCATCAGCCTGACGAACCTTTGAATCATGCACATATTAATAAAATACTTTTATATAGTTTTATCATGCCATGTCAGCTCATTCTGATCCTCACTCACTCACTGTACACCACATTTTACTAAGCAAAATTCCAAGGCGCAGTCCTGTCGCTTGGATTTTCCTGAAGAAAAATAATGCTACTTTCCGAATTTAAGGGACACATCTGTTCAGCATGTACCTATCTAAGTGGCACTCTTTTACTTACCTTGCAATTAGAAGGTTTTGTTACAGAAATACCCAACTGACTCTGTCATATTTTCCATTTTACAACTGCTGTACCCCTGATTATATCCATCATGTGTCAGTTACAGTTTAAGAGCAAATGACATAACAGTATATACTGAATTGACACCTGATCACCTTGAAATGCAGATCAGGAGATGTGTAAGATACCACCTCTTCTATAAGGTTAACTGGCTAGATGTTGTTGAAGACATGTATTAGGGCCTCCTGGAGTAGTAGTGCAGGGTGAAACTCACTCCTAAAGAAGACTGGATCACTGGAGTATGTATTGTTTTGTGATGTACTGTTATGTACGGTGGCATCAAAGGGCAAGTGACAAAAAGTTTAAAGGTGTGATGCGCACAATTAAACAAGGTGATGTGCACAATTAAACTAGGTGACACGTACACTTAAGGTGATGCATACATTCAAACGAGGTGATGTGCAGAATTAAATGTGGTGCCGCACAATTAAAAAAGGTGACACACAATTAAACAAGGTGACATGCAAAATTAAATGTGGTGCCGCACAAAATTAGAGATGACACACTCACAATCAGAGGGGTGACAACAAGCAAAAGTGTACAGAAAGGGTAGATACCTTGGCACAACAAATGGAAAACACTGATTGGTGAAATGCAGATCAGGAGATGTGTAAGATAACACCTCTTCTATAAGGTTAACTGGCTAGATGTTGTTGAAGACATGTATTAGGGCCTCCTGGAGTAGTAGTGCAGGGTGAAACTCACTCCTAAAGAAGACTGGATCACTGAAGTATGTATTGTTTTGTGATGTACATCGAAGGGCAAGTGACAAAAAGTTTAAAGGTGTGATGCGCACAATTAAACAAGGTGATGCGCACAATTAAACTAGGTGACACGTACACTTAAGGTGATGCACACATTCAAACGAGGTGATGTGCAGAATTAAATGTGGTGCCGCACAATTAAAAAAGGTGACACACACAATTAAACAAAGTGACACACAAAATTAAATGTGGTGCCGCACAAAATTAGAGATGACGCACTCACAATCAGAGGGGTGACGACAAGCAAAAGTGTACAGAAAGGGTAGATACCTTAGCACAACAAATGGAAAACACTGATTGGTGGCAAAGATGTGTCTGTAAGTCCACAGGGGAAGTTTCCATTTAAGTGGTGTGCTAAGTGAGGGAAAGTTAATAAAGCATTCTTTTTTCAATTAAATTGTTGGCGATCACAGTTCCCGATGTATGTACATGATGGTGTACAGTAACAGACAGACATCCATTTCTTTTTTTTCCCATGCAAGAGTTGTATATAAAAAAAAAAAAGATCCTAAACTAAACTGGGGTGCTCCCTGTTTTTTACTTGTTTAATTGTGCGCACCACATTTTATTGTGCGTATCACCTCACTTAAGTCTGTGCATCACCTCTTTTAATTGTGTGGCTCCACATTTAATTCTGCATGTCACCTCATTTGAATGTACGGGTCACCTTAAGTGTGCACATCTTCTAGTTTAATTGTACGCAGCACACCTTTCAATTTTTTGTCACTTACTCTTCAGGGCCACTGTAGTTCTACTCCCTCTAATCCTACAAAAAATAAAAATGTGTTTGTGAAGACTATCCATCTAGAGTCTTAGGTCGGATCGCAACTGTCTTCTTATAATAACCAGCAAAATGAGGTGCAAAATTTTGATTTAGTCATCCTAGTCACAACACACAAAACAAATTTAGAAAATAAAAGAAAGTAAATACATTTCACAACAGTGTATTTAGCTTTAAAGACATACTGAACAATGTAATCTGGCATTATTCATGGTACAGTTCCTTTACTAAGATAAAAAAAGACACTCTTTGTTCCTTGGGTGTTTTTCATTTAGCTGCTTCTTCTAGTTTGGTCCTCCAGAACAACAGCAGTCTCCAATGTGGCTTTTCCCTTTAGTGACTCAGACAGACCTTCACCTGCTGCTTCAAATTACTCTAACTGAAACACAACATGTGAGAATTTAGCTTAAAAGAATTTGGAAATGGGTGGCACGGTGGCGCAGTGGTAGCGCTGCTGCCTCGCAGTTAGGAGTTTGCATGTTCTCCCCGTATTTGCGTGGGTTTCCTCCGGGTGCTCCGGTTTCCTCCCACAGTCCAAAGACATGCAGGTTAGGTGGATTGGCGATTCTAAATTGGCCCTAGTGTGTGCTTGGTGTGTGGGTGTGTTTGTGTGTGTCCTGCGGTGGGTTGGCACCCTGCCCGGGATTGGTTCCTGCCTTGTGCCCTGTGTTGGCTGGGATTGGCTCCAGCAGACCCCCGTGACCCTGTGTTCGGATTCAGCGGGTTGGAAAATGGATGGGATGGAATTTGGAAATCAAGTTGAGAGTGACTGGCATAAACTGACACTGACAACTTATGTTCATGATGCATTAGCTCTCTAACACAGTTAAATTTCAGCAATAGGAAAGACTGGATAGAAGAGCATAGCTACATACACACACACACACATATATATATTATATAAACAAAGACATACATTTTTTAATATAAAGGTAATTATATTAATTCATACAGCCGTTCGTAATTGCTGTCATTTTAGTTGTATGGCATTCAAAATGTGAAGTGTACCAAGCAATTTTCTTGCAGAGGTGGGATTGTTTCATTTTTTTTAACAATTCTTTTTAGATATACTGAAGAAATTTGCTTTAACACTTAATATGCAGTGTATCTAAGAGTATTAGTAATGAAATTTAGGGCTAGAAATGCATGTTAGCTATGGAATTGATTGTAAAATAACTTGTTTTTGTGATCAACTATATTTACTGTTTTGTTCTTTTTATGAAATGGAAGCATTATAAAATCATATATGCAGTAACATATGTTTGAGCACAAAAAAGTGTACTGTATTCACACCAGAGACAATTTCATACACTGTTTGCCTACCCTGTGCCACATCAGAGACCTCCCTTGAAATTTGCATCATAGAGCAAAGGCTATAAGCTCAGAATAAATATTTTTAAAATGGTAGTTCTTCATGCTATTATAATTGTAAATCAGAGTGGTTTACAAAGTGATTTTCTCTATCTTTTATTTATTTCTATATACGATGCACATTTCTATAATAAACAGCATTCTCGTATACAAGACAATCAAAACACATAGTTTTCCAAAGGCTAACAAAACTCCCTTCTCAGTGATTTGATAAATTTGATAGTGTGTGACACGTAGCGTTTCCAGGGTAAAAGTCTGAGAGCTGCGTGATACCTTGGATCTTTAACTGTTCACACTTGAATTACTGTAACTGCAAGCTTAAACTCTAAGGTACATTATTAGCATAATTTTGAAACTAGGGCTTCTGTACTAGCTATGCCTTCTCCGATAATCTACAGCATTAATCATCAAAGCTAAAGATGTCAATCTCTTGTCTGGATACAAAATGAAAATTTTTGAATGTGTTAAGTATTATTTTTGTAGAATTTAATGTTTTCCTTTAACTTATTTTAAGGTTTTTATTTTTTTTTTAATAAAAATGATGGTTCATATGAGTAATGAAGAAGTGATAGACCAGATCTCTCATGCTAACCAATAATAGTCAACTTTTGTCATATTTTTCTAAATATATTTTCATAAAAAATAGACTATGTACTATATATGTCCACAATATTCCAGATGCTCATAACTTACGACAATAAGTGGACGATGGTCTTAATAACATTAAAATTATATATACTGGGCTGATGCCTTTTATTTAAGGCAGTCTACAAAATCAGAGTAAAAATGCAATTGTAGAACAGGCAGGTTAAAAGACACAAAGGAGGTTCAAAGTGGGAACAGCACCAGCAGCCATATAGTTAAAAGCTGAGTCTCCCAACATTTAAACCACGCTACTAGGTGGTACCCATTTAGTACAAACATTTTGAAGGTTCTCAGGATTTTAAGATACATCAGATCTCATTCAGTTTGGAATATGGCAGTCTTCTCATTTGCAGCATTTGTGCAACAGTTATTCTATGGGTTATTTATTGTTAAAATACTGTACATATTAATTAAGTAGCTAATTACCATGTGTTTTAGAAATGTCTTCCTTTGAGCTTCATGATGGAAATTAATGTGCATATTATACCATTTTCAAATAAAAGCTGTTGACTAGAGATCTTTTATCAATACATGGAACGTACATGGGCAGAGTGAAAGACAGAGATGCTTATTTGAAAAAGCCATCCATGAACTTAAATGTTTTCAAAATGTGAATTTAGAATAGACAGAAATACATAGTAGGCAGTTCTATAGCAAAGCTGAGAAAACAAACTAGTAAAAGTTTAAACCCAAATGTCAGATGGAGCTAGAGGCATATGAAATTAAGGTAGCTATAAATATAACTGTATTGCGAGTGGCTAGTTTGGTGCAGCTTAGAGTAACATAGCAATATTCTTTCATTTTTATTACAAAAGTGGCTTCCTTCTTAAAATAGTACTAATGAGGCCACTGCTGTGTCAGACTTTTGGGGTTGTATATTTGAAAAAGTACTTTTTCAAGAAGACAGCTTCTTTCTAGCAATATGAAATCAAAGTCTCAGAGGAGGAGACCACTACTTTGCACAGCAACAGATAATTTGAGAAACTCTTCTACACATAACTCAGGCAGTGTGCTACACAAAAACTATAATAGGAAATGACTCCCATTTGGAGACATTGACCCAAGATAAATGGGTCACCTTTAGACATAAAACCTGTAGACATAGTGTTTAGAGCCATCAGTCCAAAATATGTCTAATTTCAACCTCTTCTGGAGGTAAATAGCAACTCTCATGCCTCTGGGTTGTCAAGCAGTACAAGCAACTCCAAACTCATTCTATAAGCAGAACACGTTATGACAAAAGAATAGTCATTTATTAGTGGGTTAACAGGTAGGTTTGCAAAAGGAGGGATTCGATCAGTGTTGTCCTATCCATTTGTCATATAAGAGATCACTAGGGAAATCTGAACAATTTTACAACATCCTGAATCTTTGTAATATTTATAATTATACATTTTCACTATTGTCTGATTTAATTATATCAGAAATAATCCTTGACACCTGATCTGATCACATAGTGTTTTATGTTTGCAATATGCCTGACAGAAATACAGCAAAAATTTACTTAAAGGAAGATGTTTAATTTTGGTTCTGTGTTTCACCTATTGTATGTTACTGTCATGACATGTCACGGTGAAACCAAAATACCATAGGGCAGTGATCACTAAGCTACATTAATAAAGAAGCTACTTCAAAAACATCTACATGATAGCTATAGACATTATTTTGATTATTCTGCAAATGGCAAGGCTTTAATGAACAGTCTATGCTGTATTGTTTGGTATGAAATGAATTTCCATAATATGCAATGAAGACAGTAATGCTTTAACAAGCCAATTATAAAAGAAGATTTAAATAATTATTTTTCAAGAGATATTGTTACATGTTTTCAAAAATAGTTTTACTGTATTATGAATAAAATGAATTCCTCCAGGGTATTTCACCCGATAAGTGCTACTGAACAGATGGATTTTTGAAGCCAATCCATTTTCTGTTGTTCCATACCGTTAAGGCAGTTAGCACTTACCAAACACACAGTCATGCTTTATTTCATACTTGACAGACAGAATTTCCTGTAACAACACTGTGTCAACTGTCAAAGAATACAAAGAACATTAGAAACATTTCCCAGGAGGGATTCAAGTCAGTAAGCAGGTGTCTAAATAAATATCTAGGACTGCATGTACTAAAAATGAAGAATAGTTGAGTTGAAGATTTAATAGGGCCTTGAAAAGCATAGCATTTGGTGTATAGCCAAGTAAAAACCATTATACAGTATATATATTTAAAATCTACGTAATATATATTTAAAATGCATTCAGATGTTAGAACAAAATTAAATATATTTAAGAATATATTAATCTATTAATTTCTAAACTAGTTCAAACCACTCTTAGGTCATGGTATGACTACAGTCCACTATGACAGCATAGAGGACAGGTCAGGAAACAAAATTATTTCTAAATAACAGACATTAAAAACAACAATTGACTTGATTAGTTCTGAATTGTATTTTACATCATTATACATAAGAATTGTTACTGTTTGTTATATCTGAAAGGAAGGCAAGATCTGGAATAACCAGGAGAATGATGGGAAATCAAAATGGGACAAAGAGCAAGAAACAAAGTCAAGGATGTAAGCAAAAGGTCAACTCACAAAAAAAATGAAGCACGAAGATTTTATTAAGTTATAGAATTGTTTTTTTTCTTCTTTTAATTCACAGCTCAGATAAGGAAAAGACCTGTTATATCAGCTGTGTCGCAGTACTCAAGTCACGACCTCCAGGGCACGCCCATAACAACCATCGCGTGTCCTAACAACACAATTGCTTATAACAGAATAATTCCTATCATTGTCATTTTCCAGCCTGTTGAGAACTATAGTTGTTCAGCCTGGCTATTTCTATGTAATGTTCACAAATTATTTGTGAGATAAAATAAAAAAAACAGTTTCCTGTCTAGGCCTAACTTTCCGGGTTGGATTCCCAGTCTTTATGGTAGAGGGCTTGCCCACTTGCCCACCACAATATTACATTAAAGTGCTCCCTCTTTCTCTCCATAGAATTTCTTCTTCTGACTCTATTCCTAACTCTCTCCCAATTCCTAACTCAGTCAGCCTTTGGCATAGAGGTGGCTTTAAACCCCATTCAATTTTTACTTCTAGACAAGTACCAGTGTTACTTCTGGGGTTCGAAACAGGTATACGTTTGTCCCAGGTCCACCAGGCTAGAACTCCCTCCACCACCTCCCATAGACTCTACACCCTTGAGGCTTCATTTGCTTTCAATGGTCCAAGCCTCCTGTCTGTCATTTTTCATTGTATTAGCAGCCCAGCACAGACTTTACTGTGCTTAGGAGAGAGTAGGTGGCCTGCTTTGTCCAAATGTGTCTGTTATAAAAGACCATGGACTCCCAAGAGAGTTATTTTCTCCTGGTATGATGCTGACTGTAGTTTTATTTTCCTTTCTCCATCATCAACTAACCATAATTTAACAGTAATGTTAATGGACAGATATTCTTAGGTTTCATTTATTTATTTATTTTGTTGTGATCAGTTTTTATTGCTTTTATTTTTATTTATAAGTAAATTACAGTACAAACAAGTGAGAACCTGGACATTATTTTGTAATATTGTTTAAAACAGCTTATATCAATGAAAGAAAGAGGTTTTAACCAAATCTATCATGACTACCTTACCACCCACACTCCCACCCACATTCCTACTCAACAGAAAAAGAAAGAAAGAGGAAGGATACAAGTTAAATGATGTCAGATTAACAGCACTAAAGAAACCTTTTCACAGAAAGCTACCTTTCAAGACATCTCATGGAAGCAGTATTAATCATGGCTGAAGTTAGCTCTAAATAAAGTAATAAATAAAATTGGGCAGACTGCTACCTGATGAACAGATTATCTAGGGACTTCCATCGAGAAGCAATAAGTTGTCTGGCAGCAACATTAAAACCATTTGCACTTGGAGAATGTCAAGAGAAGTATCCAACAAAGTAAACATTTGAAAATGCAAAGAAGATTATGACTAATTATATTAGATAGAGCCTTGGAAATGTGTTTCCAAAAGAAGAGTACTAAAGGCCTAAATCAGATCATATGCAAAAGGGTCTTTGGGAACAAAGTTGGCAAGTAGGATCAGGGAAGAGCTTCATATTTCCAGGGATTAAAATACAACTTATGTAACCAATGAAGTTGTGTTTACTGGTAGACATTCCAGTAGTAATGGTGACAAGTATTTTCATTTTTAAGATCACAGGACCAAATTTGAGCCATACATAAATCTTTACAGTAAGAGTCATGGAGCATTGAATATAGAAAGGAAGATATCCTTTTGCCTTGGGAGAATGCAATTGAAAAAAAAATAGAGGATGAACATGTAGAGGGGAATTAAACTGTATACCACATGATTTTGGAACGGATCCTAATTGCAGGAAAAAGAAAAAGGTGGTGTCAGGGATATTATACAGATTTGTTATCAAATATAAGTCCTGCACCGTTATCAAACAGATTGTTCCATTTTACAAATACAATTATTTAACCAGGAAAGACAGATACATGATTGCCTTTTACTCAACAAAAATGAGTTGTCGTAAACTGAAGTAAAATATTCCTGTTCAATCTTTGTTTCTGTGGTATGCAGAGCATATGATAAAGCAACATCAAAGTGAATTTTACAATTTTTCAAGTTTATTTTAACAAAATGTTCCTCATTGAAAAGGGAAGGAGAGCCCAATGACATCTCTGTTGCTAGCCAGGAGGGCTGGGGGTTGGAGTTGCACCAGAGTTTAATAGGCCATGGCACAAACTCTGTACACATACTTAGTGATGAAGTTCTATGTCTGGTGCAGCTGGACTAACTTTATTCCCCTGATAAATAATCAAATTACGTTTTAAGCACCTTTTTTTTGCCATTCCAGATCAATTTTGATCAACAAGATTGGACACTGGGCTAGTAATCCAAAGAGGAAGGGAGGGAATCATTGAGCTGATAAAATTTAATTGTGGAACCACATTAATTTTCACCACTGCTATTCAGCCTAGGAATGGGAGGTTGAATAAAGACCACTGTTTTAAGCCTTTTTTGACAGCTGATAACATGCTTCAATAATTAAATGTTAAAATATGCATAAGCGAATAAAAACATTTCAACATCCAGGTATCAAATGGGGTAGAAACTGTTGGAATATTAACTGGAAAGTTAGCTAAGAATGGGGAGAAACAAAGAGTGGTCAGAATTGATGTGCTCCAGTTGCTCTCATAACCAGAACGTTTCTAATAAATATTTATTAACTAATATGCGGTAAGTCAGATCCAGCATTTTCTAAAAATAAGACATCATTATCTGTATATAAAGAAATATGATGAGACGTATCATGGACTCCAATGGGAGTAATGCATTTTGAGTTGTGAATTGCTATGGACAATGGTTTAAGTGACAGGGCAAAACGCAGAGGAGACATTAGGCATCCCTTCCTGAAACTTGTTTTAAAAAGAAAAGCAGGTGATATTAATGAGTTTGTCAGGATGAAAGCAAAAGGGTTTATATATGATGCTTTTACCAATTTAATAAAATAATGTCCAAAACTAGATGATCTGGGAAACTCCACAGATAATCCCAGTTTACATGGGCAAATGCTTTTTCAACATCCAAAGCATCCAATGAGAAGAGAGTTGCATGACTACCTGCATTAGATTCATCATCATCCTGCATCATCCCTCAAAAGCTGGTTGTAAAACTGAGCAGGTTTGCCTGAACACCACCCTCTGCAATTGGATCCTGGACCTCTTGACAGAGAGGCCCCAGTCAGTTCGGATGGACTGCAACACTTCCAGCATCTTCACACTGAGCACTAGAGCGCCACAGAGCTGCGTGCTTAGTCCATTGCTCTTCACCTTGCTGGCTCATGACTGCACAGCCACGCACAACACCAACCACATCATCAAGTTTGTGGATGATACAATGGTGCTGGGATTGATAAGCAGGGATGATGAAACAGCATACAGAGATGATGTCAAACGCCTGTCCGCATGGTATGAAGACAACAAGCTATATCTCAATGTTGACAAGACTAAAGAGATAATTGTGGACTTCAGAAAATCACATCCTGCCTACATCCCAATCAGCATCAATGGTTTAGATGTGGAGACTGTTAGGAGTACCAAGTTCCTCGGTGTGCACATAACTGAGGAACTTACATGGACACATAACACCTCATCACTAATCAAGAAAGCTCAGCAGAGACTACACTTCCTGAGGCGGCTGAAGCGAGCACATCTTCCCCCTTCCATCCTCACCATGTTCTACAGAGGCACCATTGAGAGTGTTCTGACCAGCTGCATCACTGTCTGGTATGGCAACTGCAACATACCTGACCGCAAGTGCCTGCAAAGGATAGTGAAGACAGCAGAGAACATTATTGGGGTGCCTTTCCCTTCACTACAGAACATATTTTACAAATGCAGTGTACGCAAGGCCTGCAGCATTGTGCAGGACCCCTTACACCCCTCACATGGACTTTTCACACTTCTGCCATCCAAGAGAAGATACTGAAGCATCAGAGCCAGATCTGCCAGGCTACAGGATAGTTTTTACCCCCAAGCTGTCAGATTCCTTAACACCAGGCTGCACCCTGGGATCTTCTACACTGCCTCAACCACCTCTAAAAACAGATTTTTTATTTATGCATGCGACTTTCCTGCAAAGACTAATGTGCATTGTGAGGGATGGCCAGCCATATATTCCGGTCCACACCTCCAAGCCGCCAGATGGAGCCCTCCCAGCAGCATAGAGGTTCCCCGAATTCCAGCTGGGGCTCATGAACCTTGTAATTTTTACAACCAGTCCTGTTGGATACCAGGAGGATCTGCTATAACTGTCGTCGGCCGGGCCACATATGGCGAAGTTGTCCTCGGAGGACAGGGGATCAGAGGGATACCCGTTATAACGTTTCCCCTAGGTTCTCTGGGGAGGCTAGACAACGTAGCCAAGGCCCGACTGATGGGTCCTCCTGGAGGAAGACATCCCTCACGGGGCTGGACGCTCCGCCCCACTGGACTTCGCTAAGGGGAGGGAACTGTGAGAGATGGCCGTCCATATATTCCGGTCCACACCTCCAAGCCACCAGATGGAGCCCTCCCAGCAGCATAGAGGTTCCCCGAATTCCAGCAGGGCCTCATGGACCTTGTCGTTTTTACAACCAGCCCTGTTGGATACCATGGCGACCTCCAGGAGATGCTGTAGGGAGGCACAGGGAATTCTACATGCCCTATAACTCGGAAGTACGTCATTGGCAAGGCGACAAGGGAAATGATGTGCTTCCGGGATGAAGAAAAGGACTTTTTATCTGACCCGGAAGTGATAAGGAATCACATGGACTGTAGGGTTGGAACCACTTCCGGGTCAGGGAATATAAAAGGACCATGGGTAATCCCAGACGACGAGCTGAGCTGGGTGGAAGGGTGGCAACGCGTCTGGGAGTGGAGGATTGTATTGATTGTTTATTTGATTATTGATTTATTATATGAGTATAGGGGAGTGGAGGGTGCTTTGTGCACATTTATTATTAAAATAAATAACATTTTGGACTTTTATCTGGTGTCTGATGTCTGATCTGAGGGTTCAAGGGGTCACAGGGACCCTTAAACTGTCACAGTATATAGAAAAGAATTGAAAATCTCATACTGACCATTAAGTGTTTTACACACTGCACTTTGACATTCTTTGATATCTTTCTGCTGTGAAACATTCTGACCTGTCATTGTTTACACATATCTTAAACAACTATTATCATACACTGATAATTTCTGTATTATCTATGTCTATTATTTATTTGTTATATTACATATTTATTGATGATATTTATGTATCTAGATTGCATAATACCATACATTACATCAATTTTGTCTTTGACACAATGTCTTGTCTTGTTTGAGTTTTAATTTTAATTTTAAATTTAAGTTTTAATCCTATTTTTAATTTAATTTTAATTTTTTATTTGCACTTCATGTTGTTACGCTGTGGACCCTGAGCTTCGCAATTTCGTCTATATGTATACTTGTATATGGTTGAGATGACAATAAAGTTCGCTTTGACTTTTGACTGTGACTGTGATTAGAAGCTTCATCAATTATATGTAACAATCTTCGAAGATTGTGAAAAGGTAATCTGGTGTGAATAAAACCAGTTTGGTTAAGGTGTAGTAATTTAGACATTACAACCTCCAATCGTTTAGCTACTATCTGAGCATAAACTTTAAAAGCGGAGTTTACCATGGACAATAGTTTGAAACTTTAGCATAATATGATATCTTTATCTGGCATTAGAGGAATGAAATCACTGCCATATTAATATGAGATATTAGTTAGCCATCAGTAACTACCTTATTAAGCATGTCTTATACATAAGGGGACAGATGTTCCCTAAAGGACAGCACCAGTTTCATAGGGACGTCATCTAGTTTTGGGTGTTTACATTTTTCTAAATGAATGACTAACATCTTTCAGTTCTTTCTCAATTAGACACGCATCTATCAAGGCAGCATCTGGATGTTATAACAGTGAGTTACATTTTCTTCTGCTGCATGCTGTCCAGTGTAAAAAGCTGCAGATTCTGAATTGATTACCTTTTGTCATAGTATACATTACTCAGTAGGGGTCTGCAATATTTTGAGTGGAACAAAACTTACACAGCACGAAAGATGAAGGAATTATGTGGGAGATGGAAAATAGTAACATTTGGAAAATCTAGCAGTTGATTTGCCAAAGATGGGAAAAATGATCAGTAAATACAACATACAACCTATTCCATCACTCCTGTTTCAAAATGTTAACAGCCAAATTGCAAGATGAATCAGGATAAACTTGCCACATGATTTTTTAAGAACACAGCATGAGGCAATCACTTGATAATAACAATTGTACATTCAGGGTATGTCCCCTAAGATGAATCTCTTTTAGGAGAGCAATATCCAATTTCCAGTACCATAGCAATTCTAAATAGCAGGATGTGATGATGGTGTGAATTAACAATGTGCACTTTCCAGGAAAGCAAATTAATATTTGCCATTATTATCAGTTATATAAAAGCAGCTAGACAATGAAAAGAATGTCCAAAAGGAAAAATAAAGAGTAATAAAAACAAAATGCCATGTCACTCCACCCCAACCTGAAGATCAATAAGATCACCGTCACTCTGGTCCCCCCATCTTCCTCAATAATAGCAAAATAGGAACAAATGGATACCTTGAAATAAGAGTACCCCAAGCAAGGGGTAACACAACCCACCTATTACACCCTAACATCATGATATATGCAACTACAATGAAAGTACTTTCATCTCTCAAACCTAGACAATTTATAGCTGTTAAAAAGAATACAAATATCCTATTATACAAAATATGAAATTTTGGTGAATATGAAAACAATGTGCCAGGAGATACAAGAAAAAATATTAAGAGAAAGTTGTACTGCAGAAACCCTCCACACAGATGAGCGCTGCCAAAGGGGAGTTGAACAATTGAAATGATTAACCTAATGTAATCTTGAAATGAGCAGGGAACTTGAGAAAAGTAGTCTTGCCATTTTTTTTTTTTTCATTATAATTAGACTAAAGGTCTCCCTTGTTTGGTTTGTCTCAATGCAGAAGTCGGGAGTAAAATGGATCCATTGAAACATATGTCCGGGTTTTGTTGCACTGTTTTTAGCACTATTTTGCTGATCCATGAACCTTGAGAAACAAGCAATTAGAATGCAAAGTCTACAGGATCACTCAGAGGTGGCTGAGTAGACGTGATGAGCCTGCATGATGTCCATTTGGATAAATAGCCAACTATTTCGGAAGGTGCAGCTCTAGAAAGACTTTTAGGTTGTTCCCCTGCCCACCCTTCCCGTAAACCAACTAATCTTGTTATTTCTTCTTAAGCGTTCCTCCAACTTAACCATTTTCTATTTTAGTGCTGTTAATTAGCATCTGGTATGAGCTGCTTCAGTGTCATGTTGTGGTACTTATCTAACGAGGGATTAGACCTTGCCTTGGATTTTAATTTGTTCATATTTTAATCTCTGTGCGACATTCAGTAGCCAAAGTCTACGATGAAGTATCAGCTCATGCCAGTTCTTGACGGCATCTGAATTAATGTCTGTGTTTGAGGTCCTGGGCCAATGTGGCTTCTTTGGTGAGTCAAAAGCATTAGAGTGACTTCTACATGACAAGTTCTCCATCTGAAAAGTACTAATAGTATACAAAAAGCAAAAAAGCTAAATTTACTTGACAAAAACAATTGAACAGCCAAGATGGAGACTGATTAGACCTAGGTCAAGAGGAACAACAGCACTAGGCAGTCATACACTCCTAGATGTCACATGATCATTAGTTTTCATTTATGCTAATAATTATGGAACTGTTTCTTCTTCCAGTGTGTTTAAAAAAAGTTATGTAATTAGCATTTTGTAAAGTTTTGTAATTGCATTTACCTGTGAACTTGTTAGAGTGTTCTTAGCCTGTACTCATTGAAGTGCCTTATAGAACTGTATTTACACAATAACCTATATTTTTTTCTAGGGTAGCAAGGAAATGTCCTCTTCTTGTTTTCAGTCGTTTTACAAGGAAAACATCAGGTTACCTGTGATTTGAAGAGTCATCTGCCCCCTAGTGTTCTTAGGTAACATCACATGCTTCCACACAGGTCACAGCTTTCTCTTTTTCCTTGCTGTCCCTGCCTAACCTACTCCTGGAACATAAAACAGTCATGTAGTTAAGCACCCCTCAGAAATTTTACAAATGACAAACATCGATTATTGTTATGTCCATCCATCCATCCATCCATCCATCCATCCTCTTCCGCTTATCCGAGGTTGGGTCGCGGAGGCAGCAGCTTGAGCAGAGATACCCAGACTTCCCTCTCCTTGGCCACTTCTTCTAGCTCTTCCAGGAGAATCCCGAGGTGTTCCCAGTCCAGCCATAGACACAGTCCCTCCAGCGTGTCCTGGGTCTTCCCCAGGGCCTCCTCCCGGTTGGAAGTGCCCGGAACACCTCACCAGGGAGGCGTCCAGGAGGCATCCTGATCAGATGCCCGAGCCACCTCATCTGACTCCTCTCGATGTGGAGGAGCAGTGGCTCTACTCTGAGCCCCTCCCAGATGACTGAGCTTCTCACCCTATCTTTAAGGCAGAGCCCAGACACCCTGCGGAGGAAGCTCATTTCAGCCGCTTGTATTCGCGATCTCGTTCTTTCGTTTACTACCCATAGCTCATGACCATAGGTGAGGGTAGGAACATAGATATACTGGTAAATTGAGAGCTTTGCCTTACGGCTCAGCTCCTTTTTCACCACGACAGACCGATGCAGAGCCCGCATCAGTGCGGATGCCGCACCAATCCGCCTGTCGATCTCACGCTCCATTCTTCCCTCACTTGTGAACAAGACCCCGAGATACTTGAACTCCTCCACTTGAGGCAGGATCTCGCTCCCAACCCTGAGAGGGCACTCCACCCTTTTCCGGCTGAGGACCTTGGTCTCGGATTTGGAGATGCTGATTCCCATCCCAGCCGCTTCACACTCAGCTGCGAACCGATCCAGAGAGAGCTGAAGATCACGGCCTGATGAAGCAAACAGGACAACATCATCTGCAAAAAGCAGTGACCCAATCCTGAGTCCACCAAACCGGACCCCCACAACAGCCTGGCTGCGCCTAGAAATTCTGTCCATAAAAGTTATGAACAGAATCGGAGACAAAGGGCAGCCCTGGCGGAGTCCAACTCTCACTGGAAATGGGTTCGACTTACTGCTGGCAATGCGGACCAAGCTCTGATCAAATAGACCTTATCAGGGGGTCCGGTACCCCATACTCCCGGAGCACCCCCCACAGGATTCCCCGAGAGACACGGTCGAACGCCTTTTCCAAGTCCACAAAACACATGTAGATTGGTTGGGCGAACTCCCATGCACCCTCCAGGACTCTGCTAAGGGTGTAGAGCTGGTCCACTGTTCCGCGACCAGGACGAAAACCACACTGTTCCTCCTGAATCCGAGGTTCGACTATTCGACGGACCCTCCTCTCCAGAACCCCCGAATAGACTTTTCCGGGGAGGCTGAGGAGTGTGATCCCTCTGTAGTTGGAACACACCCTCCAGTCCCCCTTCTTAAATAGGGGGACCACCACCCCAGTCTGCCAATCCAGAGGCACTGTCCCTGATGTCCATGCGATGTTGCAGCGACGTGTCAACCAAGACAGCCCTACAACATCCAGAGCCTTGAGAAACTCCGGGCGTATCTCATCCACCCCCGGGGCCCTGCCACCAAGGAGTTTTTTGACCACCTCGGTGACCTCAGTCCCAGAGATGGGGGAGCCCACCTCCGAGTCCCTAGGCTCTGCTTCCTCACTGGAAGGCATGTTAGTGGAATTGAGGAGGTCTTCGAAGTACTCCCCCCACCGACCCACAACATCCCGAGTCGAGGTTAGCAGCGCACCATCCCCACCATATACAGTGTTGACACTGCACTGCTTCCCCCTCCTGAGATGCCGGACGGTGGACCAAAATCTCCTCGAAGCCGTCTGATGGCCTCCCTAAACTCCTCCCATGCCCGAGTTTTTGCCTCAGCAACCACCGAAGCCGCATTCCGCTTGGCCTGCTGTTACCTATTAGCTGCCTCCAGAGTCCCACAGGACAAAAGGGGCCGGTAGGACTCGTTCTTCATCTTGACGGCATCTCTTACTGCCGGTGTCAACCAACGGGTTCAGGGATTGCCGCCACAAGAGGCACAGACCACCTTACGGCCACAGCTCCGGTCAGCCGCCTCAACAATAGAGGCACGGAACATGGCCCATTCAGACTCAATGTCCCCCACCTCCCTCGGGACATGGTCGAAGTTCTACCGGAGGTGGGAGTTGAAGCTACTTCTGACAGGGGGCTCTGCCAGACGTTCCCAGCAGACCCTCACAACACGTTTGGGCCTACCAGGCCTGACCGGCATTCTCCCCCACCATTGAAGCCAACTCACCACCAGGTGGTGATCAGTTGATAGCTCCGCCCCTCCCTTCACCCGAGTGTCCAAGACATGTGGCCGCAAGTCCGACGACACGACCACAAAGTCGATCATTGAACTGAGGCCTAGTGTGTCCTGGTGCCAAGTGCACATATGAGCACCCCTATGCTTGAACATGGTGTTTGTTATGGACAATCCGTGACGAGCACAGAAGTCCAATAACAAAACACCAATCGGGTTCATATCGGGGGGGCCATTCCTCCCAATCACGCCCTTCCAGGTCTCACTGTCATTGCCCATGTGAGCATTGAAGTCCCCCAGCAGAACGAGGGAGTCCCCAGAAGGTATGCCCTCTAGCACCCTCTCCAGGGACTCCAAAAAGGGTGGATACTCCGAACTGCTGTTCGGTGCATACGCACAAACAACAGTTAGGACCTGTCCCCCCACCCGAAGGGGAAGGAAGGCTACCCTCTCATCCACCGGGTAAACCCCAATGTACAGGCTCCAAGTCGGGGGGCAATAAGTATGCCCACACCCGCTTGGCACCTCTCACCAGGGGCAACTCCGGAGTGGTACAAAGTCCAGCCCCTCTCAAGGAGATTGGTTCCAGAATCCAAGCTGTGCGTCGAGGTGAGCCCGACTATATCTAGCCGGAACATCTCAATCTCGCGCACTAGCTCAGGCTACTTCCCCTTCAGAGAGGTGACATTCCATGTCCCAAGAGCCAGCGTCTGTAGCCGAGGATCGGACCACCAAGGTCCCTGCCTTCGGCCACCACCCAACTCACACTGCACCCGACCTCCTTGGCCCCTCCCATAGGTGGTGAGCCCATGGGAAGGGGGACCCACGTTGCCTCTTCAGGCTGTGCCCGGCCGAGCCCCATGGGTGCAAGCCCGGCCATCAGGCGCTTGCCATCGAGCCCCACCTCCAGGCCTGGCTCCAGAGGGGGGCCCCGGTGACCCGCGTCCGGGCGAGGGAAAATGTTGTCCAAATTTTTTATTCATCATAGGAGGTCTGTTGAACCACACTTTGTCTCATCCCTCACCTAGGACCAGTTTGCCTTGGGTGGCCCTACCAGGGGCATAAAGCCCCGGACAACAGAGCTCCTAGGATCATTGGGACACACAAACCCCTCCACCACGATAAGGTGGCAGTTCGAGGAGAGGATTATTGCTATGTGACAAAGTTTAAATAAGCCTTTACTCAGATAAACAAAAGATTTGCTTTGTTTCTCACATTTGAGAGAATGTAAAAGAAGTTTTTTCATTATTATTTCTTTATAGAAATTCCCTGGTTAAAATATGGATGGGACACAAGGGGGACACTGGGATACGAGCTAGATTTTTCAAGGGCTCTAGATGTTGTGATATTAGGGTCCTGTTCCTTTGGTAGCAAGCATACAAATCAATTAGTATTTTGGGTTTATACATTTTTAATAAAAGAAAGATAGATAAGTAAGTAAGTCAACATATATTTATAAAGTGCCTTAGATAGGCAAAGACCACAACGCCCTGTACAATTATATTCACAAATACATACACAGAGAAAAAGAATGATACATTCAGAAAAGATTTAAATTAAATTCTAAATTCTACTGGCCACCAATGGAGGGATGATATAATTGATGTTATATGAGGCTGGATCTAGTTAAAATCCAGTAGGTTCTTTTTGTATAGTTTGCAGATGGGTCAAAGCAGATTTACTGAAATAGGTAACTAATGAATTACAATAATTTAGATTAGACAAGTATGGACAAGCATTTCTCTCTCTGTCTTAGTAACCATAGTTTTACAGTGGTTTCTCAGATGGAAGAAACAACAATGACTGAGAAATCTGACATTTGCATGAGAGGTGAGGGACTGATCAAAAAATAACACTCATTTTATGAAGGTACGTTTGAGTAGAACCAAAAGTATTGGGACACCTGCCTTTACACACACATGAACTTTAATGACATCCCATTCTTAATACATAGGCTTTAATATGGACTTGACCCACCCTTCTGGGAAGGGTTATGGGAATTTTTGACCATTCTTCCAGGAGAGCATTTGTGAGGTCAGGAACTGATGTTGGATGAGAAGACCTGGCTTGCAGTTTCTGCTCTAATTCATCCCAAATGTGTTCTATCAGATTGCAGGTCAGTCAAGTTCCTCCACACCAAACTTGCTCATCCATTTATTTATAGACCATGCTTTGTGCACAGGTGCACAGTCTTGTTGGAAGAGGAAGGGGCCATCCCAAAACTGTTCCCACAAAGTTGGAAGCATGAAATTGTCCAAAATGGCTTTGTATGCTGAAGCATTAAGAGTTCCTTTCACTGGAAGTAAAGAGCCAAGCCTAACCCCTGACAAACAACCCCACACCATAATCCCCCGCTCCACCAAAATTTACACTTGGCACAATGCAGTCAGGCAAGTACCGCTCTCCTGGCAACTGCCAAACCCAGACTCATCCATTGGATTGCCAGACAGAGAAGCATGATTCGTCACTCCAGAGGACACATCTCCACTTCTCCAGAGTCCAGTGGCGATGTGCTTTACAACACTGCATCCGATGGTTTACATTGCACTTGGTGATGTAAGGCTTGGATGCAGCTGCTTGGCCTTAGAAACCCATTCCACGAAGCTCTCCACACACTGTTCTTGAACTTTTGGAGGTCTGTAGTTATTGACTCTGCAGAAAGTTGACAACTTCTGCACACTGTGCACCTCAGCATGTGCTGTCCCCACTCTGTGATTTTACGTGGCTTACCACTTCATGGCTGAGTTGCTGTTGTTCCACTTTGTTATAATACCACAAACAGTTGCCCATGGAATATTTAGTAGTGAGGAAATTTCACGAATGGACTTATTGCACTGGTGGCATCCTATCATAGTACCACTCTTGATTTCACTGAGCTCCTGAGAGCGACTCATTCTTTAACAAATGTTTGTAGAAGCAGTCTGCATGCCTAGGTGCTTGATTGTATACACCTGGGGCCATGGAAGTGATTGGAACTGAATTCAATGATTTAGTGGGACGTCCCAATACTTTTGGCAATATAGTATATATATCTTCACAATCCTTTGACAAAAGACATGACGCAAGTCAGGAGGAGCAAAGATCAAGATCTCAGTTTTCTGTGGAATTAATTGTAATAATTAGCAGATAACCAATTATTAACATCCTGCAGACAATCAACTAGGGTTGCTGGCTTGTATAATTGATGACACTTAAAAGACCAGTAAAGCTGAATGTCATCAGCATAAAAGTGACAGGAGACCTCATTAAATTAAACTAATACTTTGAGCCAAGGCTGAAATGTATAATAAAAGTAAAGATCCTTGAGGCATGCCACAGGATAACAAGAAACTGGCAGAAGTGTACTCACCCACACAGTTGGAAAAACATCTGTCAGTTAGGTATGATGAGAATCAGGCCAAGGCTGAACTCGAAATGCCCACAAGGTTATGCAATCTTTTCAGGAGGACAGCATGGTTGACAGTGTCAAAGGCTGCACTGGGATCTGATAAAATTATTACTGAAAACTCTCCAGTATCAGCAGCCATAAGTAGACCTTTGGACACTTTAAAGAAAGCCATCTTAGTGGAGTAGATATTACTTCATTAATCCCTGAAGGGAAATTAATTTGACTCTAGCAGAATAAAAGAACATATAAAAATATGGTGCAAAAAAAGTGAAAAAAATTGTGCAAGACCCGGGACTGTATGTATAATGTAACAAATATAATAATTTAAAGCAATATTGTCTCTATACTAATGTGTCTATGATAGCTGCCAGGTCTGGCACATGCCTTAAATGTGTTTGGACTGATGCCAGGATGCCAAACTGCCATGACTCTGCAGAGCATCTCTACCTTTCTTTTTCCGTGATTAGTTATGACAAAGAGTCTGAGAAAAACACATGAAGTCCAGTTTGAGAATACAGAGGGAACAGTAATTCTTTGCATTTATACAGCGCTTTTCTCACTACTCAAAGCACTCAGCAATTGCAGGTTAAGGGCCTTGCTCAAGGGCCCAACAGAGCAGAGTCCCTATTGGCATTTACGGGATTGGAACCGGCAACCTTCCGATTGCCAATGCAGATCCCTAGCCTCAGAGCCACCACTCCGCTAAAGAGCAATGTAATCTGTTCACTTTATGTTTTTATGTGATCCCTCTTAACCTCGCACAGAAGTCACTGAGTTCCTGATATATAGGATGTAATCTTACCTGTCCTGTTTCATCAGTAGTGAGAACTGCTTCATTCATAGGACTGTTTGTCTTTAAACTTTGGGAAAATGAACAGTACTTTAGTGAAAGGGAATACAAAAATGTATTTGTGTGGACTGTAAAAGCCAAATGATATAAACATTAATTCTTATTAAGTTTTTCAATTGGGCATTATTTTAACATGCACATTAATTTGCAGTCATCAATTTACTTTTTAAAGCTTTGGAAATTTACAAAATTATGGTGATTTCTTATAGCATAACAAATGGAAATAGTGTGTCATCCATTAGTATTGAACTGAATTGATTACTGTAATGCTTTACTTTCATGCAGTTCTTGCCACACTAATCCAAAAAGCAGCAGTAAGGATAATAACTATAAAATATTATTTAAGTGTGTTCACAAGCTGGCAGTTAAGTTTTAACCATATTTCTAATTTGTTTTTCCCCTTTTCAACTGCTGAAATTATTTATACTCATACACCAGAACTTGCAATCTGTTCACAAGGTAAATAATTCTGTGGATAAAATTCATCACAGAGAGAACAGCCTCCTTACAGGGTTCCTAAAGTTTTTAATGATGCATCAGTTGATGATAGAAATGCCCCATTGATCTCAGCATTTAAAATATGGCCAAACATCAAATATTATAGTAGAGTCTGTATCTTCTAGAGCTACAATCAGTATATTTTTTTGCTTTCAAAAGTTTATGTAATCATTATTGTTATCGCTATCACAACTTTTGGTTTTGCCATATTTTTCCTTTCTGTCTCTTTTTGTCATTTCAGCTGTTGCCTATGTGACATGGCCTCACAACAGATTTTGTTGTGTGATTTCCCTTCTCAAGTGTGGCAGGGTCAGTGTAGTCTGACATGCCAGTAATGCAATGTATGGCTGATGATCTTCAATATTATATCTAAAACAATGGGATTTCAAGCAGTGAGTAGAATACCCCATGGTAATTGGGAGTCCCATTACTGTTCATTGTTGGCTGAACACTAAAATCTTACTCCGGTAATTTGAAGTATAAAATAAATCAACAATGAAAAATGCTATTGGAATATACATATATTAAGTAGATGAACTGTATCATACACAGGTATGCAGTCTGCAAACAAAAGACACTCCACCTTGCACTTGTGGTCATCAAGTGGAGCATCCACTTTCATGACACAAGCACATTTATACCTTATGCAAGAAGAGCACAGCAGTCCTGCTCTAGTCCTTTCCTCCTGCTCAATGCCACCTAACGCTGCATAACTGAGTTCCAAATGCTTCCTCCCACTGACCCCTGCACACTCCTGCTGGGAAATGAAGTCTGAACAGTAAACTCTGCCACAGGTTCATCACTACAACAATAGACTTGT
Organism: Erpetoichthys calabaricus; assembly: GCF_900747795.2. Taxonomy (NCBI): domain Eukaryota; kingdom Metazoa; phylum Chordata; class Cladistia; order Polypteriformes; family Polypteridae; genus Erpetoichthys; species Erpetoichthys calabaricus. The sequence continues at coordinate 225,162,465 of NC_041394.2, read as the reverse complement.
TCTCATACAGTGGGAACATTTTCAAATAACCTTTGTCACTCAACTGGATAATGGTGTTCTCTTCACCACCCTAACATAATACTTTTCTGTGGTTCTGATCTCCTAATGAAAAGTACATTAAGTTAAAAACTCTCAAGGCACTGTTAGAAAACAGATAACCGAGTACAGATTCTCCCTGTCAGTAATTTATAAATGCTGTTTTTTTTTAAAAAAAAAACAGCCTAATTTCATTAAACAAATGAAAACAATCAAAATGTATTTATTTAACAAAAATAAGCATTCACTTTCATGTAAGTTTATGATTTTATTTTTTTTGATAAAAACAAGTGGGGTGGTGCTTTAGTACCCATGGTGGATGAAACTCCACTGCAATAGATGGAAGAACTGGCTTCAGTACAAATTGATTCCAGCATTGAAACTTCTCCATTATTTCAAATCACAAACATAGATGGTTCTCTGGCTTATAATTTATTATTAATTCTATACATGTCATTAACCTACATTTGTTATAACTAGGATTAATTTTTACAGTTTTGGTAGGTGTCAGTGATGTGTTTCTATATGTCTCAAAAAGCAAAAACCTAAAACAAACAAATCCAAATAAACATAAAAACAACAAATAGTCCCTTAAACAAATGCAGCATTGATCCTATGGGAAAAATGAGGTTCTGGTGGGATGCTAGCTTAAGAGAACCAGCAGGGTCGGATGGACGTGCAGGCCCTTGGCTCTCGCCCCTTAGGGTTCATTAGAAATCCTTCCACTGTTTCACCTACAGAAGCCTTGTTATGACTTTTACGTCATCTTTATTCAAGTTTTATCAGCTTCTAGGCACTCCACCAGTGACTGCGTGGGTGAGAGCAGCGGGGCTGATCCGAGGATCACTAAACCTACGAGGGAATGACAAAACTGCAGTGAACATGGCAGTGTACCTTCTTATACATAAGGGGCAGTTTGATATAGCGGGTCCATGGCTCAGAATAAAATCCCAGTTTTTAAATAAATAATTGCAGCACTCGCGGCCTAAAGAGGGGGAGTGGTAGTGTGGCTGGAGCGGTTCCTGGAGGCTATGTGAGGCGGGCATTTCTTCGCTTATGTGCACAAGTGAGGAATTGTCCGCATCCAAAATTAAAGCCAGGAGCTGCTAATCGCCACACCTGAGCCACATCCCCGTAATAAATAGGAGAAGCACGAGGCAGAAGGAAAAAGAGAAAATAAGAAAGGAAAACAGTAAAACAAAGGAAGAGGCAGAGAGCAGAATTGGTGGAAAGAGAGTGAATGAGCCAGCAAGCTGAGAAAGAGTAAGGTCAGTGCGGTCAGGGGTCTCAGATGGAGTGAGTGATTGATGCTCGTGGAACAGGATGGTGCCTACTGAGTTAGAAGAGCGGGTATAATCAGGGAAAAGTCCGCCCTAGGGATCAGAGGGACGACATTGAGTATGAGAAGGAAGATGGGAGGACAACTGACCCCAGGTGATGAGGCAGACGGCGAAAGAGGCAGCCAGAACAGGGGTTGTTAGTATGAGGACCACGGTGGCTAAAGTCTCTCACATTGAGCATACCTTGAAAGAGCTGGAGAGACTGGGAAGGAGCAAAGCTTAGCTGGTGTGATCCCAATGTCTGCAGCAGGATTTTAATCTTGTTTTAGCCTTGTTTTAACACCTGGGATTTTTACCTGTTTTTATGGATTATTTATTTAATAACGTTGTGAACACTACACTATTTATTTGAACACTTTTGTTTCCGGTTTTGACATTTTAAATTAAAGCACTTTTTCACCTTTTTGCACCATCCCCTTGTTTCGCTGTGGCCTCACTGTCCAGCTTACCCGGTTACATTATCGACGGTGTCGGGTTCAACAGCTTCCCAGAAGCCAGATGGGAGCGTGGAGCAGAACCCGCATCATCACAGGCAGTCCTCCAGCTGCATCATCAGGTGGCTCTGCTTTCTTGAGCTCTTCATATATCAGGCAGGTCAAATAACACAGAAATCTAATTTATAATTGAAAAATAAACAGATAACACCATTTTAAAAATATTACATGAATAGACAAAACCAAACCAATAACTAACAGCATACAGTAATATGAAAAATAGTATTTAAATAAAAGATTACATAAACAAGAAATAAACTTCAGCTCAGTTCAACAACCCTGACTGTACCCTAATACTTGCATGCTGGTTTCGAATCATTTTGCTTTCCCTACTCTGTCTTTAGATAAACCAGAAATGACCTTACTATTTTATACAATTTCACTAAATACAGTGACATAAACTGCCACTATTTATTTGAAATAACATCTTTTGCAGTGTGCTAAATCAAAAGCCACTTTAAAGAGCAAACCATTATTCCATCCACATCTATTATTTTTCAACCAGTCCCTGTCCCAGGCCACTGTCCCATCCTGCCTCAAGTCCTCAATCATTGTTCACCTGCCGAAAAAATCCAACACGAACAGTCTGAATGATTTCCGCCCAGTGGCACTCACATCTGTCATCATGAAGTGCTTTGAGAAACTGGTGCGGAGTCATATCATCGCCTGCCTGCCAGCAGACCTGGACCCATTTCAATTTGCTTACAAAGCAAAGAGATCCACGGTGGATGCTGTGGTCACAGCCCTTTATGCTGCCCTGACCCACCTGGAGCAGCAGGGGAGTTACGCCAGACTGCTCTTTGTAGACTTCAGCTCGGCGTTTAACACCATCCTCCCACAACGACTGGTGTCCAAACTGGCAGATCTGGGACTTCCATCACTCACCTGCAGTTGGATACTGGACTTCCTGTCTGGTCGCTCTCAGAGGGTCAGGCTGGGTCTCCACACATCCACTTCTCTCAGCCTCAACACCGGGACGCCGCAGGGTTGTGTGCTCAGCCTGTTCCTCTACACCCTCTACACATATGACTGTGTCCCCACTCACCATAGCAACAAGATTATAAAGTTTGCGGGTGAGCTAGCATACAGGGACGAGGTGGAGCGACTGTCAGAGTGGTGCACAGTCAATAACCTGCTCCTCAACACCAAAAAAACAAAGGAGCTTGTTATTGACTTTAGGAAAAACAAAACTGACATCCAGCCACTCATCATTGGCGGGGCCTCTGTGGAGAGGGTCCCGGTGTTCAGGTTTCTGGGTATGGAGCTGGAGGATGACCTGACCTGGAGCGCCAACACCAAGGAGCTGCTAAAGAAGGCGCAGCAGAGACTGTATTTTCTGAGAATTCTCAGAAAGAACCATCTCCCAAAAAATCTGCTCCTTGCTTTTTATCACTGTTCCATCGAGAGTGTGCTCATATACGGACTGTGTGTGTGGTACGGCAGCTGCACTTCCT